>NC_136486.1:124822335-124832335 GCF_053919585.1 Euprymna scolopes | reverse complement strand
CTTGGCAACAGATTTGATATACGTGTTCCATTTAAGATCAGGAGTAATGGTCAAGCCCAGAAGCTTGTCAAAGAACGCATGTCGTGACTTTCTATCATCTGTTTACAATTGGTTATAGAGAATTGTTTTACACTTCAGACTTACACCAATATACATCGTAGTTTCTCGATTTGTTCTTGCAATGTTAAGTTCTATTCTGGAAACTACTACTAATACTAATAATACTACTAATACCAATAATAGTAATACTACTACTAATACTAATAATAATATATTGGTCATATCATTTCTCCGGTGTTGATTTAGTTGATCTTATCTAAAATGTAGATTCTCTCTTTCTTACATATATATTTCATTAAACAAAATAGATGTTTTTTTGTCTATTAATGCTATTTTGGATCCTTTCCAACGTCCGAGTCATGGTCTTTACCTATGGCAGGAATTTGCTAATGTTATATATATATATATATATATATATATATATATATATATATATATATATATATATATATACGTGATCTCCATTTAGGCTCGAGATAAATAGATAGTCCTATAAACCCTGTAAGGACTACTTCACGTGCAATTGTGAAACAAGAGTTGCGCAAATTCCTATTATATTTCCCTGACACATTACTGGATCCCGGTAGTAAAAGTCCAGGACTACTGGAACTCATACAGAGATTATCTGTGCCTAAATCAAAACGTAGATTCCATGAACAGGTCTTCTTTATTAGAAGTGCACGCCTTTGGAACTGTTCTGTTTGCCTGTTTCCAACCTGACTACAACCTGGATGTCTTCAAGTCCAACATAAACAAATTCCTGATAAACCTCCCCCTTAAGTAAGATACTTTATCAAATCTACATTAAGTGGTGATAGGTGGTGATGCTCATGTAAAAAAAAAAAGAGAAAAAAATAACCAACGATTACTACGATACTATCCCATTGATTAATGTACACGCGATAACCCTTATCCCCGAATGGCTTCCGGGCCTTGATAAATGGTGACTACCCTGTAAAAAAAAAAGATAAACGGAGAGCACATACAGCAATTGATATTCCCAAATGACAACTCATTTTTGTATTGACCAACGTCAGTGATCATACGGGAACCAGTGTGTCGATGTGATTATGATATATATATATATATATATATATATATATATATATATATATATGAAAGTCGGATGTGCGTACCTGCTTTGGATGACCGAATGAGTACAACGTTAAATTTTGTAAATATTAAATAATTATATTTGCGAAAGATGATAATCAAGTTATTTGAGTAATCACATCCTAGTATGCAAGAAAAAAAAATTGTAACTCATGTGGGCTGTTCTGGGAACTGAAACTGCGAAACCCATATCAGCTGCGCACTAAATATTTAAATATCACTTCTTGAATTGCTGTGTATACTGATACATTATTTTGTTTGCTTAATCAGAATTATTAGTATTTATTCATTATTTTGGCCTGTCGCATATTTTTGATAGTAACCATAATGTAAGTTTTGAGTTTGCTAGTAAACACTGATTGTGCTAATTGATTATTGAAGTACTCTTTCCTCTCCGGCAGAATAGATAATGCATCATAGGTTGATAATATGACCCCCCCCAAGAGAAAATGCCTTGTAGGATAACATCTTGATTAACGAACACAGAACTATCCCCCCAAAGAAAGAAGTAACGCTTGTTAGGATTGTCTCTTATCAACAGAAAAATATACTAGTTAGAACTGAGCACTGAAATATATTCAATTAGACCATTACTAGGAGAAACAGTACTGATTCATAAATATCAAATATTTGAAATGCTATCTATAAGCATCGTATCATTAGGATATTAACACTTATAATCCTTCAAACATGTAGTAATAGATTTGTTTAATATTTCTGTTCTAACATCTATTCCATGTTCTTCTACATGCATAATACAATATAAAAATCCATATTAAATATATACACATAACAGTTACCCCCTTAAAACAGGATATATATATATATATATATATATATATGCTGAATTTATTTCGCACTTACATTGATTTTAAAAATCTACGTTGCCTATGTAAGAATTATAAAAACGAAATACTTAATATACGCAGTTATGGATGTGCGAAAAACTTGATAAACGTTTACTATTTTGCACACATTCCTTGCAAAAAAATGAACCTTCCATTAATTTTTCTTTGTAGATGGTTCCTTATTGGATGATTGTAACCTTTCGTATTCATCTGTCAACATCTTAAAAGGTAATGACGCTGGATCATTAAATAATGACTAAGACTAAAGTGATAAACGTTTACATTCCACTTAACTTCTGTACGTCAGTAAAGTCAGGGGAGCAGGAACCCGGAAGGGTATTTTAAAGTCTAGCAGTCATATGTAAGAAGATATTAGAGTAGAAGGATTTCTTATATTTGGTAATTTCTACTGTGTAGGGGCGGCATTTTGTTGTCGGGTGTATTTACGTTGAGGGCCTACAAAGGCGTGTAGTTCGTCGAAGCAGCTACCATTAAAATATTTGTCAAACAAGCAGAGATATGCAATAGTTCGTCGATGGGACAGCGGTTGAAGCCTGGCTGACAATTCGGGACGTAATAAGTTAGCGACCCTCTTTTGAACTCTAAGAGGGAGAAACTAGTAGCAGATGCACTAGCCCAAATGTGGCAACAATACTTCATACGTGGCGAATGGTGGTCTTGAAGATGTATGGGATACTCTCAGGTGTATGTAACTTTCTAGCACAGTAGAAAAAGCCCATCTTTGCAGAAGCATTGAAAATGTTCTCGATCTATCTGTTACAACTCATGTTTCTGCACTGATGATTAAGTAAGACTAAAACATTATATGTAGGTATAAAATAATTTCTATTTATTTTCCCAAATATTATATTTGTATAGCCCGTTGCAAAAATTAAATTTGTACCAGCTTTAGGTAATTTAGAAAAAAGCGGACAACATCAGCACAGATGCAATATTCCGACTTCCTGTCGTTGAATATTCACTGACTGTGTACTATTTATGTTTGCTGACTTAGCATTTATAAAAACTTAATTTCTTCTCAATGCTTGTGTTAATTACGACGGACCTCAAGATAAAGTGTTAACTTAGGAACTTTAAGATGGCATCGTGACTGGAGCCGAGTCATTCGATCAGCAATCCTTATCACTTCCTACACTGATGACTGCGTAAGCAGGAAACAGTGTGTGCAAGTATAAAATAATTATTAATATTTTAAAAGTAATGTATGCATATATATTTAACATTTTCTTCAGTGGTGTTTCAAATATGAATATATTTTAGTAGCAAGATGAAACATGCTAATTTTAAGTAAGCTGTTTGTGTAAAATTCCAGAGATAATTCATCGAACGAACTGCTGTACCATAAACAACCGTTTATTTAAACACGGTATTAGCTATGCTGGAATGAGTGAGGACGAAAAAGAGGGCTTATATATAACATTTAGACGCTTTCTGTTTTCTGTGTGTGTGTCTGTACGTATATAAGTGAAATATTTTATTTAATCTTTTCTTCATTTAGTTCGAAGAAATCAGGTAATAGTGAAGAAAGAAAGGATACTTACATAATATAATTATATATTGGTGACCCATGTTGATTTATCTTAAAAACGTGTTTTTCACCGATTCAACTTACAGATTCTCCTTTCATTTAAGGTTATTGGTTCATAGAGAACATACGTACAAAAAACGAGAACTAATAAAAAGGCGAAAAAACATATCTACCGTGTTCCTTATTATCCAATGTTGATTTCCGCGTATTTGTTAAACAAGCAGGTCCACCTAAAATTCGCCGAGCTTACAAAGAGACTAAAAAAAATACAGATTCTTTTGTTTGTGTTATTTCTCATGCCAAAACAGATTTTGTACGTTTGCGTGTCTTTCTGGTAATGACAGTTAAAAACAAACATACATAAAACATAGAAGAAAAAAGAAACTAAAAGAAAAAAAATGGAATCTGTTTATTATTTTTTTTCGGACATGGATATTGACTTTACTCTGAGATTCACATTCTTTCACTATTCATAATATTTACACTAGGCACACTTTTCGAAAGGTAGTTTTTATGTACACTATCAGTATTAACATTCTCTGTCCTCGTACTGTTTGCCTAAAGAAATAATTCATGACGAAATAAGGAAAATTGTAAAGGTGGAATTGCCTATGGCAAATGACGTTTTATTGCTTTTCCAGCTTCCTCTGTATATAATGTATAGGTGATTGTGCCCGACAAGTATACTATAATATGCATATATCGGCTTTCATATACTAACGAGAAGCAGTCGATGACGATGCTACGAAAGATGCAAACTTCAGCACTTGTCCAATACTTTCATACAACCAAACAACGAACATTGCTACCTAGACGTAACGGATTGCTGTGATTACGGACCAGATTTATAGAAAAGGCCTTAAATAGAGGTTTGTGAGACAAGACATTTGTTCACATAACGTAAATTTTTGATACAGTTAATAAAAAAGAAAAGAGGAAATTTTAAAAGCCCAGCTATTCGAAAAAAAAAAAAAGCTTTTAGGGTAGAACGTTTTTCAACATTAAGGGGAACTCTACAGTGAAGAGAGATTTTGCTTTTAGCCTGGATTATCGAATTTATTTGATTGAAAGTGTACAATTGCAATAAGTGCGTGGTTAACAACGCGTGTATTTAAAGCTGTAATAAACGCTCGGTTTATTTTAATTACTATAATTTTCTCTCAAAATTGAAGCCCGAAATATTCTTTTAACCTTTGAATTAGCTTAATATCCTGGTTTTCAGAGGGTTATGTTAGAATTACTTGATAAATTGATGTTAAAACGCTACTACTATGAATAACAACAACAAAAAAAACTAGTATAGTAGGAAATGAATACACGAATGATTTCACTACTTACCCAATCGATCCCGTTCTTCTTTTATATATATATATATATATATATATATATATATATATATATATATAATGGTTGCTAGAAAAGCGGGAAATTTGAAGGTCAGCCTAGACCATAAATAAAATTCGTGATGGCTATTTTTTGATTGTTTCTTTAGTTGTCGAGCTTGGGTTTTTAGGTTAAGACGCTGCAGTGACGTGCACGGATGACATTTTGAGTATCTCTAGGTATCATATGACATTTGTTTTTGAAGAACTTTGTAAAACGTATTCTTTGTAAAAATAAATTGTTGTTAGACAAATTTCCCGCTTTTCTAGCGACCACTCTCACTCTCTCTCTCTCTCTATATATATATATATATATATATATTAGCAAGCCGTAGGCGTTACCCGGTCGTAAAATATTCTTATATATGATATTCTAATTATATAGGATTTCATATTTATAGAGAATTGAAAAAGAATCTTGTGAAGTACTTTTCGAAGACACTACTGTAGTCTAAATACGTTATCTGAGGCCAAGAGCAGCTTTACATGGTCTCCGATTTGAAAACAGTGAAGAAAATTGTCCAAAAGGCAAAGGACACTAAACGTGTAAAGCATTAGGTTAAGGTTAGTGATAGAATTTAAAAAAAAAATGTACTCCGACTTTTTTCTTAATTTCTTTAAAAATAAGAACAAGATGCATTCTTGTTTTTCAAATGAGAAACTGTTTCTGCCATTTTTGAAACTGACTTAGGGTTAGCTCTGAATACCTAGTCTTTTAAAGTACCGGGAACTGATTAATATAACATTAATACACTGGAAATAATTCTTCAATCATTTTTCAAACAACTAATGTGTTATGCAAATATCCCAACGTCTTTCTACTCTGCGAGTGAAAAAATTAGTCTAGTTGCTATATAAAAAAGCGACTAACTTGCAAATGAGAAAAATTGAATTTTAATTGGATTTGTTTAATTTTAATTCAGAATTTCTCATTTAGAAGATAAAGTTATAACTGTAAAGTGATTTTATAATTTGGACTTCACCTTTTTTAACATGTATAGATTATGGGGGATATTTTTTAATTGAAATTTTACATCACAGTTTATGTATACTTTTTTAATTTGAAATTCTGTTTTGTATTATTGATTTTTCGTTTATTTTTAATTCGAAGTTTGGATATTTACAACAGTTTGCAAAATCGTTGTGATATTTTTTTTTTCAAAATGTCCGTGCACTGAAGAACAGGCGAATAATAATTAAAGCTACAGAAATAGACAGGATGTAATTAAGAATGCTAGGCCATGTGCCGCTTAAAAGCGACACACTTCGTTAAGCTCTCTTGTGTGTGACACTTTCTATCAGCTCCAAACTAGTGATGAAAAGATTTCTATAATATTGCCGATTCTGGTCTCAATTACTTGTTCCGATTCTTTTCAAATTTCTACATATTTTATTATCAGGGTTATTTTTTCGCAAAAATAGAAATACAATTGATATGCTTGGAGATATATTGAACGAATAAATTTTTCTAGCTATTTCTATCAAACTTTCCTTTAGTAAGTGATTGAAAAAAATCATTTGAGAAACCCGAGATTTTCATCTAAACCGTGTGTTAATTTCGTCTTATTTATCTACTGATACTATTTTTATCTCTCATTTTTGTATGTGCCATTTTATCTAAATTTATTACAATGATACATGTGGATTTTAGTTTTACTTGCACTATACTGTGCTCCCAGATCAGGCTGCCTGAAGATAATGGCTTCCTGAAATTAAATGCACCTAATATTGATGATTTTTGTTTTTCTACTTCCTTTTGCAAAACTAAATTATGTTCTGCAAATCCAAAAACAAATCACCTTTTCCCCTTTTTCCTTCTTCCTATTTCTTTCTATCTCCCCGACTGGTATCCTAACTTAAAATGTACCAAACATTAATGGTGTAACTCTTTTTTCCATTGCAAAACGCATTCATGTTCTGCAGTATAGGGAACAAATACGATAAAAACCACTATAAAACAACCAAATCAAATCAAATACTACAAACTAGTGATTGAAGATACAAAAAGCTGGAAGAATAAAAACCTTCAACAAAATAACTGGATGCAACATGAATTTCAAAAGATAGATTCAGCATTACATAATACGAAAAGAGTTGATATGCCGTAAAAAACAAAATAAACCAAACTCTACAAATAAATATCTGGAGATATAAATAATTTGAAGCGTAAAAACCGTTTCCAAAATAACTGAATTTGCCACTAAATAATCCGAAAAGGGTTGATAAACCGCAAAAAAAAAACAAGCAAACAAAACAACTTGTACTTTAAAAATGTAAATATTCATAATCTTAGTACCAGAAATTGAAAATTAAATTTTAGCCCTCCCCCCCCCAAAAAAAAAAGAAAAAGAAAAAGAAAAGCGAAAAAATATAGTAATTGTTTATGAAATCGGAAATAAGGCTAATTTTTTCCGATTTCAATACCGAAAAAACTAAATTCCTGTTCTTCCGATTCTAATTAAGCGAAGCAACACTATTTAAAACATGCCCGTCTTTGTAACAAGTATATCCAGCAGCAAGAATGTTTTTTATTTGATGATATTCATTTAACTTTATATTGCTATTCTTTTGAAGCAGCGTTTGTTGTTTGAATAAATTGAGATAAACATGTATGTAAAAATGACAAACAGCGTTTTTTTATCACGGAAAATAAAAACGGCTCTTTTCTTGTGTCCAGACTCAGTAAAAAAATCGGCGAAAAAAGCAAGCCTTCCCTGAAAAAGAGTGCCCAGTTGAGAGTGAAGGAAGTAATGCTTTCAGTTAATTTTTAGATATTTGTTGTCCGAAGGGTCGCGCTTGAAAATGATACTAATCTCGTGAACATCCGTCGCCTCTATTAGAAGTATTAGGCAATCATGCATACATACATAATTTATACAGACAGGTGAAATTCATATAAAAGATAATGTCTATATATGGCCAGCAGCATTCACTCTAAATGGGTTAAACCGTCTTCTCTAGCGAGAAATGTCAAGGGAATATTAGATTCCCAAATGGCCCAGAGTCGCATGTATATCCCGATCATAGGGGGTGAAAACATTAAGTTTTTCCAGTTCTTCCCGCACACAGCGCCTGCTATTCCCAAATACCCACCTTTGCAGTAGTGGCCAGGCTTAACGTTTCTTAACTTCAACGTGATTATGCCGAATATTTTATATCAATAGGTCATGATTACACAAGCTTTAAGGCAACCCGAGAATGGCTGATAAACGCCACTACGAGAAGACTCAAAACATTTGGCGAGTTGTGCTTAAGATTATCTGATAGAGCGGTACAACAAGATGTTTACATACTTGTAGACGAACATGTTATAGTCGATTGGAAAGCAGCCTTGCGGGGTCTTGTTCCACAAATGAAAGAATAAGAATGAGAGAAACATTGTTTATGGAAGTTTCGTTTTGATTTTAGTAAAAATCAAGAAAATATCTATACTGTGGTTGCAGCTAGTACAAGTTTTTTGTGAATATTGTATAAGAGTTACCAGTGAGTGAAGCTCAATCTAGCACTTGCCACGTAATAATACACACGCAAGAACATAGTAACATCTATTCCATCAGTAGTCTCAGATTTACTAGTATAATAGTTCGCATTTTGGGACATCTCTAGATTGGTGGATTATCTTTTTGCGGACTGTTATCCTCGTCTTTATAGCTGTTGTTGTTTCAACACGTGTCGTGCTAACTCAGCCTCTGGCCTTCTTCGGGCTCCTGAAGAAGTGGATAGACACATTGAGTCTCTACAGTTCTAGGTGAGGATCCTCAGATGATAGCGGTTTCAATCCTACCCGAAGCAAGTCAGAGAATGAGTTGACCAAAACGTGGTGAAACTATGAAGATCAGAATAACAGTCCGCCAAAAAATGACTTTACCAATTATGAAGCCTCATCTGAAATTATTCCCAAAATAGAATGAATAAATAAAATAATGTATAATATCTGTAGTTGTTCTAAATAGATCATGTCTACTGGAAAACAAGGCTCGCCTGGGGACCAATCAGCGGATCACCTACTTTGGACATGACAGACTGAGCATACAACTCTCGCGTTCTTTATTGCTCGTTTACAGTTATTGCTAGCAATCCTAAAGGATACTTTAATCTCAATACATCTACGTTGGAAGCAATGGAATTAGTGATTCCTGTGCGGAATGGCTTAGCACATTCTAGAGAGAACCACGGCCGGCTGTTAAATTTTTGCTGGAAATATTTAGAGGGTATAAAGCAGTCTATACTCACAATTAACCATTCCGTCAGGTCTGATATTAGAAGGTACACGTTCATTTTAAACATGGACTCCAGAAGGATATCTGATATAAATGTACATAAATTATCCCCATCAACCATAGAGTAACGATGTACTGTACGATGTAGAGGTATGTCAGAGGACTTATTACATTATTTAGTAATATTTTCCGCACAAAAAATAACAGCTTATATTGTATACTATAGTAAATTAAATACCATGAAAGTTCACATGAAATCAAACATGCGGTTTTCTCTATCACTTGTCATTAAGAATGTATTGCCATCCGCTCTAAAAAGAAAAAAAAATCAATGGCGTGAACTTCAACGTTGTTTTAAGAATACCATCTAAGATTTTCTAAAACTAAATTACATTTTAATCCGACATATTCCTGAAAGGTATAGACTTGTTTGAAGAAGCTAAGTTGTTTTGCTACAGAAATCCAATAATGCAATCTAGAAATCGCCTTAATGAACGAGTGTCCGTAGTCATAGCTGGTAACAGACTTAATTGTTATGCTTTCGTCGTATCTTTCACCGTCTATCACAAGCTGCTATACACTGTAGCAGAAGTAGCAATAACTAAAATGAGGGGAAAAAGAGCTTACCTCGGGTACGTCTGTTGTGTCACCGGTTGGGGGGAAAAGAGAATTCCAAGATGGCGTCCGGAGGTTTTTATTAGTGTTTACCCCATGCAACTCTCGGAAAATCACGTTTCTTTCTCATGTGATTATGCAAATAGATAATTCCCGGCCACTATAAAAGCAGGAGGCTAGAGACGAGTCAGCAGTGTCCTGCAAATTGTGTGT
>NC_136486.1:124814835-124817335 GCF_053919585.1 Euprymna scolopes | reverse complement strand
TACCTTGTTGACCGGGCCCGCACACAGACCCCACAATTTTAATGAACCACCGTTCTATAATATAAAATATATGAATTCCTGTGTCTCAATAAATCTTCTATCATTATATGTAATCAGTTTTTTAACATAGTACAGAATATAGAAGCTTATTCCTGACCAGACACACGCGGACATTGAGCTATATATATATATATATATATATATATATATATATATATATATATATATACACCACACACTATATATACACTATATATATACACACACGATATATATGCACTAAAATATACACTATATATATATACGCACACACGATATATATGCACTAAATATACACTATATATATACACACACGATATATATGCACTAAATATACACTATATATACACACACGATATATATGCACTAAATATACACATATATACATACACGATATATATGCACTATATATACACATATATACAGACACGATATATATGCACTATATATACACACGATATCAATGCACTATATATACACATTTATATACACACATATGTACACCTATGTATACACATACACACTATATATACACCTATGTATACACATACACACTATATACACCTATGTATACACATACACACTATATATACACCTATGTATACACATACACACTATATATATACACCTATGTGTACACATACACACTATATATGTACAAATATATACACACTATATATATACATACATATACACACTATATACATATATATATACCCACTATATATACATGTATATATATACACACAATATATACATATATATACACTAAATATATACATATATATACACTATATATACATATATACACTATATATACATAAATATATACACACTATATATACATATATATATACACACACTATATATACATATATATATACACACACTATATATACATATATATATACACACACTATATATACATATATATATACACACACTATATATACATATATATATACACACACACTATATATACATATATATACACACACACACTATATATATATATATACACACCCTATATATATATACATATATATATACACACTATATATATACATATATATACACACACACACTATATATATACATATATATACACACACACTATCTATATACATATATATACACACACACTATATATATACATACACACACACTATATATACATATATATAGACACACACTATATATACATATATATAGACACACACTATATATATACATATATATAGACACACACTATATATATACATATATATAGACACACACTATATATATACATATATATAGACACACACTATATATATACATATATATATAGACACACACTATATATATACATATATACACACACTATATATATACATATATATAGACACACACTATATATATACATATATATACACACACTATATATATATATACATATATACACACACACTATATATATATATACATATATACACACACTATATATACATATATATGCCCACACTATATATACATATATATATGCACAATATATACATATATATATATGCACACACTATATATACATATATATGCACACACTATATATACATACATATATGCACACACTATATATACATACATATATGCACACACTATATATACATATATATATATGTATATGCACACACTATATATATACATATATATGCACACACTATATATACATATATATGCACACACTATATATACATATATATATGCACACACTATATATACATATATATATGCACACACTATATATACATATATATATGCACACACTATATATACATACATATATGCACACACTATATATACATACATATATATATATATATATACATGCACACACTATATATATATACATATATATATGCACACACTATATATATATATATATATATATACATATATATATGCACACACTATATATATATATATACATATATATATGCCCACACTATATATATACATATATATGTGCCCACACTTTATATATACATATATATGCACACACTATATATATACATATATATATGCACACACTATATATATGCATATATATATGCACACACTATATATATGCATATATATATATATGCACACACTATATATATGCATATATATATATATGCACACACTATATATATGCATATATATGCACACACTATATATATGCATATATATGCACACACTATATATATACATATATATATATATGCACACACTATATATATACATATATATATATATGCACACACTATATATATACATATATATATATATGCACACACTATATATATACATATATATATATATATGCACACACTATATATATACATATATATATATATGCACACACTATATATATACATATATATATATATGCACACACTATATATATACATATATATATATGCACACACTATATATATATACA
>NC_136486.1:124739835-124809835 GCF_053919585.1 Euprymna scolopes | reverse complement strand
ATACACATCTATACATGTATATATATATAAATATATATACACATCTATATATATATATATATATACACATCTATATATATATATATATATACACATCTATATATATATATATATATATATACACACATCTATACATATATATATAAATATATATACACATCTATACATATATATATAAATATATATACACATCTATACATATATATATAAATATATATACACATCTATACATATATATATAAATATATATACACATCTATACATATATATATATAAATATATATACACATCTATACATATATATATAAATATATATACACATCTATAAATATATATACACATCTATACATCTATAAATATATATACACATCTATACATCTATAAATATATATACACATCTATACATCTATAAATATATATACACATCTATACATCTATAAATATATATACACATCTATACATCTATAAATATATATACACATCTATACATCTATAAATATATATACACATCTATACATATATAAATATATATACACATCTATACATATATAAATATATATACACATCTATACATATATAAATATATATACACATCTATACATATATAAATATATATACACATCTATACATATATAAATATATATACACATCTATACATATATAAATATATATACACATCTATACATATATAAATATATATACACATCTATACATATATAAATATATATATACACATCTATACATATATAAATATATATATACACATCTATACATATATAAATATATATATACACATCTATACATATATAAATATATATATACACATCTATACATATATAAATATATATATACACATCTATACATATATAAATATATATATACACATCTATACATATATAAATATATATATACACATCTATACATATATAAATATATATACACATCTATACATATATAAATATATATACACATCTATACATATATAAATATATATACACATCTATACATATATAAATATATATACACATATATAAATATATATACACATATATAAATATATATACACATATATAAATATATATACACATATATAAATATATATACACATATATAAATATATATACACATATATAAATATATATACACATATATAAATATATATACACATATATAAATATATATACACATATATACATATATAAATATATATACACATATATATCACACACACATACATCTATACACACATATATCACACACACATATATATATATACACACACATATACACATATACATATATGTATATATGATAGCAACGTCTTGCCAGACGAGTGCCACTCCCTAAGATATTTAAAATATATGAGCCCAAATGCCTTAGGTAGTATCTATACACATATGATGTTACAGAGTCTTAGCTTTGTACGACAGCTAAGTCTCTCTCTCGATTCAAAATGCTGAGATCCAGCAATAAGCAAGAGCAAGATAACCAGCAACACATTAAACTGCAGACCAGCTTAATGCGGGTAATGAACTTCCGCTTTATTGGTTTTTAAATCAAAGATTTGCTTCTCCTAGAAAGGTTGCCTTCACCACGGCTTAAGGGAGCCCTCTCCACCCCAATACACATACACACACAAATATACACGGTGCTAGTTGGCCGTTGACCGAGAAAAAGAGTTCATTCGCCCTTTGGAATATACACATATATATACACACACATATATACACACATATACATACGTATACATACATAAAGATATACATATACAGCATATATACATATATATACACACATATATATACACACACACACATACGTATACATACATAAAGATATACATATACAGCATATATACATATATATGCACACATATATATACACACACCCACATATATATATACATATATATACACACATATATATGTATATACATATATATACACACATATATATATATACATATATATACACACATATGTACACACGCATATGTACACACATATATACACACACGTGTACACACACATATGTACACACACATATATACACACACATATGTACACACACACATATTGTGTCAGTTAACCGAAACTAAGATTTGATTTTTGAATGCTAATGATACTTTTTTTTTACTAAGTTGCCGTCACCGTTGTCCTCTATCACTATCTTCATATTTCTAAATTTTACACAAGTGTTTATTAAATAAGTAAACTTTAGTACATCTTTCACGGAGGCTATTCTCCTACATCTCTATATTTTGGAACCCAGATTGATTGATTTTAGTGCTTTACTCATTCGTATCAATCAATAAGAATATCAGACATTTTGTACATACATAATTGATCTCAAGATCAATTATGTATGAACCAAAACAATTAATCAAAAAAACTGGACAGAAAGATAATTTCTTATAGCTGAAGTTGCATATACGTGAAAAAATACACGTTTGTGAAAAAGTAATTATATATATAACGAGGGTAGATAGAAGACGAGAGTAAATTCCATTGTATGAAAGGAGACTTATCGGGATAACATGAAGCTCATCAAATTTCAATGGCGCTTATATAGGAGACAACAGGAGCGGAAAATTAATTCAAAAATACTATATATTCGAGAATATAACAGGTGTCATTTATTTAATAAAGATATACATACATTTAGTTGGGGGATAAAGGGGACTCTTATCCCCCAACTAAATATATCCTTATTAAATAAATGACTCCTATTTTCCAATATATAGTATTTGTGAATTCATTTTCCACTCATATTTGTCTCCTATATATATATATATATATATATATATATATATATATGTGTGTGTGTGTGTGGAAGTTAAGTTTTTGTCGCACTGAGATTGATATTATAAGCCTAATTTTTCTATTTAAAATTATTAAAACAAAATACTTAAAATATACATATACGAGCGACTACATGAAACTGAACTATTTTGCATATTTTTTGGAAACTAATTTGTATTAGTTAATTATTCGGTTTTTATTGAATGATAAGTTTAATTTAACTATTACCTTGTTTTATTTATGCACATTTTCTACATTGTGTATTATTGCGCCGTATTCATGGTGAAAAAGTCTAGGAAAGGCACACACACATCTGTAAAATTTCTTACCCAGTTACAAGTCTATAGACTTGAAACTTGATATATAGGGAGTTGTAACCTGTGGGACAGATTCAATTCGGTTTTTAGTAAGTAAATCTTACTGTCAAATGAGGTCAAAACTGAAAATAAAACTGAACTTTGAAGGCACAAATATATACATTTTTACTTTAAAGTCAATTAAATGTTAATGTTTTCTTATGAGAGTGAATATATTATATTGGTTTAAAACGTAACTCCAGATACTACCTTGGAAATATATACTTCTTGTCGCAGCACATACAGCGCTTAGTACTTTCACACACGCACACATATATACATAGTGGTTCGTTTCAATAGTAAAGCTTTAGTTTTAACACAAAAGTTAAACTACAAAGAAGATGTTCGAAGCTCACTTTGTGACCCTAAGAGATACTATCACTCAGAGTCAGAGTGGACCTGGGAGCAATGGTAATCAAAGGGTGGCTCCACACTCCCCAAGGCCCGCAAGCTGGGGCCTCACCACTGGATATAGTTTAAGGTCATATCCAGGATCATGTCTGTAGATATAAAACAATTATTAATATACGAGAGAAATAGAAATGTATGCGTACATGCATCTGGCTATCTCTGTGACGCATTTCATATAGCATGCAGTTACTAGAACCATTGTGCTTATTGATAACACAGAAATTTCAAATGCTGACATAATTTAGTGCAAAGTTGACAAATGTACTCACAAAACAAATACTGATATAAAAAATAAAATTGTTTTTAAGTCTTAATAATATCCACAAAGAAAACAGCTTCAAGCCAGAATTGGTCAATCGAACGGAAATTATTGACAAGCACTGTCTTTCTTTCCGTAGAGATGTGCATTAATTTATTGTCACGTTCCTTAATGCACATAGCCAAATGCAAAACTACCTTCTCAACAACCACGTGCATTCTCTACTAATCGTTTGAAAAACAAAATAAAAATTAAAATATTTGAAAACTAATTAAAACTTAATCTACTTTACTAGAATTAAATTTGAAATTAAAAGAAAACCTTCGAAGCAAAAAAAAAAAAAAGAAAAAAGGGGGAAAAAATGAAACAAATTAGTTTTATCTAATTCGCGTCAAGTTATGATTTTGTTTTTATTCCATTAAATCCATGGGCATAGAAATGGCAGATAAACATTCGTGAAATACGAATCTCGTAATTAAGAATTTCGTGTTTGTCTAAATTGCGTTGAAAACGATTAAAAGGGAAACCTGGGAAGAAAGAAAAGTGTTTAGTTCATGCGGAAATTTAAAGAAACTTGCGAGGAAAGACAACATTAAGTAGAATTAATAACGTGTTATTCTTTAAGTGGGTGCAGAAATTAGCTATTATATTTTAAACTAGCGTAACTACCCGATGTTAACCGGGAGTAAATTAGAATACCTATATTCTTTACGTCCATTTTGTACTGTATTTTTCAATCTATAGGTCCTAACGAATACTAATAGACACACAAACAATTATATATATATATATATATATATATATATATATATATACACACACACACACACACATACGAAGTGCTTTGAATAAAGTCTGCATATAGATTTACAGACATTTTCGTATGGGCACTTATATTGATAGTACACTTACTGAAGTCTAATCCCCTATTGAATAAATATTCTCCGGCTGCAATGTACTTGTTACACCGTTGTAATAACTTCTGGAAGGACCCAATGAAGTTTTCTTGTGTGGACGTGTCAACCACCGTCGTCACAGCCTCTTTCATCTCCTTAATTATCTCATAACGACAGCCTCTAAGGTTTCCCATGAGCTTATTGAATAACCAAAATATCACAGGGAGCAATGACCATTATACGGAAGGTGGAGAACTGTCTTGATTCCCATCTTAGTCAAACAGTCCCTGATAAGAATAGAGTTGTGTACTGGTGCATTGGGGCAGATCTTCCGTATATTCAGTTTCTCACGAATAATTGTGTTTCAGCTCCAACACTGACATTAAACACATTACGCTCCTTATCCATGAAACTATTTATTTGGCCAATTGGCTCTTGTGTTCTGACTTCCTTACGCTCCCAAACGTTTCACCATCCCTCAGTCTACCTTCCTTTCTTGAATCTCTTATGCCACTCAAAAACTCGATTCATGCAAGATGGCCCAAAAGTTGTCTGATGCATTCCACAAGTTTCTGTGGAACATTTTCAAAGTTTAGAACACAATTTTATTGCATATCGTTTTTCTGATGAATTCTTACGTTCAGATTTCATTTGTGAAATTAGCCAACCGTGACAATCATGCTTTAGTAAGCTGTATTCTAATTCCTGCTCTAGTTGTTCTTTTGAACCTGCCATCATAAAAATTAATCAGTTATATCATAATATGTATAGCAATAACATGCTGATTTTTAAAGCGTCTCCTACAATTGTAAATACCTGTACAAAACGTCTGGAAACTAATTTAAGGCACTCTGTCTATACATAAGATATCGCGTGCAAAAAGCATGATAAAATATATCATTCATAATAATATGCAAACCTATACACAGGTATCATAAAATATCATGAAATTACAATTATTTGAATATGAGACGTATATTGCCATCGCAAAAATAAAGAACATAAATTATTCAGACGACATTTTCGTTTTACCGTTTTTGGCTGTTAGATAATATGTTTGCACAAACTTTTTTTTTTCTTTTCAGGGAAATTAGATGACCTGAGAATATTTTTTTAGTAAATAAAGGATATACAAGGAAATTATTTTAATTGAAATTTTTAAAGTTTTCTTTAAAAAAGATTTACATTATGAAATTTGTCACTCTCCATCATTATTAATATTGATTATATAGGAGGTATTAATTAAAAAGGATGACTAGCGCGCTTATCGCGTTTTGCCTTCAAAATGTTAATACATATGTGTTTTTGTATAATTGTTTTATAGATTGGTTTCCTATATGTAAATTCAATGAAATCCATGTGATTATTAAATAGTACCAACGGAAGACAGAGCAGGCATATAGTCTGTTTATCATATAAACATCATTGGTTACATATGTGCATATATGTTTCGGTATAATCCCTATTTAAAGAGGCCCATATTTAAATAGGGATTCCACTGACACATGTGTGCACATATGTAACAAATAATGTTTTATAATAGACTATATATATATATATATATATATATATATATATATATAGCGAAAATGTATGTATGTTTGTGTGTCTGCTAAAAACTTTTGACCGACGGAACAAAAATTCACAAACTTAGTATCATATGAAAGCCCTACCCTCCGGACGACAAATATCGAAAAATCAGCCCAAAAGGACCATCAGACGTGCGTCAACTGATCGATTTTCTGCAGGGGGGGCAAAAAGTGACATTTTAATGTTAAACATTAGATATTTTTAAATCGATTTATAACTGCCTAAAAAAATACGGGCGCCAACTCTTCTACATAAAGTATACACGGGGCCGTTTATTTTGGGTCAACTTGTATTTAAAACCCGCTTAGTCATGTCACGTGATCTTGACGTCAGCAAGCTCTAATGGCAGTCTGAATTAAAAAAAACTTGTTATCGGTAGAAAAAAAATTAACCTTTACATAAGCTAAACTATGAACTTCTACGCGATGACAACGTTACCAAAGTTATTAGCACATTCAAAATAGATACGATAGTAAAACAAAAAATGATAAGCCTAAAATGTGCAGTAAAAAAAAAAAAAAATACGCTTACAAAAAAATATTAACGATCGAAGTTTTTACAAAAAAAAACAGCCAGATGCCATTTTCTTTTTAGTAACAGTAAGGAAGACGAAGTGAGAGAGAGAGAGAGAGAGAGAGAGAGAGAGAGACGCAAACAGAGAGAGAGAGATAAAAGAAAAACGTTTACTTTTTCACACCGAAATCGACAATTTTCGACTGGGGGGGGAGAGTCAACAACGCATGCGTCATGTGACGTCATGACGTCGTGACCTGATTTACTTTAAATAGTTGAAAAACCGAACAAATTTTATATACGGCGCTTTAGATCAGGTAGTTAAGGCCTTGGTTCATCATCTAAACGTGTTGGGTTCGAATCGTGGTGTGAGATTTTTTTTTCGATTTTTTAAATTTAAATATTGAACCCTGTATTATTTAAGCCATTTTTCACGTAACGTTCGTTTTCCTGTTTTTTTTTTGTTTTACTTCGCTTATTCTTAGCGACACCCAAAAACCAGGTGCCCGCCGATTTTTTAAATTTTAATATCGAAACAGGCTTATTTAAGCCATTTTTCACGTGTTCGTTTTCTGTTTTCATCGTTCGTTTGCCTTACGTTAGTTTTTTTTGTTTTTTTCGATGTTTTGATAACCCCCCGCTTAATTAAAAAGTTGTTTTCTTTTCTTACTTCGCTTATAACAATGCTTACATCGTCATCGTCGTGACGCTCGACGACTTTCAAACATCTTTCACTTATTCGCTTATAACAATGCTTCATTCTGGTTGGCCGATTTTATTTTCAACCTTCGCCTCAGGGCTTCGGCTTCGAACCTACCCCCCCGGTTTCTTTTTTATTTAACACCATACTCACCTACACACACCCGGGCAACGCCGGGTACCCCTCGCTAGTATATATAATAAAAAAACTATGTATGCGTCTAGATATACATAGTTGACACTGAGAAAAATGAAATCTGCGCAGAATTCAAAACCGACTTTAAAAAATTGATAACGTTTTGCTGCGGTCGACTCGACCATAGACCTATTCTTGCTTAATAGAGAGTTGGATAAGTATAGTCAAAGCAAAGCTTTTGTTTTCTTGTAATCTTCATATATGTCACCGATGATAATACGGTGATATGTAAGTAAACTATATTTCCGACACTCCTATGTGTAACCTTATTTTGATGGTAACATTTGTGCAGGTAGTAGCCCTAATATCTTAAATAGGTATTTTTTTAAATTTATCACAAGGTTTGGAAACAAAAAATTCACGAAATACTATTTTTATTCTTTATATTGTACTTTGGATTTTCCTTCCAGGAGCTACGATTCTACCACAGAGAGAATAACTACCGTTTTCTGAATAGATTGTTGTTTTGATTGTGTGATATACTGACATTGTATATCATTTTACAACTGTCGCTCATTCAACTTAAGCTCGATTCGAGTTTTATTTTTGTTTGTAAAAAACAAAAGAAGAATATTGCTTGATTTGTTCGACGTACATATAAAAGTATAACTACATTTATATATGTCTGAAGACTTAATATTGTGTTAGATGTTTGTAACTTTATGTCAAGTCTTAATTTGTCTCCCTCAAGATATTTTTAGATACAAGGTAGGTTTCAAACGCGGAGAAAATTCTGACTCCTGAAAAAAGAGCACTTTAAAGATTGACAGAAATTCAAATTGCATCTGTCTTGGAGAAACACTCCTCTTCTGACTAGGAACAGGGCAGATACTATATCGAGTCTGTCTGGCATGTTCATGTGACGACAACTATTGATAAGTCAATTTGTTCGCTGATGTTATCACTAAGCATGCCTCCGCATATCAAAAGACTATCCTATCGTCTGTCATCTAATACGCACCCTCTGCCTCGAAAGTTACTTTTAGTCTAGACAAAAATCGGGCACTTGTTCATTTGCATGCATCGAGCTCAATGTAAAGTATTTACATTGAAAGAAATGCGTGATGAACATGGAATTTTATCTTGATTATTTTTTTTTCTAAATTTGAGGTTTTGCGAGTTAATTTTTTTTTCTTTTAGTGCCAGCTTCCTTTTCGGCGTTTCCGAAGAAAAAAAAATTATAAAAGAAATATAAAAAACGTAAAAGAAATCTTAGCTGAAGGCCAGAGATTGATAAGCGAAATCGTAATGGGGAAGAAGTGTTTAGACAAGAAAAGAACAATGAGACCACAGTGAAGGCGGAGAGATAGAAACCATGCTGTGCTCAAGGGAGGTAAACGACCACAGCGAAACTTGGGAAACCACATATGACAGAAAAGGGACTACGATACAGCGAAAGAAAAACACACAACGGAGAGCAAAAACAAGTAAATGACGAGGAACAAACAGGAGAGAGAGTAGGAGCGCGAGGGAGAGTGGGAGCGCGACAGAGGGTGGGAGCGCGAAAGAGAGAAAGAGAGAGAGTACGAGAGAGAATGAGAGATGGAAGAATAAAGTACAAAAGAATGAAAGACATGTCAAGGTACAGGAGAGACGGCGAGATAGGGGGTAAAGGAGAGACGACGGGGTGAGATAGAGGGCAAAGGAGAGACGGCGAGATAAAGTGTGTGAGAGAAAGAAAAGTTGCAAAATAGAAAGCAAAGGAGCAAAAGACCGAGTAAGGTAGCCAAGAGAGAGAGAGAGAGAGATCAGGGGGAGAGAAAGAGACTCGACAGAGGGTGAGAGAGCGAGAGAGTGACAGGAAGAAAAAGTGAGAATTGAGGACCAAGTACAAACAAGAAAATGACCGAAAGAGAGAGAGAGAGAGAGAGAGAGAGAGAGAGACAGACAGACAGACAGACAGACAGACAGAGGCTAGAGAGAGTAATATGAAATTTCTAATAAGAGGATGCATTCATATATTGTCCCATAAGTCCATTACACTACTTCAAAAGAACTAGTAATTTTATGCGTATTTACTAATTGTAATATAATACCTGTTTAAAGCGGAAAAACGTCCCAAGTTTCACGAAAGTGTTCAATCCTCAAATATGCATCGAACGTGTATTAAACTTATTCACTGTACCTAAGCATAATAAAAGTTTATTCAAAATTTTATCTAGAGCGGTCTAGAAGTTTCGGAGAAAAATTGAAACGGGCTCACTAATAAAGAAATATATATAAGAACAAGTAGTTAATAAAACATGTTCAAAAACACTTTGAAAAAGAGTTAAAAACATTTAATTTTTAAAAGGAAGCACAAAATAAGTGGATAGTCCTTAATCCGCGGAGTTTCGAAGAAATACTTTCCTTCTTATCAGAGGGTAGGATTTAGCAAAATGCGGGATCGGATTTTGCTTGCAAAAGTATATAATGAAACAATAAATTTACGTATTTATTATAGAAACAATTCTCTAGCGATTAATATATTGAACCTAATATATATTAGTGAGATAAAGACTAATTATATCTATAACACAAGTACTCGTCAGGCGAGATAAAATATGTTCGTCTTCTGCAGAAGAAAACCAGTTCAATCTTTATTTTTTATTGAGTACTATCAGTATTACCAGGCCTTTCTAGGTGGTTGCTTTGATGTCCTTTTTATGATTGTTTTCATCTGCATCTTTGATATTTCCAATATTTTTTTTTTTTGTAATCCTAAAATTATTTTAGCAAATTATGGTTACATTGACCCCTTACTGATCAACGTAGTCCCTCACAGTGGATGTAACGTGTCAGCAACAATCCAACGTCTGATTTGTCCTCTTAGCAGCTATTCTCCCAGCTCAAAACTAACTAATTTGGCGAAATGTTGGGGGCCATGGTTTCTTGGCCCGTATGGGAAAGAACCCACAGGAACAACATCGACTATCTATTGTAAGAATTTATGTGGTTGTTGCTGTATAATTCTACAATTAGTCAACTGTGTTGAAAGATTCTTTATCATAGGTTGCCGGCCATACTTCTTGTGCATTGTTGGAGCCTATGTTTTCTTAAACCGACATATAAGAAACCTCTGAATCACATTTTCACTAAATATGTGTGTAGACTGTTTTCCAATTACTTCAGGATCAGGTGCTAGTTCTATGGACGTTCAAAAATTTACTTTTGGATTGCTAAAAACACGTAAATTTTCAAGTCTCATACAATTATTTGCAGTTAATGAAAAAATAAGAAATTTACGTGCGGAGTTTGAACTTACAGATCACGTCATGCACACAAAAAAAGGAAAACAACAAAAAATAAAACACACTATCAGCTTACCCACAGTAGAATTTTCACAGCCCATTGTTCTATCAACGTTGCTAAGCTTTACCGATGATAGATACATTTGAATAACGGTTTCGATTTAAACGGTTTCGATTATCGGTAATTATCGGAAGTATTCTGAGAGCAAACTTAACTAAGATCACCGCCAGACTTATACACTAATGTTCTGTAAATTTTAAAGAAAATATCTCAGCCGTTTCGGAGTCTATAGGGAACGAATTCACACACGGGCAGACAAAGTTGCATTTATATAATTGCAGAGGTATAGATTCTTAACCTCGTTAAATGTATGCTTTCTCGTGAATACCTATAACCTGCTGTATAGGTTGGAGGGAGAGAGAGAGAGAGAAAACCGACAAACTATTAGCTTACAATAACATTTAATTTTGATACATTCGAATCAGGTTTGTACGACATAACTCTTATCAGAAATCATGCCGTTTACTCCTTGTGAAACCAACAAAGACAACGAACTATTTTTGACCTGTGATAACATGATGGGTTAAACAGAGTTCAAAATGTTAATGGGATAGCTAATTTATAGATTTACTCTTCGCCGTGACAACAGGCCACACATTCATTCGTCTGAGGTCATTTATATTTACCCGGCCTCTACTTCTTTGGAAACCACAAATATTTAACAACTTTCTCATTCAACTAATAGCAGTATAGGCCACTAATTCATGAAATATTCACTAGTTAATATGATCAAAATTCAAGTAAAGGTTTTTGTAGAAACTATGTTTATTAGGTGATTGTACTAGCCTTTTTACTTTTTTATTAAAAGAGACGATGCGGCATATATGAGATCACAAGTTTTCAAATGTTTTTTGCCATTAATAAGAGCATATCGTAACCGGAATGTACTTT
The DNA here is from genome assembly GCF_053919585.1 of Euprymna scolopes. Classification (NCBI taxonomy): domain Eukaryota; kingdom Metazoa; phylum Mollusca; class Cephalopoda; order Sepiida; family Sepiolidae; genus Euprymna; species Euprymna scolopes. The sequence goes on along the minus strand of NC_136486.1, from coordinate 124,797,932 downwards.
TAGAAATAAGATCAAAGTGTAGTTTATGTTTTGATAGTACACTTTATATTTTCTGTTCTCCAGAAATAAATAAAATGTTAATACTTTGTCCGGATCGAAAGCGTCACATTTTGGGAGTCTGATTTTTGTATTCAACTACGCTCGTGGGGAGCTAAGTAAATACACTGCCACCAAAATCAAACATTTCTATACGAAAATACACTTCCCTTATTGAAGATCGATTTTCTATCATCTTAAATACTGTGTGTAAAGAAACGCTCCGAATGTGACATAATAATAAAAAACAAAACAGTATGCTTATTAATATAAAGGTTTTCACGTCAATGGAGCTTCCCTTCTTTTTTTTTCACACAGGCATCACCACTTCAAGGCCAAGAGTTAAGTTTAGGCACAGATAATGAGTAGGGTTGGTTGGTTGGTTGGTTTACGGCATATCAACCCTTTTTGGGTTATTTAATGCCGAATGCAAAGATTTGGAAGAAATTTTTTTTTAATAGAATATATTTGTTGTTTTCACGTCGGTTTCTATTTAACCGATAGTTGGGACCCTAACAGGTACTACCACTCCGGGTCAGAGTGGACCTGGGAGCAATGGTAATTAAAGGGTGGCTCCACACTCCCCAAAGCCCACAAGCTGGGGCCTCACCAGTGGATATAGTTTAAGGTCATATCCAGGACCCCCCCATTGAGGGACTTTTACCCTCTGCAGGGGGGCACTCGGCGTATTCTAATGCCCCATCAACAGGGCCAATGAGTAGGGGGAATTAAATTATTTTACAATAATATATTTCCGCCGTGCTTCAAATAAGGGCAACCAACATTTTTTTAATATTTATTTACTTAAATCTGCATGAGCTTATACACAATGTCAGATGAGGTTTTCAAAGTGTACGAGATAAAGCAAACTATGACCGATATAAAATGCCTGAGCCGGTTCTTCAGCATTGCCAGGTTGCAGCTCCTATGTAATGAACCCTCCCATTCTACAGCAGAAGGTAAAAATCTGGGACGGTGAACCTCCTAGGATTGCACAGAAGTATACCCCAGCTAGATAGCAATATATTTACTGTCGAATTGATATTTTGAGACGTATATTCCGCTGGTACGAATACCAGCTATTTAGTCTCTTGTATATGGAATACAATAGGATATCTGCATTGTTAGAAAATTTGACGAGCCTCGTGCACAAAAGAAATTTACGAGAAATGAAATCTGGTTGATCTCTAGCCAATGGCTTTCTCTCGACATTTGAACTGGTAAAATACCATTTTTAAAGTCACCTGCCATTGCGAAAATATTATATAGATTTAGATTTAGATTTTCGAGCATATTTTTGTTTGAGTCAGTAGAAATATATCATCTTGTATTCTCAGCGTAATCAGTAAGGACATTTCGTCGGCGTCTGTCCTAAATTACTTCTAATGCGCGCTTCAAATATTAACAATGTCGGCAAATCTCGTTAAACGCCAGTGTCGTAATTATGAAAGCAATATTTTAACTAGAACGTAGCGATTATTAACTAAATTACAATTGAAGAGAAGAATACATATTAAATACGAAACTAAAACTATATTGGTAGACAGTCTTTGGTTAACAATCTTTTGTGTGCATGTTTAAAAAAAATATGAATCACATTTAAGTAACTTTAATATTAAATAAATCCTGGCATTTTTTATCAAAATTAATATTAATATGAGTAGACTTTTGCTGTATGTGTGTATATATGCATGTGTGTGTATTTATTTTCCGACTGATATTATACCTTAACCTAAAGAAGTTATCTTCATACCAATGGAGATTATTGGAATACTTATGAAGGAATTTTTTATGCAATATTGATATTTTTGATTCGCCTATATGTGGAGTGCTTGCGTCTGTCTTAAGTTTAGTCTATAGTACTAAAATCTGCTAAAAATAAAGAACGTTCTTAAACAGCAACATCTCAAAAGCAAATCAATTATGTTACAATAAATCGCGATTTGATGTTCAAACATCTCATGATTTGGTTGCGTTCAACAGTTTAAGTAAAACCATTTCTAAGGAAACGAATATACAGCCACTGGAACTATGAACCTTGATCTATTCATATCACAAATAGCTAGGATACTTTATGTTTGTACGTACGTAATCATCGTTCATATCGTAAATATTAGACCGATATTGTTGATTAATAAGTCATCTAATGTTGCTAAATTAAATTATTTAGTTGACACTGTTTAGAAAATTATGTCATCCCGCTAACTAATACGTACATAATTACAAATAAAAATCTCTAAAATACTCAGTGCGGACGATACAAAAATTACAGTAGCGAATTACTTAATACTTGTATTAGGTTATTGCTGACAGAACGTGATCGTGCTATCCAATTAGATTAGATAAGCGTGCCGTTCTAAATTCAGTGCAGATTTCAGAGAAGATACAGCCTGCCTATGATACATGCTATATTGGCCGAAACGTTTTAAGCATAACAGCTAAGATGAGAACAATAGTCCGATAATCTAAATAATATTACTTATCTTGGACTGCTCAAAATAATATTAGTTTTTTTAAGTTATTAATATTCCCTTTGAATTTTTAGTACAACATCTATATTATTTTCATACCGAGCATTTTTAATGTTCAGTTCAACATTTAAATTCTGAGTGTAAAATAGCGTACAAATAATATACTACGTATAACACAGAATTGTTTCATTAAATACGAAAAAGTGACCGCCTAAAAGGTACACCTCCCCAAAAAACAATCGAATCATTTTGAATAAAACAAAGATTAAAGTAAGATACTTAACGCGTAAAATATTGTATTATTTTATTATATAAGTTAATCCGACCTAATTTGGGAAAATGAAAAAAATAATTTTGAAAAGTTCTAAAAAAGCAAAAACAAAAAAAAGAATCCGATCAGTTTAGTCTGACTATTAAAAAAATTGATAAGATTCACACCTGCATATTGTTATATTAATCTTATACATAAAATAACATTAAGCTTTTTATATATATATATATATATATATATATATATAATTGATAACGCCCTTATACGTATGAACATAAGGAGGAATTTGAGAAAAAAATAAACATCTATATCGAAAGGAGTTAGAATTAATTGTGAACATAGAGGAACACATGTTACATTTCTGAATTTAGATATAAAAATCGAGGATAGAACTTTTGTTTATAAAATATTTGATCAAAGAAAATGTTTCACCTTTCAAATAGTTCGTATGCTGCACAAAGGTAGTACCTGCCCTTTATTTATGTTTTATGGAACCATTATATACGAGTTTTTGAAAATAGCTCGCGTTACTTTATAATCAATAGATTTTATACCGCCAGTTTCTAGTTTACTATTACGGATGTTTAAACAAGGTGGGGATAAAACTAAAATATTTAAACAATTAAATAAAGCATTTGTCCGTTATCCTGGTGATTTTGAATAAAATGGACCGGAATATATTATTAAAGGAAATCCAAAACTATATTAGTAACGTATAAAATATATGTTTAAAAAAATGTGTATAAATATTTTTAACTTTTATATATTTTTAATAAATAAATGAGAATGAAAATGTATAAAGTACGAGTACTAGTAGGGGTTATAAGTAGTATAGCTTATAAATACAACACTGGTAAATTAAAAAAAATATCCATTTTGAATTTAGAGACAAAGACGAATCTCACAGGTAAGGAATACATATTTTATAGAATGAATACCTTAGCAAGCAACTAGATCCAGTGTCTGGAACATGTTTTTTTTCTTTTGATTAAGGGAGGATGTGTTAGATCAACATTGTTGGTAACCACGATTTAATATACTGTCCATATTAGATTGTCGCAAGTAGACAACTTTAGCTAATATATATATATATATATATATATATATATATATATATATATATATAAGCTGAATTGTAGAAACTTTCAATCTGAGTATTAGGAGCGCCGTTACGTTTTAATACATGGAATTATGGAATTCAATGCTTTGTGCGGTTAAATCAAATATACTCTAAACAATTAGCAATAAGAACCGATTTTTTACCTAAATTTTCTGAATTCCACATTCAATTCATTATAAATCAAAACATATACACGATATATACTATATTATGCGAATGGTAGACAAAGAAACGAAACAAACCTTTAAAACATCAAGTAAGGAATTGACGAGAATAACTTATAAATTATTTTCAGCATGTAGTTGTGTAATTCATTAAAAGGAGACGTTCTTGCGTTGTTTTGTACGGAATTATTGTATGAAAGTTTATGTAAGAAATCGAGTTAAATTAGGAACAGGTTACCAGTAATATGTTAATAAAGGTAAAATTACGCCTTATCCCATCTCTATATAAATAAAACGAAGTCATTTTTCCCCTCTGAGTTTGACCTTAATCTCTAAATAAAATGAAGGCATTTTTTATCTATATAAATAAAATGAAGTCATTTTCCCCTCTGAGTTGGACCTTAATAGGATTAAAACTAAAGACATTTCATGCAAATGTAATACGCACAAACTGCAGCACATTATCTGAGGTGTGCTATAGGCTTATTACCCTTACACATCCTCGATAATTGTACATTCCTATATTTTTTTCTGGTGCCAATGGAAGTGGTAAAATCTTTTCTCTCTATTACATCCATACTCCCCCCGCGACCATTTAACACCATTGCGGATATGACCACAGGGGAATTTGGGATGAAACACCGGTTTGAGTTCTTAGTTGCTTAAAAAATGGAAATGCATTTTACCATGTGCTGAAATTTAAATTTCGATTACGTCTATTACATGGGTTACTTGTACCATTTCTTTTATTTCCTCTTCTCCCCCCCCGTTTTTCATTTGTTATTTTTTTCCTTATGGAGGGTGCTGCGATTCGAAGGGTTGCTTAAACGAAACGAACTAACCTTGGATTCAAGATTTTACAACAAACTATAACAGTCAGCTGCTAGCGTTCTTCAAATGTTCAGATGATTACGCGATTTATATAATTTATTTACTGTACTTTTCCTTCTATTATGCTTTCATTGATTTCATACGTTATACTAGGGGGAGGGCTGACTTCTTATTTTCAGATTAGTTGCTCATTCATTATTTATTTCTATACATTGGATTTCTGATAGTTTCATAAGCCCAATTACTATTAGGCTATCGATATGGAACCAGACGACCTTATAATTGGTAAATCGCGACAAAGAAAACAATACAAAACAGAAAACAAAACACATAAACCGTTATACTTAAACCTAACAATTATCCGGTTGAAATACTTTTTTGCATAAAACAAACCAAGAATAAAACAAAACATTATGAATAAAATCTATTAAACATCTATTCGTTATACATGGTCAGTTTTCTGGTTTTATTTATTTCTTTTTTTCTATTTGTACTTTTTCCTGTTTGTTTTGTTTCTTTGATTTTATTGCAGAAAACAAACCAACAAAAAATTAAAAACAAAATAAAATAAAAAATAAACAATTTTATTTTACACGGTAAGTTTTCTGGGAGTTTTTTCCCATTTGTATTCATTCAAGTTAGTTTTGTTTGTTTTGTTTTTTTGCTGTACTCTGCGGCTGACATCGATGACTGCCGGTCTCGGTCAATACATGCTTGACGGGAATTCACGAGAATTAGGGTCAAATTATGCAGGACTACATTCAGTTTTTTCTTTTCTCTTTTTCTCGGGCCCTGAACACCTACAAATGATTTCTTAACACCATTTCTTACATTCCCCTCCCCCAGTTTTTGCCATTAATTCTTTCAATTTTACGCGCATAAAATACATAAAAATAACATACATATTTGGGTCCTTTTGCTTACAAGGGAGGGCAAATACAGTTTCATTTCTTCACTAGGTTGGCCACTAACAGAACAAATTCAACATAAATAATTACGGCTTTATTAAGTTTACAAAATAAAGTCCGCTGTTTGCATTTAAAGAAAATTTACTCAAGTTATATATTAGCTAAACAAGGGGGAGCATCTATAAATATAAAACGAAAATGTGTGTGTGTTCGCTTCTTCTTGTGTATGTCCGCGAATACTTTGGCTTGCAGCGCAAAAATAGGTCAGACTTCCTTGCACCTGTTCATTTCGCTTCATAAACCTTCATATAACGCCCTTATTAGTTCCTCTCCATCGTGGCAGAGAAGGGTAAGTGACTGGCTTTTTTTCTCCTTTCGTTTCCACCTTCGCGTCAAGGCTTCGGGGTTCAATCCGACCTTTCGACCAAACTTTTTCTTTTACACCTGTTTTTAACACACGCACACACAAATATACAAACGCCCGAGCAACGCCAGGTACCCCCAGCTAGTAATGAATAAAAAACTGAGATGATTATAGTAGTTTACTTGTAATTGTAACGTGATGTATAATTGGAATATAAAATACTAATGCCAAGTCTAAATAAGTCTTCCATATATGAAATATTCTCGGCGCACATGATTAGTAGTAAATAATAGTGGAAGAGTGAAAAAGCCTTCATAGGATTTAAAATAGGACTTGAAAATTGTGATAATATATGACTAATTCTTTAATTGAAATGAAACTATTGAGGGAACAAGTTTGTTTCATAACTTAAGTGCGCTGCAACTATAACTTACTGAAAAATATGCATTTTGTTAAGGAATTAATAAGCACTCTTTAAAAGAAGCCTGGCTGGCTTAGATACATATTATATATATGCACACACAAACTTGTATATGTGTGTACGTTCTATATTATTTTAACCACTTTCCTACATACTCAGAGTCAACGGATACGTTTTAAATGTGTTTGTTAATAATTTTGGCATAAACAATTCAATCGATGTTGGCAAATGTCTCATATAACGAAATGAAATGTAAATTTAATTAGATCCTTGTCACACAATAAACACGCCTTTATAACTGATTTCCGCATTAAATTTGCGCCATTCCCATTTTCGTTTATTTCTCATTTCTTCTCACCATAGTCTCAACATAAATATTCTAGATTTCCTCAACATTGCTTTCTAATTAGATTTCTATTTATACCTTGCTAAGTCGGTAAAACATTACAATAAATCAAACACTTAAATTATTTTCCAATTAACTATTTGAACAATATTATACAGAGTTACCCCACCCCGACCCCAAAAGTGCCCTAACTCTAATTAGGCCCCGTTTCTTAGTGTTTTGTCCGAATGAAATGAAACTTTGGTCATAACTAGTTTATTATATTCAAAACATCACATCAAAAAACTCTAGGATCTTTGGCCGTTTTTCTCCGTTCTACATTGCCTGCATTTAGTTTTTGTTTTATTTTTGGTCACCCTGTATATACATATCTATACACATATATATACACACATACATAAACGCACACACATATTTATTTTTATATATATATATATATATATATATATATATATTAGACATTAAGAGGAGATTATAGATAGATATATAAATACCCGTTCACATACACCTTCCACGATAAAGCTAGAACCCAGAATTAGAAAGAATCGAGCAATTGCATCGACAACGGACAACGCCAGACGCAAGGTGGGTTTCGATGTACTGCATCTCATCAGTGACGTGCTCCGACATAGGCGCGAACCCAGGTAAGCCAATAGATTGCGCCGTGGCCCATATGGTTAGATCGTCAGTATTGCACACTTCATGAGTGCGACGACCTGGGTTCGCGCCTATGTCGGAGCACGTCACTGATGAGATGCAGTAAATCGAAACCCACTTTGGGTCTGGCGTTGTCCGTTGTCGATGCAATTGCTCGATTCTTTCTAATTCTGGGTTCTAGCTTTATCGTGAAAGGTGTATGTGAACGGGTATTTATATATATATATATATTATACACACACACACATATATATAAAATATTAAGTTTTAAAGTGTCTGTATAGAAGCAGTTTGACCATGGTTCATCATTCGTTCCCATTAGAACACTGAATGACCCATGCTGGACAAGATTTTACAACATGCTTTAGAAGATGTAGAGTATTCAAGCTCCCCGGAAAATAGCGCAAGGTATTATGCAATGTATTCATTGCTAATTTGGCGCGCTTCCTACTTAGGAATTCGGGATAATATAGTGAATTGCAAGTTGTTAATAATAGTGGTTAGATGGTCGACCAAATGAACAGTGTTGGAGCAACTGGCAATCTTTCATTTGTTATCTACAGCGATTGTAATCTTGTGTCGCAATAAACACAACATGTGGTATATACCGCTGTATTCATACATTCAATATTCAAGTTGAATCCAGAACAGTGATTAACAGAATGACAAGCGATATTTTAGAAACTTCTACTTTAATAGGCTTATAATGACATCACATGAGTTAAAACAGGACATCGAAAATAGTGAAATGCCCGACACCTAAACTTAAAACTCCTTACAAATACACACAAGGTCTATTGATTTTTATTTTTTAAATTTTTTTACAAGGTAATTTTGGAAATAGAGGGAGAAAGCGTCTTCTTCGGCTATAATCGAATATCATATAAAGTCCACGTATTTGAACAAAAAAATAGAGATCGAAATATGCTACAAAAAAATAGAGATCGAAATATGCTACAAAAAAATAGAGATCGAAATATGCTACAAAAAAATAGAGATCGAAATATGCTACAAAAAAATAGAGATCGAAATATGCTACAAAAAAATAGAGATCGAAATATGCTACAAAAAAATAGAGATCGAAATATGCTACAAAAAAATAGAGATCGAAATATGCTACAAAAAAATAGAGATCCAAATATGCTACAAAAAAATAGAGATCCAAATATGCTACAAAAAATAGAGATCCAAATATGCTACAAAAAAATAGAGATCCAAATAGGCTACAAAAAAATAGAGATCCAAATAGGCTACAAAAAAATAGAGATCCAAATAGGCTACAAAAAAATAGAGATCCAAATAGGCTACAAAAAAATAGAGATCCAAATAGGCTACAAAAAAATAGAGATCCAAATAAGCTACAAAAAAATAGAGATCCAAATAAGCTACAAAAAAATAGAGATCCAAATAGGCTACAAAAAAATAGAGATCCAAATAGGCTACAAAATAATAGAGATCCAAATAGGCTACAAAAAAATAGAGATCCAAATAGGCTACAAAAAAATACAGATCCAAATAGGCTACAAAAAAAATACAGATCCAAATAGGCTACAAAAAAATACAGATCCAAATAGGCTACAAAAAAATACAGATCCAAATAGGCTACAAAAAAATACAGATCCAAATAGGCTACAAAAAAATACAGATCCAAATAGGCTACAAAAAAATACAGATCCAAATAGGCTACAAAAAATACAGATCCAAATAGGCTACAAAAAATACAGATCCAAATAGGCTACAAAAAAATACAGATCCAAATAGGCTACAAAAAAATACAGATCCAAATAGGCTACAAAAAAATACAGATCCAAATAGGCTACAAAAAAATACAGATCCAAATAGGCTACAAAAAAATACAGATCCAAATAGGCTACAAAAAAATACAGATCCAAATAGGCTACAAAAAAATACAGATCCAAATAGGCTACAAAAAAATACAGATCCAAATAGGCTACAAAAAAATACAGATCCAAATAGGCTACAAAAAAATACAGATCCAAATAGGCTACAAAAAAATACAGATCCAAATAGGCTACAAAAAAATACAGATCCAAATAGGCTACAAAAAAATACAGATCCAAATAGGCTACAAAAAAATACAGATCCAAATAGGCTACAAAAAAATACAGATCCAAATAGGCTACAAAAAAATACAGATCCAAATAGGCTACAAAAAAATACAGATCCAAATAGGCTACAAAAAAATACAGATCCAAATAGGCTACAAAAAAATACAGATCCAAATAGGCTACAAAAAAATACAGATCCAAATAGGCTACAAAAAAATACAGATCCAAATAGGCTACAAAAAAATACAGATCCAAATAGGCTACAAAAAAATACAGATCCAAATAGGCTACAAAAAAATACAGATCCAAATAGGCTACAAAAAAATACAGATCCAAATAGGCTACAAAAAAATACAGATCCAAATAGGCTACAAAAAAATACAGATCCAAATAGGCTACAAAAAAATACAGATCCAAATAGGCTACAAAAAAATACAGATCCAAATAGGCTACAAAAAATACAGATCCAAATAGGCTACAAAAAAATACAGATCCAAATAGGCTACAAAAAAATACAGATCCAAATAGGCTACAAAAAAATACAGATCCAAATAGGCTACAAAAAAATACAGATCCAAATAGGCTACAAAAAAATACAGATCCAAATAGGCTACAAAAAAATACAGATCCAAATAGGCTACAAAAAAATACAGATCCAAATAGGCTACAAAAAAATACAGATCCAAATAGGCTACAAAAAAATACAGATCCAAATAGGCTACAAAAAAATACAGATCCAAATAGGCTACAAAAAAATACAGATCCAAATAGGCTACAAAAAAATACAGATCCAAATAGGCTACAAAAAAATACAGATCCAAATAGGCTACAAAAAAATACAGATCCAAATAGGCTACAAAAAAATACAGATCCAAATAGGCTACAAAAAAATACAGATCCAAATAGGCTACAAAAAAATACAGATCCAAATAGGCTACAAAAAAATACAGATCCAAATAGGCTACAAAAAAATACAGATCCAAATAGGCTACAAAAAAATACAGATCCAAATAGGCTACAAAAAAATACAGATCCAAATAGGCTACAAAAAAATACAGATCCAAATAGGCTACAAAAAAATACAGATCCAAATAGGCTACAAAAAATACAGATCCAAATAGGCTACAAAAAAATACAGATCCAAATAGGCTACAAAAAAATACAGATCCAAATAGGCTACAAAAAAATACAGATCCAAATAGGCTACAAAAAAATACAGATCCAAATAGGCTACAAAAAAATACAGATCCAAATAGGCTACAAAAAAATACAGATCCAAATAGGCTACAAAAAAATACAGATCCAAATAGGCTACAAAAAAATACAGATCCAAATAGGCTACAAAAAAATACAGATCCAAATAGGCTACAAAAAAATACAGATCCAAATAGGCTACAAAAAATACAGATCCAAATAGGCTACAAAAAATACAGATCCAAATAGGCTACAAAAAAATACAGATCCAAATAGGCTACAAAAAAATACAGATCCAAATAGGCTACAAAAAAATACAGATCCAAATAGGCTACAAAAAAATACAGATCCAAATAGGCTACAAAAAAATACAGATCCAAATAGGCTACAAAAAAATACAGATCCAAATAGGCTACAAAAAAATACAGATCCAAATAGGCTACAAAAAAATACAGATCCAAATAGGCTACAAAAAATACAGATCCAAATAGGCTACAAAAAATACAGATCCAAATATACTACAAAAAATACAGATCCAAATATACTACAAAAAATACAGATCCAAATATACTACAAAAATACAGATCCAAATATACTTAAAAAATACAGATCCAAATATACTACAAAAAAATACAGATCCAAATATACTACAAAAAAATACAGATACAAATATACTACAAAAAAATACAGATCCAAATATACTACAAAAAATACAGATCCAAATATACTACAAAAAATATAGATCCAAATATACCACAAAAAATATAGATCCAAATATACCACAAAAAATACAGATCAAATATATTACAAAAATACAGAGCAAAATATATTACAAAAATACAGAACAAAATATATTACAAAAATACAGAGCAAAATATATTACAAAAACTAAATAGCAAAATATAATATAGAAAATACTAGTCAGGAAAAATGCATTCTCTACTTATTGAGAGCAGAACAAATACATTTTGAATCTAGAGATAGGTTTAATTAAATATGGCCAGGAAAATCAATTTGACAGATAATGAGATCAATTGGACTCAGAGAGAGGGAGAATGATAGATACAGGCGAGTATAATTAATGGATATCGAGGGATGATAAGGATTATCGTTTTATTGTTTCGCTAAGCGTTTAATAACAATAACTTTTTAACATTATATTGAAACAATTGAGCACCTAATCACCACTCAAATTGTGATAGGATTAAAATATATAGTGTGAACTGAATTAATTACGCTAGCAAATGATATTCAACTATTTTTACCGTAAGCATTTCTAACAAAAAATGTATTTGCCTTAGTATGAATGGAGACTATTGAGGTGCAGATTGCAATTGGGTAATACTTCCTGTTCCTGACGATGTAATCAATATAGCAAGTTTAAATGCCGTAATATTAAAGTTTGCTGAAGAACTAATAAAGTTGATGAATATATAATTTTGCAGTACTTCTGCATTTGTTTTGTCGTGTTAATTGATGTTTATCTAAGGGTTGAAAAGTCAAATGTTATTTTACAAATCGGTTTTAATCCTTCGAACGACTATATCATGCCCTATACTGAAGATAGTGTAAACATTAAACCCTAGTATCTATATATTAATACGGTAGCGTGAGTGTTATTTTCTGTGTCACGCTTACATCCGGGTCGTTTAATTGTTATGCGCTTTTATTTCTTGTGATAAATTTTCCCAAGAATTTTACATAAGTTTTGGTTTCTGTTTCGATTATAACTCAAATATCTATTTTTTTATAAATAATTTTATCAAGACTTCTTCGTAAATTTTATTCTCGGTTTATATTATATAAAAATCGATAGAACTCTATAATAATAATAATATATATGAAATCTACAAGAATTAAAATATCAGAGTTAAGCGTACTTTACGACCGGGTGTTCGTACTAGCTTAGAAAAATACTTTTGCAGATTTAACAAAAAAAAAAAAAAAAAGCTAGAATAATTACCAGCGTCTCCATTTACACTGAATATCTACAGAATGCCAACATCAATATATTCCATATAAATGAGTCCCCTGTTGAATTCCCACAGGTCTCGCTAGTTCGTAATATATATATATATATATATATATATATGTTTTAATACCTACAGACGAGTATTTCATACTTCTGGAAACATCAACGCAGGGAGTTACGATTACACCCGGTCCGAAGATTCGAACCCGGCCTTGAAGCCATTTCCGACTAAATTAGCAAGGAACAAACCGCGCAGGCAACGTTAAGTGCGAGAAAAACAGTTGAACTTTACCTTTATATAAAACGTAAATATCAAGACGACGAAGGTGATTTTATGATTATAACATCATGGACTGCGCATGTGAACTTTAGTAACTGACTTATTACATTTCAACTTAGAGTGATCAACAATAAAAACCGAGAGTGAATTGAATTTCTATCAAAATTTAAAATAAGCAGTTAAGCTTAATGTAAAACTATGTTTTAGCAACTGCTATTGAACAATATTCCATTAAACTTACAGTATGTCCGCTAATTTGATAATATAGAATTCAAATTCATTTCCAGTGTTAATTGATGGTGGCTCAAGGTTTGATAGAAAACTGCAGAATTAAAGGTGACTTTGTGACTGGGTTCGAATCCTTCGACCGACAGTATGTGCATGTGTGTCTCTAAATATATTTAATCGATAAACTCTTAAACTTCTGGTTACATAACATTCAAAGTAACAGAATAAGAATCGTGCAACAAGAATGGTTTATAACGATGAAACTCTTGTTTTTGGATGGATGAATAACGCGAAGACGACAAACTGAAATGCAAAATGTCCATTTCAACTTGCCTACATATTTTTTATTAGTTTTACGGATGCACAGTTCATTCATAGCTTGAAGTGGTTTAATTTTAACTTATTTTCTATCTATCGATTGCTCAAATAGTAGAGAACGCGACTAAAGCAATGAATATTTTGGGTTCCATTCTAGCTGATGGCACGAAAGGTATTTTTTTAACTTTTAAAATCAGTATTATATAAGATTCAATAGACAACAGACTAATAATAAATACGAAGTTTGCATGAATTAAATTATATTTAAGCGTACTTTACGCCAGACAGATCGGGTATCCACTGTTACTAGTAAATATTTATTAAATATACATAGAAATTAGTGTAGAAATAAAACTACAATAAATTACAAGGGTGTAGGGAATGTTTAATTTGTCTAGATGACGTTAGTTAATGTTATAAATTAATGATTGCAAGTTTAAATTCTCTCAGTTCAATTAAGTCGTAATACAGTTAGAAAATTACCTACACCTAATACCTCTTATTATACGAAAAATTTCGAATTTTTGCAAACTGTTCAATTATATAAACTAGACTTAAAAAAAAATAATTTATTTATATTCAGTAAAACAATTGACTAAAACCAAATAAGAATATAAAAATAAAAATGTAGGGAACTGTATGAACCATTAAGAACGTGCATATTAGTCTGTTTCTTCACATAACAGGACACAAATATATATATATATATATATATATATTATATATATATATTATATATATATATTCACTTTTAGCTATGTTATCATACCTAAGGTGCCTTTGTGACTGGGTTCAAATTCCTCGACTACCTGGAGTTAGTACTTCCTAGACTAATGATTGCGTAAGCATGACACTAGTATTTGTAGATATAAAAGTTATTTATTCAAAAATTTTATGAATAATATTTCTTTAGGAAATTAAATTCTGGCCCTCTTTATGGTATTCAGATAAAAGCAGTCCTCCTTAGCGAAAACGCATCATTCTGATTTCTTGTCAAATATTCTCTCTCTACAACTGTTTATTTGTGCTCTCACACACTATAGGTACTTAATTTTCGTTTTTTCCGTGTGTTACTCGTCACGCGCCAGGAGGAAAGGCGGTATCTTACGAAGTCAAGGGTGGCTTTGTGACTAGATCCAATGTCCGGACTAACAATAATTTTCCACTTCTACAAAATGATTCCGTAACAATGAATCACTAGTGCCCGTTAGTATAATCTAATCGCTAATATTTATTCAAATATATTATATAACAGAAATCTTATTTATATTTTAACGATAGGACGATTCCCATATTTTTTCCGACTCCGATTCTTTTTTTAAATATAGAGTTGTTTTGTGGGTTAAGGTAGGGGATCACGGCAAACCCCATTCATTATGTTTATATGCTTTCACAAATGTAATAAACATAAGAGTGTGACCTACAGAGCATAGTTTTACTGGTAGTTTAAAACCAATAAAAAATACCATAATTTTATCAGTCATACAGACCATAGAATATGAAGTTTAAAAACAAAATTGAACGCAATAAAATCAATCGTTTGTGGCAATGGAAAATAAGCATCGATTTTTCCGATTCCACAAAAAGATTCGATCTTTCGATTCCATATTCCGATTTCAATTAATCGTCCCAACGCTAATTATATGTGTAAGAGATTATAATCAAAAGAGTGTTTATATATAAACAGGCAAGAAATATGTGGATTGAAGCTATGAACCA
Source organism: Euprymna scolopes (assembly GCF_053919585.1). Lineage (NCBI taxonomy): Eukaryota > Metazoa > Mollusca > Cephalopoda > Sepiida > Sepiolidae > Euprymna > Euprymna scolopes. Next base: position 124,782,563 of record NC_136486.1, on the reverse strand, counting down.
CTTTAGTACGATCGTTGCGATTAATGTTGTATTATGACCGCTCGAGTCACAACATCCAGCATGTCTTGCTCATTATCTAACGTTGGTTGTCTGTAAAGTTTAGAGGGCAAGGTTTCATTTTATTTTCAAGTATCAACAATTTATGATGGACTTAGAAACGAGAGGTACTTTGCACGTATCCACCGAGCGTATAATCAAGTTTAATTGGTACAATAAAAGGTCCATTACAAATAAAGATTTTGCAATGTGTTGCCATCGAAGTTCATTAATACAACAAAACACACACAGAATGAAAAAATATAAAATCTATGTTGAAACTTGCCATGTAATATCAATATATTCATACTAGAATAGTCCCGACCTTAAACTCAGACCATTATCATGTCAGGTTTGGTCATAATCTGTCCAGTGGTGTAGACTTTGGGAGAATACATACACACACACATATATATATACATACATATATACACACATATATATATATATATACATATACACATATATATATACATATACCCACACCCACACATACATATACACACCCACACATACATATACCCACACCCACACATACATATACCCACACCCACACATACATATACCCACACCCACACATACATATATATATATATACACCCACACATACATACATACATACACACACATACATACATGCATACATACAGAGGATATGATTTTGATATTTGACCTTAAACTTGAAACTGAAAATGGTGTGCATTATTCCTAGATGGAGGACTATAATCATACCAGGTTTGATCTTGATCGGTCTAATGGTGTGGGTTCTAGATTTGTACACACAGACACGCACACACGCTACTACTTTATTTATAGAGAAGCGATGCCCTACACGACATTCTTTATTAATCTGTTGTCTTTTATTATCAATTTTCTGGTTATCGTACATCATTTTCATCAGCGTTTCCTTATTTTGTTATTCCATTTTCATTATGCACACTTACAATTTTTACATTATAATAAATAATTCAGTGAAAACCAAAATTATTCACTAAATTGTGCAGGTTTTGTGACATCCTATCAGCTTAGTTATTAAATCATCAAAATTTGCACACGACTGAATGCTTAATATCCAAATACCGTTTAACTACAGTTCTGCTCGTTTCGGTTATATGTCCACATGCCCTCATTAAGTCTGAAGAGACTATGGACACCACTAAAAAGGTTATTACGTGTGTTATTAGGAGGCAAAGATTGCGCAATCTTCGATTATACCTCTACTTATTCGGCACTGTTTGAGACCAGTGGCAAAGGGAGGCTCAAGACGGTCTGGAAACAATACCGAGATAAACGGAGAGCACGTGCAGCACATGGAATTCCCAAATGGTCACTAATTTAAGTACAGACTAACTTCAACGTTGCTTTGTGTATATAGGTCATGTTAGTGTGAACATCTTTAGACTTGCTCAAAACTATTATCCAAAACAAGAACATATCTTTATATAAAAGTTAATGCGTTTTATTTCTAATAATCAAGAATTATATTTGTGATCGTTTTTTGCTGCTATTCATAGTTACATGAGATACGCAGAGTGGTCTATATATTCCATTGTCTACTTTTACTGGGCAACATACTAAACACGATTAGCTCTCTAATGCGGTATAATACTTTAATTGTATTTTCTATATTTCATTATATTTTATTTGTGTAATCCTATTAATTCTATTCAAACTGGATTAGGTATTATAAAAGGAAATGCGTTCTGAGCAAGTTTTTCATTCAGCATCACCTATTTTTGTCTTCACACGCAGTCAATATTACCCACAAATCGATTTTTGATTTGAAACCATTGACTTCCATTCTGACAAAGTTGTATTTGTTATTTTACTTTGAGGGTATAGGTATTGGTTTACATGGCCCTGTAAAAATATGCATAAAAGAAAATACTGGTTATGTTGGAGAAGAAACACTGATGCTAGCTGACGTATCTGTTAAGGGCAGGTGATATATCATTTTTATTATATCCACTAGCTGGATGCCCGGCGTTGTTGGGTCATACAATACGCTAAAACATGATATTTTACTTTATGCAGATTGATTATATAATAATACATAAGTAATCTTCTATTGACTATTATATAGTACGAGATAAAATAATCTACGGTAGCCTAATTCGAAAAAAAATAATAATGATAATGTCGTTCATCAAATTCCGTCTCCGTTTGGTTACAAAATCACGTCAGCTGTTATTTGAACTTGACGATGGATGTCCTGGAAAAGTCACTTCTGATAATTGTTTTAAAATATGGAAACGAAGAAATGATTTGCGGCGATTTAAAATGTTACCTATTTTATGATAATTTAAACGCATTATCAAGTAAAAAACGAAAACAATGTGAAGTATATCCGGGCTTGACCACGGGATCATTCGATCTGTAGTCGAATGCTCTACCCAGTGTTGTATCTCCAGGTATCATTAACTATTTTTGGGAAGAAATGAATTGCTGAGATGTTATCTCATCTGACAGGTGGTTGTTTGTTTTTGTTTTACGGCATATCAACCCTTTTCAGGTTATTTAATGCCAAACTGTGATTTTGAAGAAACTTTTTTAATAGAATATATGTTTTTTGCAAGCCAGTTTCTATTTAACCCATAGTTGGGACTCTAACAGGTACTACCACTCCGGGTCAGAGTGGACCTGAGAGCAATGGCAATTAAAGAGTGGCTCCGCACTCCCCAGAGCCCGCAAGCTGGGGCCTCACCATCAGATATAGTTTAAGGTCATATCCAGGACCCCTCTGACCGGTGGAACGTAAGATATTCCCATCTGAAAATTCCTGCTTTATCTGAGAATAAGACTATTTTTAGAACTTAATTGTTCGATTTTTGATACTTATCAGATGAATTTCTGAATGTATAAGAACACGGACAAACGTATAAATTAACTGTGTGTGAAGTTAGCAAAAGAAAGGCTCATCTGTTTCGGAACCTATGAGAAAGAAACTCGCACACAGTGACTTTTATAAAAAAAAAAAAAAGTAGAGATAATACATCTTTCTTATATGCGTTGATTTATAGGAAGCGAACTTCTGTAAAATGCAGAGATAAATTATATTGCGTAGAAAAGTAAATGCAATGTGCATAAACTATTTTGGTACAGGATATACATCGACGTTAATCGAAATTAAGCATGATCAGGACCAGATGGGTGACTGTTAGAGAATACTAGGCGCTGTTTGTATTCAGGTAAGCGGACATGAGGGAGATATATTGCACAGTTCCATCTCATTGTTGAGCAAGGTGTAGAACGTGTTAGTCCCATAATCGTTGTTGTAAAGTCTATGCTCGTACGTTAGGGGGGCTGTGTTAAAAAACGAAACTGGATAGTTGTAAATCGTTAGGCCTTGTAATCTTCTGTTGATGATGTCACAAACAAAGTATTTAATTCCAATTTGCCATAAACCAACACACAGGTAGTAATGTACAGAAAACTGTCACAAGACTGTTCATTTCAGTCTAAACAAAATGTATTTGAGGACACGTTGTTTTTACCACAAGAGGGTTATTGTTCAAATTGTTTTCTTTTATCAACATTCCTGAATAGTAGTGGTGTAATTACACAATAGTTTAAAAAGGAAACCAATAATCGTGGTTATAGAAGCATTAAATGGAAACATTGAAATAGAACAATTTTGCAAAGTCATTTTATCTTTCCGGCATCAGCAAAGAGTTAACGCTTTCAGATTAAAATATACCCCAGTTATAAACAACGACAGAGGACTTCTAGCCACGTCGATAAGATACGATCATTTTTATCCGTACAACACAACTAATATATCTATGGGGGTGACTGAAAAATAATCGCGGCAAAAAATGCAGTCTGAAATGTTGTCATTATAAACACTAAGTATAAATCAAAAGAAACTATCAATTTACGTCAGAAATGATAGATAAATACAATAACAAAAACGATGCCAAAAAAAGACTTCTAAACATGACTAAAAATAAAAGCATCATCGTTCTGAATACCTGCCCTTTTAAATTTGACCTCTTAGCATATTGAATCTTAATCTTTTTCGCTAGTAAGTATTCAGTATAGTATAGGATATAGTAAACCTAACAGTCTCCATAGTAACAGTATTATTTAATGTGAATAAAGGCCATCTAGTGTGTGGTTGATTCATAGCTCACATGAAAGTTTTTATTAAAAAAAAAAAAAGTTTTAATCAATAAAATTACAAAACCCTAACATTTATTTTTTAAAAAAGTTGTAGATGAAAATAATCCGTAAGAATTATATATATATATATATATATATATATATATATATATATATATATATATATATATATGCGTATGTGTGCACACATGTATATATACATACACAAATATATGCATATATATTGGATATATAGATATATGTTTACATATGTATACAAAAACATGCATATATGTATGTATACATATAAATACACAAATATATACATATATGTATTGTGTATATCGATATGTGTACACATGTATACAAAAATATGTGCATATATATGCATGTATAGACATAAATTCACAAATATATACGTATATATATATATATATTGAATATATAGGTATATGTTTACATATGTATACAAAAACATGCATGTATAGATGTGAGTATACACATACATGCACAAACATGCATATATATATACATATACAAAGAGAGATAGATATATACATACACATACAAACATATGCATATGTCCTCAAATACATTGCGCAAGCTGATGCTACTAGTGCTACTTAAAACAAGAGTTTTGTTGTTCAAATATATAAATATATTTTCTGAAAATATACTAATATCAGAAGAAACCTCGTAATAAAGTTTACTTATAATTTCTTAGAGTTTGTATAAGGCATGGAGTTGGTTACATTAAGTTTAAATTATATCTATAATATAAAGCTGAATGTGTGTGTATGTGTGTCTGGTCACGAATAGGCTACTATATGGTTGACTATGTTTAAAAAAAACTGATTGCATATAATGATAGATGTATCGAGACACAGAAATAGATATGTTTGATCTGGAAGAACGGTGGTTCATTAAACTTGTGGGGTCTGCGTTCGCGCCTGGTACAAAAAGTATGGAAATAAAAAAATAAAAAAAACGTTTACAAGTGTTTTTGATATAGATGTACATAAGATTACTTTGATAAGTATGTTTAAACTTAAATAGGGATGGTATAATAAAATTGTGGGGGTCTGCGTTCGTGCCTGGCTTCCATAGAATGGAAATAGGCACACACTTTAATAAAGACTTTTCATATCTATCTGCGTAAGTATACTTTGATAATTATGTTTTAGTTTGAAGAAATATGGTATAATAAAATTATGGGGTGTTCGTTCGCACCTGACCTCTATAGAATGGAAATATGTCACAAACTGTGACAAGGTTTTTTAATATAGATCCACAGAATATTGTGATAAGTGTTTCAGTGTGAACAGGTATGGTATACAAAATTATGGGGTTTATCTATTTTATTTTTACTTTCATCATATTTTGATTTGGTTTTGATACCCCCGAATTCGAAGCTATCTCTTCACAACCTTCCTTTTCATAACCTATCATACTTTCATAAATCTAGAGTCTATTTTATGTAGGCTGTTTCTGAATGACGGGTACTTTTGCTTGTAAGATATATAATCATTATTACATTAATAATATTTGCCATAGTATCATCACTTTGTTTGCATATCATTACTAATATATATGACGAATAGGCATTACTACCCCTCCAATAAGAAGTTAATGTTTTAAACGATGGTCTCATAACAGCAGAACACAATAAACTTATACTTCCTAAGAAAAAAAAGGAATTCCTTGGATGATTGTATCATGACCACATAATATATACCATACTACCTCCAAGAAGAGGAGATAATGACTGAAATGGTTGCATCCGTAAAGACGGAACAGATCTTGTAGTACTCAAACCTTGTATAGTATTATAGAAAAGTACATTAGTGAGAAATTATACATAAACTCCATTAATACAGTGGCAGTATAGTGTGGAGTTCAAATATTTAATTCCCATTAGTAATAAATTAGAAACGGCATGATCTGCATTTCCACCCGAAGTATTGTTCCCAGTTAATAATGTTACCTGGAAATTTGTTATCGACGTCGTATATTACTTTATCTTAATAATTATAAGACTGCCGACCGTTCGAGCATTCTTGCCTATATCTTATGTATCACATTTGAATCTAGATAAGTCGCCCACAAGATTTTACCGTAAAGAATCGTCGTAATCAATGCCTTAACACACAAGTGTTTAAATATCAGTGCTTATCAGATAGCTAAATGTTTTGTTTTTGATTCTAGCTGAAGGTAGGCAAATTGTATTTCTCTTAATGTTTTTAAATAACTATATATTTGACACAATATAAGAATTTGATAGAGTATTGGCTCTATAATAATACGAAATTTAGATAAATAAAAGTACCATGTTTAAGCAAACTTTACGACTGGGCAACGCCTGGCGGCGGGCTACTTCCTATATAATGTTGTCATAGAAAGATACACACATATGTGTGTGTGTGTGTGCGTAATAATGTTATTACATTTCACTATTTTAACAGTCGTCTGGTAATGTTTACAGACTTGTTTCTAAAGAAAAAATGTCAGACGAATAAAAACTATGTGGGACATTCTACCCCGTCAAAGGAAAAAATATTAAATAAAACAAATGATTTATGATCAGCGATATTAACTCGTGCTTCCAAATTACGATTGATGTAGGTAATCAATACTTTTTTAATACCAATCTAATAGATGTATTCTCAGAAATTCTTATTAAAATAGTGATTTGTAGCTTTGCAATTTGACTTAATAATGTCTCCTTATGCAGATTCTTCGCTTAACTCTCGACACGTCCGTAAAAAAAAAGTTGTTTGTATCGCTTTAACTTCGATTTGTAGAATGCTGGCTTTTGTCCATCGAATCAAGTCGAATTGTCGAACTTGGCACTACTGACAGACACAAATCAGACTTTTTTTGAAGACTAGTCCTAGTTTATAGGACAGAAAACAATATGAAAGGATAAAATAAATAAAACAAAGCAGATGCTAAACTACTGACTGACAAACAATATGGATTTAGACAAGCCCGTTCCACAGCAGACATCCTCACCGTGATCTCTGAACGTATATACCAATCACTGGACAAAGCGGGGGAAGGCAGAGCGGTAGCTCTAGATATATCTAAGGCTTTTGACAGGGTATGGCATGAGGGTCTCCTCAGGAAGATTAGATCTTACGGTATCACTGGTAGAATACTTAACATAATTAAATCCTTCTTAGATAAGAGAAAAATCCAGGTAGTCCTCGACGGTCGCACATCTAAACAATATGATATAAATGCGGGAGTGCCCCAGGGTTCTATCCTTGGACCTCTATTGTTCCTGATATTCATAAATGACCTCCCCGACAACATTGCCTCTGAGATGGGTATATATGCTGATGACACTACACTCTATGGCAGACACGACAGGAAGACGAATGAACACATTTCTAAAGAAATGGCAGAAACACTAGAGGAAGACCTCCAATCTGTAGTGGAATGGGGACAAAAGTGGTTGGTCGCGTTCAATGCTGCCAAGACTAAACTAGTTTCATTCAATAATTACAAGAAACCCTCTCTACCACCAATAGCAATGGCCAACGACCCTTTATCTGAGAGTCCATCTTTCAAACTCCTTGGCCTAACGTTCACAGGAAACATGAGTTGGAACAATTACATTGAAGGCATTGCCAGGGCCGCTGCAAGAAAGGTAGGCTCTCTCTACCGTGCTAGAAAACTACTAACACCCGAAAGTATCCTGTACCTCTATAAGGCCACCATTCGCCCATGTATGGAGTATTGCTGCCACATCTGGGCTGGTGCATCTGCTACTAGTCTCTCGCTCCTTGACAAGGTTCAAAAGAGAGTCGCAAATCTGATAGGCCCTGAACTGGCATCTAAGCTTCAGCCTCTGTCCCATCGACGAAATGTTGCATCCCTCTGCCTGTTCTACAAGTATTTTAGTGGTGAATGCTCTGATGAACTGCAATCACTTGTGCCCCCACGACGCGAGCACCCTCGACAAACCCGACAGGCTACTAGATCCCACCCCCACACTGTAGAGGTCCCTAGATGTAAAAGATCTTTTTACTCCAATAGTTTCTTCCCCAGAACCGCAAGACTCTGGAATTCCATTCCAGGTCCCTGCTTCCCCAACAGTACTGACGTGCAGAAGTTCAAGTGTAACGTGAACCGACACCTTGCTGCCCAAATCCCTACATAGTACCCCAGTAGTTGTTGCCCCTGATAGTAGCCCCCTACACCAAAGTGGCAATTTGCCTTGTTTGGGGTGAAAATGTAATAAAAAAAAATAAAAAAAAGCGGCTACTGGATATAGTTTTCCCTATTAAGCACTCGGTAAAGCGACTTTTAATACAATTTATACACTAATATGGGTACGTAATTGGGTGACCTTTCTTTAACAAATAGTTTATTTATTTAACTTTGCAAATTTTAGTATCGCAAGTTAACATTATAAAAAAATGAATTTCTTTGAATGTAATATAATGTTCCTTTCCACTCGTTTATTATTTATTGTTCTCGTACCTTTTGTCTACATGCTTTGTCGCAGTGCACATTCAGTTTTACTTGATGCTATTTACCTTTTCATTAATATTTCGGTTTCTCCATATATATATATATATATATATATATATACATACAGAGAGAGAGAGAGAGAGGGGGGGTAATTAAAACAAGTGAACGTATCTTTATGACTTTTGGAATATATATTCTTAAGCAACACGGTGATTGACCTACACACACACACTTTTGTAAAGTATGTTTTTCATCTAAATTGCCACCTCGGCTCTGCATCCAAAAAAATTTGACGGTGTTTGATGGCAGAAAAAAAAGTAATGGAATTTGTCGACAAAATACTTTTAGTATATTAATGAATGCATTCTTAAAAGTATTAATGCATGCACGTTATTTTTAATAATATGTATTTGATAAATGCCTAAATTTATTTATTATAAATGATGGAATTTATATTTTAGGCAATAGGGTAAGCACTGTAGACATATCGTTTCTTTTGTAAAATTTACAGTGTGAGGGAGCTTCATCTAACCCGTGCATTCACATCAAAGTATTAATAAATCTTCACAATTCCAACCTCGCGTTATATTTACTTCTTATATTAGGTTGATGCAAAACAATATCGATTTCTCACATATTATCACATAAAAACGACATTTTTGCACCAACCTAATATCTCCTATTAAAGGTATTGTGCCCTATTTCTTTCTCTCCCTCGCTGTTATATATATATATATATATATATTCCAGATTAGTGTATGTCAAAGAGGATAAGACGCAAAACCTCTACAAAATCCACAAACAAAAGTACCTAAAACTACTTAAAGAAAGCATTATCAAAAATTATAAAAAATCAGATACAGACCTAGTCAAGGACATAAACTTAGTAAAAATATCACTTGCACTCAAAATTAGCAACATAGTAGGAGGCCTACATTATACGTAAGGACCATAAACATAACTTTGAAATAACTCAAACGAGACTTATAAACCCCACGAAGTCAGAAATAGGAAGAATAAGTAAAATAATACTAGAAAGAATTAATTTACAAATAAAAACCAAATGTGAAGAAAACCAATGGATTAACACCAATGACACCATTAGATGGTTCAATAATATCCAAAACAAAAAAAGGCCGCATTCATTCAGTTCGACATTGAAAGCCACTATCCTTCAATATCAAAAGAACTGTTTGACGAGGTCTTAGACTTTGCATCACTACTCTCTGACCTACACCCAATCAGAAATGGAGATTATCAAAAAATTTAGGAAAACATGACTAATCATCCAAGACACCCAATAGACTAAGAAGAACCTATCAATGGGATCTCTGGATTCAGCAGAAGCAACCGACCTAGTTGGTCTCCTCATGCTATATAATCACACAAAAACTATAGTTAACAAAATATAGGACTGTATAGAGACGATGGCATTACCGTAGTTGAAAATTCTAAATGCGAAACATTGAAAAAAAATACTTAACTAAAGAAATGAACAGAATAGGTATAAAATTGGACATTAAGACTAACGTATAAACTGTTTAATTTCTCGATATAACTCAACCTTAAATAACTCATATGAACCTCACACTAAAGACAATACTTACCCACTCTATATACACCTACTATCGAACCACCCAAAATCTATCATTAAACATGTCCTTACATCTATCGAAAAAAAGTACTAATTCCCTTAAACTTGAAATATTCAACAAACAAAACATTTTATGAAAATGTCCTTAAAGAATGTGGCCAGCCAAAAGTCATCTTAAGTTACATTGAACCTAATCCATCTAATACCCCAAACAAGAAAAATAGGGTCAGAAAAATAATTTGGTCCAACCTCCCTTCAATATAATCGTTAAAACGAAACTAGGCAAAAAATTCCTTCAACTAATAAACAACCATTTTCCACCCAATTACACACTACACAAAATATTTAATAAAAACACAATTAAGATCAGTTACAGTTGTACTGATAACCCAGAATAAATAATAAAAAACGCAATAGGAAAATACTTAAAGATAAAAACAAATAACACTAGTGGAAATAATTGTAACTGCACCAACTAATCCCAATGTCGACTTAAACAATGCCTACAAACAGAACTAGTCTATAAAGCCACAATTGCACCTGAGGAAAACCCAAACGACAAAAATACTGTATTGCCTTGACAGGCACATCCTTTAACAGTTGGTTTATAGTACATAAATGCTCCTTTACAAACCCTAACCCCCGAACAAAACCTCACTATTTTCCCAATATCTAGATCTAATCCAAAATAACCTTACACCAATCATTACGTGGGAAATCCTTAAAAAATCTAACGTATGTAAATCGTTAAACTCCCCATGCCTCCTCTGCCTGAACGAAACACTTTTTATTCAGTTTAAAAGATAGAGACAAATTACTAAATAGAAAACATGAAACCACTATAAACTGCCCGCATTACAAATCCCACCTCCTTCGCAATTATACATCCTTCCAAAACATCCCTCAGACAATACAGTGCATCCATTTACCGCATACACCCAATTACTGTAACATCAACACAATCAAATCCCCTTACTCTACCCTGCCCATACCCTATATTACCTTACCCATCTACATATTCGTCTACCCATGAATCCTACTACCCCCATCCACTTACTAATACTACAAATACTCTCCACATTTATATGGGCGTACATACGCTGCGATTTGTATGGATATCTGTATATATATATATATATATATATATATATATATATACATTTTTTAGATATAACAGAAATACTATTATCTTTAACGCGCCTACTTACTTGTCTGTATGCGTGCATGTATCTTCATGTGTATATGTATGTGTATATGTATGTGTATGTGCGGGCATGATTGGATCTATGTATATACCCCTATGTGTGCCTATGTATATCTTTCTATATACGCGTGCATGGATATATATGCTCATGGCTCGTGTGTATATACATAAATATGTATTTATATATCTATGTCTATGTGCGCATGTATGTGTATGCGTGCATCTGGAGGTTAGTATCCGCATGTATATGTGTATCTATCTACATATATATGCATGGGTGAACGTATCTATGAAGGTGTAGCTATATCTGGATTTATATACATGTATGTGTTTGTATACATGCCGATATCAACAATAAATTTTTAAACTGAAAATAAAGTTAAGCATAAGCACTGCCCAAAGCACCATGTTAGGAGTCCACCCCTATATATATATATATATATATATATATATATATATATATATATATATATATATATATATATATATATATATAAACTTAATCTTTAACCTTTAAACCTTAAACCTTTATATCCCATTTTTATTTTTTTCTTAGACACTAAATTAATGCCTATCCAATAAGCAAAGCAAATCAATACAGACCCGTAAATATTAAACCAACAACATGTATTTTGAACATATTTTACAATACCTCTACCTAAACTCCTATTATTAACTACACCCGCTTATTTATTCTTTATTTGTTTATTTATCTGCCCCAAATTTACTTAGTATAAATATACACATATGTTTATATATATGGCTATATATGTGTGTATATTAATACTTTTATGAATATGTGTATTTGTATAATTGTATATATGTGTATGTGGGTACATGTGTGTGCACATATGTATGTATATGTATGTATCTCCATATATATATATATATATATATGTGTGTGTGTGCGGGGGACTGATTGTGTCTATATATATCCGTATGTGTGTTTATGTATATTTTTCTAAGTGCGCGTGTATGAATGTATATGCTCATGGGTCGTGTGCATATACATGAATGTATATTGGTATTTCTATATCTTTGTGAAAATGTATGTGTTTGCGTGCATGTGGGTGTTAATATCTGTATATATGTGTGTATCTATGGGTATGCATGGCTGAACGTATGTATACAAGTACATATATATCTGAGCTTATATGCATGTATTTGTATGTATATATATATATATATATGTGTGGGTACATGTGTATGTATATATGTATGTATGTATATGTACATCTACTTAGTGGAGATCTATATCTTCACGTATATGTATATATGTAGGTGTGTGTATATCTATATATTCGTATATGTGACTATGTATATATGCGAGTATGTATATATGTATAGGACTTGTGTGTATGTCTGCATATAGATGTGGGTATGTCTGCATATACATTGCTTATGTATGTGTATGTGCGTTAGTGTCTGTATATGGATGTGTAGAAATGTACATATATATGTATATGTATGTATGCGTATTTGCGCGTGCGTTAGCGTATGTATTAATCCTTAACAACTCATTGTCAACTGAACTGAACAATCAACTTATAGCGACTATGAAAAATGTAAATGGAACCTTGTAATTGTCAAACACATGGCACCTACAAAACCCCTTTCTTTCTCTCTTTCCCTCTCTCTTGTCTACTTCATATACATGGTTGAACAAGAAAAAAGCAGTCAAAATTTAAAACCTTGAAATTGAAACTCCCCCTCCTCTCCTTACGCGCCTCTCTTTTTCTTTACTATCCTCTCTCCCCCTCCCCTCCCTATATCCATATATCTCCACCAACGCCTACCTGAATCTGCTACCCCCACACACAATACAATCTAATGTATTTTAACCTTCAAAACTTAAATATTGTCGATGCCCGTCTTCCTCCCCCTTATTATCTCCTACCTCCCACTGTTTTACTTTTATTTTTCTTTCTTATTTCTTCTAAAACACTTCTTCCAAATACTAACAACCATTTCTGCAAGGTCTGACGAGGCTGTTGGACCGTAAACATGGTCCAACATCTGAAACATATGTAAGCAAACAGAAAAAACGTTAAGTAAATACATAAAACATATTTGTTCTTCAATAGTATTGAGCAATCTCTTCAGGTTTTAACGCATCATCAATTTTACTAATATATATTATTTTTAAAATATAATTATCCAGTGACACGTATTTCGTCGTCTACGATGCATCAGTGTGGCTGAATCTAGCGAGATTTGAAATCGGGACCTTGTGATAAGCCACGAGCTCCCGATTTGGAATCTCGCTAGAGTCAGCCACTCTGATGAGTCGTAGATGACGAAACACGTGACAATGGATAATTATATTTTAAAAATAATATATATATATATATATATATATGCCGCTCCCCATTTAGGGCGTACCAAATTTGTCAAAAGGAAATTATTCCCAACACGCATTTAGGAAAAATGCGCTTTCATATAAATACTTGAATTCACTCAAGAAAGTATCGCTAACAAAAACAAATAAAAACACACACACACGTGTGTGAGAGAGAGAGAGAGAGAGAGAGAGAGAGAGAGAGAGAGAGAGAGAGAGAGAGCATTCATCCATAGACTCTTTGCAGTATCACTGCTCCTCAATGCGGCTAGACAAGCAACTGCCTCAAGCCAGAGGCAGTGTTACACTGTCTTGACGATTGCGGCGTTTATAAAACCACGGCTTTAATCATAATAGTCTTTCTCTTCCTAGTCTGTTTTCTATCTCCCGATTTTACTATTTACAGCTTTCAGTTTATTCTATTTGCTCAAAAAGCAAATAGGAGAAACTGAAAGTCGTATATAAGAGCTAATAACTTAATTCAATCTTATTTGCACGATCTAAAACATTCAAATAGTACACGATGATAGGAAGGTGCCGCCATCGTTTTAGTCAACTTTGACGGTATTACTATGTTGATTGTCATCATGTATAATTTTTAGTTGTACATTAAAGTTTTAGTTTTAAAGAACATTATTCTCATCAACAGTAAATTTTACAGAGTGAACAAAAAAATGAAGCCATAGCATTTTCTCGGGGTGCTGCATTAGCTTATTAGTTTATTATGTATCACCAAATATATGCTCTTGTGCGCTAGTATCACGGGAAATTGCTGTATATATGCTGTCTGAGACTTTGTTTCTAAGAGTATAGTCCTGGGTCGAGAGAGAGAGAGAGAGAGAGAGAGAGAGAGAGAGAGAGAGCTGTAGAGAAAATAAAAGTTACTAATGTTATGTTGCATGTTAAGTCTAAAGCACATAAATTTTGAGGTATTAAAAAAAAGATGTCTAATGTCCATTTAACCTTCGGTTTGTCATGCGACTACTTGAGCTAGTAGATATTTAAAAGGGGAAAGGTCAATGCCAAGCTATGAGATCGTTTCCTAAAACAGCGAACACTATTCTAGCTTGTTGTGTGTCGACATGAAGACTAGCTAAGCAGGCACCAAACTAACGTGAATGTCCATTGATAAAAGATTTACATCTATGCTATGAAAACCGCCAACGAAATGAAAATAAATCTATAACAATACAGGTCTGTTTAGTCTGCCTATCTCACCAGGGAGGTAGATATTTTGATTATTTTTTCAGTAATATTCATTGATATAAGAATCACATAAACGTACGTACATATCATTTTTACGCACATATACATATATATATAAGAACATTTATTTCTATTAATTTATATAAATTAATGAATATAAAGGTAAATAAATTAAACTCAGTAATATAAGATTAACAAACGAACGAAAGGGAATATTATACTTGCATATTCCTATTAATCGCTTGCTAGGCATTTCTCTTTTCGAAAGTCTATGTGCGCGCGCATATATATATATATATATATATATATGATTAAATGAGCACTTACATCAGTCTTAGCATTTGTCTTATAAATGAGAAATCGAAAAGTATATGAATTAAAATGCAAATCGAAATATGAGGTACAACGTTGGCGGCAAAAGTGCACAGTTCAGGTAATCTCGACCAGATTATACAATGGTCTTCTCAAAAGTAAATACTCCTATTTTTTAACTAAAAATGTTGAACGGCTACGAAGATGGGGGTAGTACTATAAAGACGAGCGACATTTTGTACCCCAGAATTTATTTTTATACGCAGTCACCAACATTCCAAAATTCATTCTTTATAGAAATTCAGTGATGAATGTTTGCTTCTAACCCGCGTCCATGGAAGGTTTCTTTTTTCTTAGAATCTCACACCGTCAATATCTATAACAAAGAGATCATGATTGTATACGTTCAGTCATCATAAAATTGCAATTTTCAACCCCCTCTAATCCATTCAGGCGAAAAAAAAATAGGACGCATTACTTTTGGACCTATCATCGTATAAGTAGGCGAACGTGATACGTTTCTTTAAGATTGTAAAGGTTCATTCTGATGCAACGAAGATCGCCACTCCAGCCAGTTACTTATTGGGACAATATAGATTTGATGGGCACTCTGCTAGCATGAGTAACAAGAGATCGTATTGAATGAAATGCAATTTCCTTTGCACAATAGATTTGGCCAAAATCGGTTTAAAATCGAACAACTCGAAAGACAAGTCGATTAAGAAAAATATCTTTGGAAGGAGATTAGCCGGAAATTACTCAATGATGAAATAAAACAAACCAATCAAATGTTAACGTTATTGCAAGAAAGTTTGTTTGTATTTTTATTTGGTAAAAATATTATTGATGATCGAATAAGATGATTCTTCAAAATATAATAATGTGGATGGCTGGAGGTAAAACTCAATATACGAATGTACGAAGATGCCGGTTTTATTTTAAGCCTAACAGTGACTAAATATTTGAATATATAAATTAGGTTGGTGTAAAAATAACGTTGTTTTTTTTTCAGATATATATGCGTAAAAAAGTCATTATATATATATATATATATATATATATATATATATATATAGGCTTAGATTGTCTGACAAGATCGGCAGAATAATTTTATTGTCCTTTCGATTGAAACAACTTTTAATGATTGAAGCAAAATCCCCGAGGGTGAAATAATAAAAACATTAAACTGACGTACTGAGCATTTTTTTACCATTATATATATATATATATATATATATATATATATATATATATATACACGACAACCATCCGCACTTGTTTAAATCGTGTCTTCGACGATCGGCCGATTCAGTCTTAAAAAAAAGAAAAAGAAAAAAAGGATGACAAGTGAATATAAATATGCATGAGGGAAAGAGGGCCTAGCTCAGAGGCCAAGTAATGAGGGTGGAGAATTATATGCTTTTATTTTGATTCTATCTGCGGGCACCCAAATCATGTTTCTTTAACGTTTTGATCTCACTACTATATATTTCATTCCCCCCCCCCAAAAAAAAATAAATCGATAGAAAATTGTCTCTAACAATAAGTATGTAATCTGCATGAATTAAAATATATTTAAGCATATCTTACAACCGGGCAACACTGAACTTCCTGCTAGTTATACATATATCTCTAGAATACCTGTCCTAGGATAAGCACACCTTTACTATCCCTATAATCAGTTTCATGCCAGCTTGCAGTGATTAAATGGAAAAATAATAAAACTTTTGTCTACGATACTTGTTCTAATTTTGTCTAAATCCTTCACGGGATTGTGATTCTAAAAATGTATAATATATGTGACTTTAGTTTAAGGGGATCCACGAAGAAATTAAAACAAGAGTTTGTACTCCTTTTATCCACACTTGAAGATGCGCCAACAAAAGTAAAGTTTGGTGGATATTTGTGACTAGATTTTCAATAGATGTTTTAAATTCAGAAAAAAAAAATCAAAGGATTCCATTCCACTATATTTTCGCAAATAAATATTGCCTTATTCTTGTTCCTATGCCTAGCTGATGTTTTTAACCTCTGTTAAGGGGTGAATTTATTTGCATGTCTGTGTCTGTATATATATGCATATATAAGTACATAAATATATATGAATGTACAGAATTCACCTTTTAACATATATGTGTGTCTATGTTAGTTTACATTGGAACTAACATGTATATAAAATTATAGAACTGCGACAAGGAGTATCAGTCCCCTTCTAAGGGACCATCACTCTTATGAAAGAAATAATGATGCACACTTAGCATTATGCCAATGCAGTTCTAAATATAATATTGTACTTTTATTTATCAGTAACCGAAATATTAATAAAATATGAATAAATCAATGGATGACGTAATTTACCCTGCTACTTAGTTTGTTCTACTACTAATAACGACTTCGTGACTCAGTTGTCGAGTACCTTTCAATAACCGCTGTGGTCCACTTTTTCAAAATTTTCTATCTCTAGCAACGAACCACGTAGCTGTAGTTAACTATATTTTATATAAATATAAGATATTAAAATTACTCCAATAAAATTTAAAACTTGACTATTAACATAGTTATGCTCGCTATTAATCTAATTACTCTTACAATGGGTGGAAACGTTATTAAACATCTGTTCACTCAGACAATTCTTGTTCTGATTACAATTATGTGACTTCGGTTTCATTCCGTCTTTCTTAGTTTTAATAGTAGATATTTTGAAGTCATAAACCAATTCAGATCCTTAATCTAAAGATATTTCTTACAAGATTTACGTTTGCGTATTTAGTTGTCTATTTTCCATAGAACGAGGTATACATTTATTGGTTTTATTTTAAGCTCCCTTGTTTACTGGCCGAATTAGCACAATAGCAACAGTGTTTCCTAATGGACCGAGAGAGCGGAATTAAATCCTCGATTGGGTCACACCAAAGCTGTTTTTTTTTAAATAGTACCCGACATACTCTTACTAAGCACTCTGGATTATAAGAGAAGGATCAGGCGCAAGTGGTGAAAACCTGGCAATGGATTAACCCCCTTCCTTACACCTTGCCATAGCAACTCTTGTAAAGGAAGTCATCAGGTCACCCTCAACTCATTAGGCCACTTAACTTTTCACCTGGTTTATCATGGGGATTAAGATTCGCTTTTAAACAATGCTCAATTTGTTATGTAAGGATTTCAATTTAAAAATCTTTAATGCTTAAAGATTACACCAAAATGCAATTGCGAAAGGCCGAAAAGGCCAATAAACGAAAATCTTGTAAAAATAGCAACAGCCACTAAGATGAGAAAATTTATACAGATTATGCAAATTATATAATTGACGTCACATCATTTCAGAAATAATTCCAAATCAATTTACACCAGGAATTAATTTACGACATTAAATAACCGTAAAAGACCTAATATGTCGTAAAAACACAAAACGATCTAAACCAACTTTAAAGCAAGAATATAACTGCGTTGTGAACAGACCGCATAATCACGCCCGTTTTCGCTAGGTCACCGAAGTTAAGCAACGTTGATTCTGATCGGTACCAAATGAGTAACCAATTTTAGAATACCAGATGGATGCCTACTTTTTGGAATACCAGGCGCTGTATGTAAAGGACGTCGATACTTCCCTGCAAGGGTTAATAAAACTAAAGTCGTCATTTTCCATAACAGGAATATAATGCGACTGGAGGCCGCTTATTAATTTAAAAGTCTCATTAAACTTCTTCCTTTGGAGAAAGCCGGTTAAATCCTATGGAAGTTAATGTCGAATTTTCATATCTCCGTATGATAACGTAAAGATGGTCGAAAATTTGATATGGCGTTTACTTCTCTATATGACATTAATTATTACCAAAAGATATGCCATGGGAACATTTGAAATAAAATATATATATGTACGTACATGATCGGCTCGATTTGTTCAGTAGCTATTTCTGTTTTTAAAGAGTTTAAGATTAATTAAATTTGTCAAGATCAGAAGTTTAAATGCTGTCAAAGTTACAACTATGACGAACGTATTTATGATCAAAATCAAAGATCAAGATCGCATATACGGCACTTAATTAGCTACATTGTGTATCTACAATCGAATCTATGATGCGCAGCGGAAATTATCGTGTAATATCACTTTTGTAATTTAAGCTATTTTGAAATTAGATAATGACTGATATTTCGACACAAGTTGGCAAATCAAAATGGACGTTAGACTGCATATAAACCTCGACCAGAAAAAGTCCACTAAATCTCCAGTAATAAACTAGTCAAATATGTTTTTCGAGAAATAGATAAATAACACCAATTTAAGTAAATACATGTTCTCTAAATTGGTAAATCTCTTCACAAAATTTATAGTTTAATTAAAAATAAAAATCATCGAAAAATACATTAATTTCCTTCTTTTCTTGCTTCGTTGCGTAATAAATTTCTTTAAAAATGTAATTAAATGATTGAGTGATAATGGTTTCTTTATATGTCCTGAATTTTCATATGTTTGTTGGAAAGTTCTATTGTTTTCGTTTCATTTTGAAATTAATTTCTTTGATGCATATATTTTTTCATTTCCTGCATCTTTATATAAGTTTTTATTAATTCATTGATTTTTCAAAAAATATATCGATTTTTCATGTAACTTGTTCGCTTATTTTTTAAATTTATTTTTCATATGTTTAAATGTTTTTTTTAGAACAATAAAAAATGAACTATTCTGTCTGAATTTGTAAAGTGATTAATTTCTTTCATTCTGTTGAAGGAATTCTTATTCTAAACAAAAACAGCTTTTATGAATTTATCAATTACAGCCACAAAGAAAATATATTTCGACTTGACCTACTGAATTTAGTCGCCATTAGCTGCTAATGCTGAATTAAACGTTCTTTGTATTTATTAATTTAGTTCTGTTACCTCCAATAAAGTAAGCTCTTGCATCTCTGATTTTCTTTATTACAAACACACGTACGTTAGACACACACACACACACACACACACACACATATATATATAAGCGAAAGGGGAAGCAGGCAATAAAAATATTACGTCTTTGATAGTAACAAAATAAAAAAAAAGTATTAACGAATAAGGTTAAATCTGATATGAACATGTTTCATATATTACGAAGGTTTTGAACATTGGGTGTACAGTTGTTTTAGTGATCTTAAAGTGCTTTTCTCTCGAACATTATGCACGTTTTAATTCATTGCACAAGTTAAACTGTTCCCAAATTTCTTTCCGCAAATCAGACCTGTCGCAAAAATGTTGTCATTTTCTAGAACTCACAATCGTCAAATTCAGCCATTTTGATGAATGTCATTTTTTTCCAAATACTTATTCATGGTGTTTGGTTGGTTGTTTTGTAGAGGAAAAGTGTCTTTGTTTTTAACTTGCAGAACATGATTTAGTTTTGCAAAGGACACGAACAAGACAATCGCATGAATGTCTGATGCATTTAGGAACAGAAGCCGGTATAGTCAGACAGCCTTATCTGGTAGCAACATGCACAGAAAATGGAAAACCAACTCACGATCCCCAAAATTCATAACATAAGAGAAAGGCAACCGTATTAAGGAGTTGAATTTCGATTAAAAATGGCTTTCATTTATCTGTTTGGTTTTACAATCCCAGTAAATATAGACACGCAATTGATTTTAGATATATATTTTTAAGTTTCAAATTTTTTTAGATGTCGATAAATTATGCTGTAACTTTGTGGAAATAACACTCAACAGCATGCTAGTGGTGTATCGTTTCAGTCGCAACGGAGACTAAGACAAAGGATAGGAAATACAAATAAAATCCAACTCGCTTGTATTTTGTAGCAACAACATTTATTTCTCTCATTGCTACGTCCGTAACATCAACCCGGTGATCTAGAATGCTATTCACGCTTTTCTCTGGATCTGGAACATCATCTTGTTCAGTGATTCACGTCTATCATGTGATCCTTCTATTTCCTTTTATAATCTTTTTTACCAATGACGTTATTTCGCATTCATTTACATCCGGGCTATGTTACAATAGTATGAAGTAGACAAATACAATTGCACATTTTAAAGTTGACTTTTGTCCCTTTTTATACACATACTTACGTTCTTATATATTTCTATTAATTACACGAATAATTTTTTTTTATATATTGTTTATTTATGTACATTTCTATTATATCCTGTGCATACAACTCCATAATTTTTGCACATTGAAAAAATAGTTAATTTTCTTGAAGGTGTTATTTCTTGTTTATATGACTCATTAAACAGTTTTTGTTTTGACAATTTATCTTTTGAAAATACGTAAACTATTTTTATTTTGTAAATCAGCATTGATTTCTTACACATTTTTGTTTGCAGGTAAAAACAATCAACTAAAACGTTTACGTGTCTGCATGAGGAAAGTAATTAATTCATCTTGTTCATTTAAAAACCTTTTGTATTAGAGAGAAAAATCGCCACTTATTTATGAATTCCAGGAAATAAACAAATATTTCGCATAACATTAAGTTTCATACAACTTTTCTTAATATACTTTGTTCTTTAATTACACAGGTTTTAGAATGTGATCTAAAAAGACGTTAAGCTAATATATCGCTATTTATTTCTGACTAGCTTATCTTTTCTTAATGCCCCGGTAATATAGCAAAATGACCCATAGAAAAGTATAAAATATATATATACAATATAAAACAATACATTTAACTTCGTTTTTTTTTAAACAGAAACATCTTTCTGCAAAAAAAAAAAACAGAAGCTAAAGACATGAAGGGAGATGAGTAGAAAGATGTTTGTTCACATAACATTTTACCTTCTGCATATCAGTACAGTTGGGAAAGCAGTATCCCGCAAGGGAGTTCCAATGGCTTGTAATTCTGAGGAAGAAACTATTGTAGTAAAAGGCTTTCTTACAGCTAGGGATAACTACTGTAAAGGTGTGGGACTTAGTTGCTTGTCGGGTTTGTCGGGGGTAGTCACGTCAAGGAGGTACAAGTGCTTGCAGTTCGTCAGAGCATTCACAATTAAAGCATTTGTAATCATCGTCACTTCCTTTCAACCTTGAGAGACAATGAATACGCCCTGTCAGGGTGGTTGCACAGATAATTTTAGAGTATGGGTTGCGCAATCCGCAAATGCAAACTTGAGTCGGTAATGTTAGATTTAATGACAAAGAGGAATCCAAATAATTTGGAGACAATATCGAGAGGAGTGAGGAGCACATAACATTCCCAAGTACTCACCTATTTAAAGACTGAGAAGAC
Source organism: Euprymna scolopes (assembly GCF_053919585.1). Classification (NCBI taxonomy): domain Eukaryota; kingdom Metazoa; phylum Mollusca; class Cephalopoda; order Sepiida; family Sepiolidae; genus Euprymna; species Euprymna scolopes. Next base: position 124,760,071 of record NC_136486.1, on the reverse strand, counting down.
CCGTCATTTAACTACCGTGATCTATACGGTAGGTATTAGACATGTATTAATAAATATTCTCAGCATCTAATTTTCTCTGGATTACCTGAATTTATTTTAGCTAATAAAATATGGGTGTAACCTCTTGTTAAAAGATTCACATAGTCTAAAGTTGCAGTAAACAACAATTTTCCAGAATCCCCAAATTTCAATATACTCGTAAGGTTCCTTAAGCTTTAAATGTTATACGTTTTCTAGAATAAATTACATTTTTTTAAAAAATTATTCTAAAAATGTTTACTATTATCTTATCTTGATTTTAATCTTAGTTACAATATAGTAAATCGATCCGTTTATGGAAAGATTTTAACGCTTTTTATGAGGAGTATTCAGTTTCTACACAAACACACAGACATATGTGTATTCGTTTTTTACGAATAAATATATATATATATTCATTTTTGTACAAATATATATATACATATATATTAATTTTTGTACAAATATATATATATATATATTAATTTTTGTACAAATATAAATATATATTCATTTTATATATATATATATATATATATATATGTATAATCGTTTTTACTAATATATATATATATATAGATAATAGCTTTCTAACCAATATTTATATATTCGTTTTCACAAATATATATTTATATATTCGTTTTTACAAATATATATTTATATATTCGTTTTTACAAATATATATATATATATTCGTTTTTACAAATATATATATAGATATTCGTTTTTACAAATATATATATATAGATATTCGTTTTTACAAATATATATATAGATATTCGTTTTTACAAATATATATATAGATATCTGTTTTTTAACAAATATTTATATTTTCGTTTTTTCACATATATTCGTTTCTTACATTATATATATATATATATATATATATATATATATTCGTTTTTTACGAACATATATATTTTTTTGAATATATATGTATATACGTTTTTACGAATACAGGTTTTTTACGAATATATATATATATATATATATTCGTTTTTTACGAATATATGTATTTTTTTGAATATATATGTATATACGTTTTTACGAATACAGTTTTTTTACGAATATATATATATATATATATCTTCTTTCGTTTTCTGCGAATATATATATATATATTGGTCTATCGTTTTTTCGAATGTGTATATGTTTTCGTTTTTTACGAATATATATATATAATTGATTTATCGTTTTGTCGAATGTATATATATTTTTTTGTTTTACGAATACATATATATATTCGTTGTTTACGAATATATAAATCTATATATTCGTTTTTTTTACGAATATATATTTATATATTGGATATGTGTATATAGACATGTGTGTACGCGCGGGCCTTTGCCAGTTGTCATCAACTTGGGTATTTTCAAATGTCAGCGTCTCTCCATGCAGAATTGATAGTTTTATCCTTCCTAATCTCCTACCGCCTCGTCTTGCGTCGTGCACACAGACACAACCAATCAGCCAATCACACTTTGAGGAGGACGACAAAGAAATACGCGGCATTGTGCGAAAAACGAATGATTTGTTTCTCATAAAAATTTGGCCTGCAAAGACAATAATCTTCATTTTATGCGATGCTGTTTGTGTGCAAAAGCGTGCGTGTAGATGGACGAAAGATATAACGGAAAAAGAGAGAGTGAAGTATATATAATATATATATATATATATATATATAACTACTTCATTTAATCACATAAATATTATATACAAATGTATGGATTTATGCGTAAACTAGGTATTTACTTCAACAGTGTTCAATATGTGGGTAGAGCTAGCTAGTAAGTTATAAAATATATATGGCGATTAAGCTACACAGAACATTCCGCGTTTCATTCACGCTAGGATTCATTAGGCCTGATGAATCCTAGCGTGGATGAAACGCGGAATATATATATATATATATATTATGAAAAAGTGAGAGGATACAAAGTATAGTTAAATAAATTTACAGGCACACAAAGAAAAGAAGTCAATTAAACAGAGAGAGAAAGAGAGGGACAGAGAGAGAGAGAGAGAGAGAGAGAGAGAGGGGGGGGGAGAGAATTCATGCGATGTAAAAAGACATGGGAAATCTAAAGAAATGGTAAAGAGAGACAGAATGTTAAAGACAGGAAAGAAATTGCGAATGTCTTATAGTACCTGCAAAAGAATAGAATCGCCAGTTTTGCCTCCTATGCAAAGAAGGTAACTGAGCGGTCACGTGGCTTGCTCGTGTAATCTAGCTATTCATAATTAACTCTGTTTACCTTTGTATCTTCGGGTTAGTAAACTTTCTTAGATATCATTTATACATCTTAGAACGTTCTCAGTTCTCCGTTAATCGGGTCACTACATAGAAAGAATGTGCTTAGAAGAGAGTGCGAAAGAACGACAGCAAATGCGAATTTCAATAGAGGATGAAGCAAAAGCGATTTTCGATCAACTGGTTTCGGATATTATCGATCTGTATGCATTAGATTTGTTCAACGTAATTTCTTCTTTTAACTGAGCCGGCAAGGATCAGCTTCGGAAATATCGCATTTATATATTATATATAGGTCAATATTTTCAGATATACGTATATTATATACGTGTGAAATATTATTTGATGTGTCCACATAAAACGCCATGAAAAATATATATGTATTAATTTTCAGTATTTACTTCAACAATTGTCAATGTGTGAATAGAGCTATATAGTAAGGTATAAAAATATATGGTTATTATGTACACAATATGTAAATATATACATAAATTATATATAAACATATGTATATATATATATATATATATATATGCGAGGGGCTTTCAAAAAGTAATGTCTCCTATTTTTATTATGTTCGAATGAAAAGTAGCAAAACTCTTGTAGGTATTGACGCTGTGAGACAAAGTAAATAATCCCAGTTATGGACCAGCGTCAAGAGCAGAGACATGTCCTTTAATTCCTAGCAAGAAGTGTATTTAGAATGGTGATGATTATTTAGAAATAATTCGGAACGCAATAATTCGCTCTTTTTAAATGGTACTACTACCGCTATTGGAGCTTTTCAACTTTTGGAGTTAAAACAATGGGAGATGTTACTTTAAGAACGAACCTCGTGTGTATAATATAATATGCATATATATATATATATATATATATATATATATATATATGAGAGAACGAGATTAGTTATGTTCAGAATAAATGTGTTATCTTTTACAAATTTCATTTTAGAAACATGCAAAATATTTAAGGTGCAAGAAACGGCCCTTTGGCTGTACTAATAGTTAGTCTCAAGGTTGAAGCCCATCAAAATCTAAACTGGTTCTCGAATACTTTGAAGACCGTATTGCGACGGGATAATGAAAGTAGTGTCTCACATGCGTTCTGGCTCTGGACAACATATTTCCTTAAGATGTAGAAAATAAAAACCAGTATAGCAATTTTCATGCAAAACAATAAAGATATATACACAGACATCTATAGAGACAGATGCATATCTATACAAACACCTACATACACAAACATTGCCTCTTTCTCTCTATATATATACACTAGCAGGCTGCCCTGTATTGTCTGGTCGTAAAATACGCTGAAATATGATAGTGTGATTAATGCAAATTTTGTATTTATTAGTATATTATATTGTATTGGATCCAATATATATTAATGATTCAAAATGTTCAAAACAATGACCCGTGCGTCACCACTAAGAATCATAACCAATACGTTTAGCTTACGATTTACTTTTTTTCCTTTGACGTTAATGCTTGAGCTGAAAGACATGCTTGCAGCAAACATAAAGCAAAATATATTACGCTATGCATGCATAGTCGTAATGCCGACGTTCGACATCCACTTGGCAAATTCCATTTTGAAATTTTCACACATTTGCACCGATTTTCTTCGGCTAAAATCCAAATAACAAATGGATCAAAATACCCTTTATATTAAATTTCATTTCCGTAGACCAAAAACCGACAAAAGTTTAGTCGGCAATGTTTTTTTAAACAAATATATATACGCATGCATATATATATATATATTAGTAAACACAAATCTCTTTCTATATAACTTTTTTACGCTATATAACGCAAGTATAAATCCTGTAGAATATCTGCATGAATATAATTACACGTAATAGTAAACTAAAGATGATCATTCCATGAGAAAGCCGAAAAATCTACAATAGAATTAATTAGAATTAATGTTTAAAAGACTGAAAATTAGCTTGATCCTTTTGCAGATGAATGCAATTTCACGAGCCATATATAACAAAGTCTTCTTTTTTTAAATAAATAGAAAAAAAGAGCTTTTTATGTGGATACACAAAAAAACAACACTTTATTGGAGCACATATACATTTTTCATATATATATATATATATATATATATATATATATATGTTTCGTTAAACAGCAGGGATTATTTCTGTTTGTGTTTCTTGCAATCCATTTTTCCTTTTGACGTTTTATTCGAAATGAAAAAGAAATCTGCTATAGTTACGAATGTGTCCTACTTCTATGAGTCCTCTTCATGCTAATAATGAATTAAAAATTGTGTTTGATGAATGTATTGCATAATATATTAAAATCGTTTAAAATCATTAAAAGCACTTAAGCATGCTTTACCCCCCCCCCTCATGTTGAATCTGACTGATGGTTGATTTCTTCATGCGAATGACTAGGGCTTCAATGATTGCGATACACACACCTCAATATGAGACGGCTAAAATGGCGGTGTTTTTCATTTATAAACAAAATTTATCTTTACAGTTCAACGAAACATGGATAGAAGAAAAATGCTACCTATATATATATATATATATATATATATGAAACCGACTGATAGATTCGTTGCACTTACTCAGAAATTTAAGCATAATATGCTATTATCACTGAAATTAAATGCGCAATATTCCAGATTATATACTGTGGAATGTTTGTGATATTACCTATATTATTTGTTATAATCTACTATAATAAAAAAGTACTAGTATTCGCTGTTTACTCGGTAGTAATCATTCTCTAGATTACATCGACCGCTGATCCCTGCTTATATAGTAAATTGCGCTCATGTAAATTATACTACTGTTCTAACCTCAATTAAAACAAAATATGCGTTTCTTTCTAGAATAGCATTGTGATGATATGGTGACTGCAAAATTAGCATATGCCTTCAGGTCTGCCGTTTGCATCAGGTAAAAGCATTAAAAGTCGAATAGGCAGACATTTTATTCATACAGATCACTTGTTTCGCAACGAAGTTTTAATTTTCCTAATGCTCCAATAATTGAAGACCATCTGTAAAAGAGCCACTAGGAACTTGAGTATAATTATCGAAAAGCGAATATAAAAATTAAATTAAATCTATGAATAATCGAACTTGATTAATTGGTGGTATTTTTCCTAGCGTGTGAACAAATTACCTGAGAAAGGATGGTCTCGATAATTTTGGAAAGGAAGCATGGTCATCAATTTGCATAATCTAGAGAGTGGAATAATAAAATTGTCGGCCTAGTAAAGACGACACGATTCCATTTCCGTTTGAGGAAAGCAGGTTTTCTCTTTTTTTATTGCAGACCATCTACTAGCTAGCCAGTTGAGCCTTTTACCATGTCTGAAAGTGACACAATGTTCAACGAGGGAGATCGAAGATGCGCCGCGGTACAACTTATGCTCTTCGCCGATTCAAGTTATGACAACAGGACCATTGCTAGCACCCTCAAAATGTATCGAATGATTGCCACGAATAACGGGCGTGACAAGGGTGATGAAAACAAAGTTTCTGGTCTCGGTTATGGTCCTTGGTGTTGTTTCAAGTGAGGGCAACATCATGTCACCTCACATCTTCGAACTCGGCTTGAAATGATACAAAACCTACCTGGATGTGATGAAGCGTGTGGTGATCCTTTGATGCAATCGGGTGATCGCTGGCAGATTCTGAGTGTGGTAGCAGAACTCGGTACCGGTCCACGAATCTTAAGAGCCCCAGGCTTGCCTCCGCAAAGATTGCCATGACATTGTACCTTTCTTTCAATGGCTCCTTCCCTCCTCGACCTGAACGCTCTTGAATACTTCGTTTGGTCATATGCCGAGAAAGTCACTAACATGACCTCCTACAACACCAAAATCAAGCCTGATCGCCGCTATTTGCCGAGCTTCCGCCGTCGCTTGTGGAAAAGGCATGCTACGAGTTCCGGACACATCTCGATGCCTGATTGAGGCTGAAGGCGTCTAAATTGAATAGATTTAAACTCTACTACATAATTTGTAGTCTGAATTGATTTTTTTCAATAAAAGTTTTTAATAAAGCTGTGGTGTGTATGCGTGTAATCTTAGAGCGACATATTTATCGTTCTGCCCTCTACACAAGCAGTTAGAATAAGAAAGATAGGAAGGCAGAGTTTGAATTAAAAGGACAGTTAGAAAAGACTATACAATCAAATCCCAAGATGTTTTTTGTTTATTCTATGTAAGAACTTCATCCGTAATAAGTAGACATTTTTGTTTTTTTTTAACAAAAAATGAAAAGTACCGAGAGATAAGAAATAGAAGTAGAAACAGGCGAGAAGAGAAAACCAATTAAAATAGAAGTGCGTTTCACGTTTTATTCTAGTCGATTTAGAAAAAAACAGAAATATTCTAAACTCGTACGAGAAACAGTTCAAATACTTTATTCTGCTTAAAAATATTCTCTTAATAAAAGCCATATCTAATTTCTAGAAGACTTTATCAGTTAATATTTTACTACCACAATCAAGCCAGAGAAAAATAATATATATATATATATATATATATATATATATATATATATATATATATATATATATATGAGAGGGAAATAAATCTATATTTGTTCAGAAACATTTATCAGATCGATGCAATGGTTTTCCGTTTTAAATATTTATCTTGAAAATGGAAGACTGTACTTGAAATTCCTTATCCATAATAACGACTTTTGCTCTGTATCTGATTTTTCCCCCAACAAGCCTATAAATGCCTAGCGTATTAAATCATTAAGAAATAGGAATGAAACTTATATTTCATATGCCCTCATGATGTTCGCATGAAACAAGAGACTTTGTAATCGTCAAAATGAGTGATAAGCCAAGGCAGTTAGGTCAAAAGAATATAGAGTTGGACAAAAATTCCCCTCCAACTTCTAAATGCAGAGCTTTGGTCAGAAGTGCTGTGTAATAATGAGCATTGTCATAATGATAGGAAACTTCTTTTCTGTTGACTAAAAAGAAAGATCATTTTCGGATCGAGATTGGTATGAATATTGCAGATGGATTCTTTGATAATCGGAAATAAATTTATACAGAAATCATTGGAATATTTTAAGTAATCGCAATATGCATAAAAAGGATTACGATGATTTAAGATGCGCTGTCTACAAAGTGGCAAACACATTTGCCCTGACCATATATCGAGTAAATGGTATGAAGTGACTACAGTTAATAATTATTTCATTTTTGTTATTAAGTAATTTACCACTATTTGAATTTTGTTGGGTTTTGATGAGATTTCAATTGTAAATTTTTCCTTGAATCTGGTTGTAATCTTACTGCCATATTACTTTACATATTTCTATCATTCGTTCTGGGTAGGGAGGAAAGGTTTTGGGGGAAGAGGCCTTCAATATTACGAGCAAGTTCACTGTGCACGCGCTCGGAAAATGTGTTAGTATAGGAGAAGGAGACGTCAAATCGAAGGATGAATAAATGACGTCTTTAATCAGATCTACTGTGCGACAGCAGTATTTTTTCTCAATACTTTGAATAATTCGTTTTAATTTTAATTTTTGATTGCAAAGTACATTTTGGAAACCCGTGGAAAAGCGTTTACATCGATCCGCGTAAGTGTTTACGCATGTTTATAAACAGTTCTTTTTTGTTTTGTTTATAAAAGCTTTACTTTTGTATTGAGCGGTTTAAAAACGTACTGTTATTCTCATATATATATATATATATATATATATATATATATAGATAGATAGATAGATACACACACGAATGATTAGCCGTCTCCTTTAGACAACAGAAATTAAGAGACGTTGAGCTTGATCAATACTAAAATAGGTGATTATTGTGGAAAGGCAGGTACTGTGCGTGCTTTCCACTTTTCTCTAAATTGTTTCCAATGGCCGCGGAGTTCTCGTTACCATCGACATCAAGCGGCGACGATCCAGGAAGTGTGTGCTTGGTGATCACTCGGGCTAGGACAACAGCACATTAGTTTCATTATTTTGACTCGAGTGTGTATCTGTTGATATCTTATATGATTTTATATAGAGTGATGTTGTTATCGATTGATTAACTGTGTCTAATTTTGCCGGATATATACTCGAGTTAACACAATAAGAGTATTCTGCTGTCATAGCCCTAGTGATCATACCGCCCTTCTTTCAGTTACGCACGCAGACACCCTGACAGAATGTATGCATTTTTTTCCAAGACAGTTCAGAAGCCATGATGACGTTATCAATATACTTGAACTTAATATAACTTTTTCCTTAAGGAAGAGGGCACTCTTTATAATGACTCATATTCATAATGCGTAGTGGATAGGAATTGGGGTATGATTACTGCTTGAACCAACGATATATCTTGTCACATTTGATTGCTGCAAAACAACGAGACACATGTGTGCATTAGTCTGTATACTGATGTGTGTATATATTCTGTATGAAATTTAGAAGTACAGTTGATGTTATCTTGGACCCCCCCCACATACACAACACATACCAATTCGGATAATCAAACTAGAGGCAGATAATTGGATTTTGTAAAACTCATTTAAGGCAGATTTTTTTTCTTTTATATCCATTAGAGATATCGAATCTTCTACTTTAAACTTAGCCAACTTCTACACTCAAGCGAAAAGCAGACTTACTCTCCCTCTTTCATATATGCATATATATATATATGTGTGTGTGTGTGTGTGTGTGTGTGTGTGTGTGTGTGTGAGTGAGAGAGCATGAAGAACAAAGAAAGAGTTCGAATAAAATGATATTCTGTTTATCAAATTAAATATTTTAGAAGAATGTGAAAAACATAGAAGACCTATTCTTTATATACTCCTGCTATTAGACATGTACAACGCATATAAAAGCGCAGAAAGGCTAAATGTTACTCAGGATTTAATAAGGAATTCTGCTACGAAATTTGTCACTAAAAATAACACAAACCTACTCTTTATTTTTATTTTATTCTGCTCGTTTCACGCACTAATGTAGTCGACGTAAGCTGAAATGTTAGGAAACTATTCGTCTTATACATCCGGTTTAAGTTTTATCAAAACCAGACGCATGGATATAAGCTTTTATGACGGCTCTGTTCCTAGGGATAACACGGAGACAGGGTTTCATAGATATTCGATACATAGCGGTTAACGCAGAGATTCAAGACCACTTGAATTGTCCTCCTTAAAATATCGCACATCGAATTTAAATTTTGTTTAAAAAATATTATATATTTTAAGAGTTTGATATTATCTTAAGCTCATTAGGATGAAATTAGTTTTTCGGGAACATTCCATAGATTAACTAGTAAATTAAACATAATTATACACTTCTAGGTCTTATTCAGACTTTCCTAACCCTAAACTCCTCCGACAATTTCGGGTCTAAACACTTGAAATTTTAGATATAGGTTCCTTGGACATGGATCTTACTTAATAACTTGATTCGTGCACAAAACAAATGTTAAGGGGTAATAATAGAGGTCATAGCTAAAAAAATAATTGACCGCTTTTTTTTGTTCAACAAAACGTCGGGCTTAAATGCTAGTATACACACACACACACACATATATATATATATATACTGTATAAGCAAAATAAAGACTTCAAAAAAGGTGTTGATAGCAACAAGAGGTGTATTTTATTTAACGTTACAGTATATTACATACAAGTCTACACACACATATATATATATATATATGAGAGAGAGGGGGGTAATAAACTGTTTTGCTGTATAGCAGCTCATCACTGCGGCAAGACAACAACTATCTCAAGCCAGGATCGAAACTCGAACACACAACTTATAGTCAAAGATTCTAAGCATTACGCTATTCACTTGCTGTTGTGCGGGTAATAAATTCCCGAGGTTTTGACAGATCCATAATTCACATATATATATATATATATATATATATATATGAAAAAGAGAGAGAGGGCGAGAGAGGGGGGCACGAAGAACAAAGGACGAATTCGAATAAAATGATATTCTGATAAAATTATATATATATATATGTGTGGGTGTGTGTGTGTGTGTGTGTGTGCGTGCGTGCGTGGGGGTACACGTGTGTTTGCGTGTATAAGTGCATATCTATTTTTAATCAAAATCGACACAATTGTGATTTAACCACGTTCTCATATAGTGTTCCCATCGAGTTTTACAATAATACTTTCAATATAATGCGATTCTTATATTCTATTAATACGCGATGTATTTCAGATTAATATATCTAAAATTTATTTCATTACATGTAGTTTAGTTTCATCATGAAAAATAAGTTGCACATATTGTAACAACATTGCATTTTAAATATTAATTTAATCCTCTCTCTGGAGTATTTATTATATACTCACTCTCCCTAGCCATCATTGCACAAGAGTTACAATATTTGTAACATTATTAAATATACAAAGCTTTGAAAACTGTCAAATAAATATCACGAGAAATGGTGAATGCTTTTAGAGCATACAAATTGCTCTCATCGAAGTAATGAAAATGGATGTCAAAAACCGAAATGCATTCTGGTGGGTTTAATATCATAATGTGGAAGTCGCGTTAGTGTTTATTGCAAAATACTGGCGTTAACGATGTAATTAATGAAAATGACTAGTTTACGAAGAAAATGATAGGCATTGAGGCGGATTAAATTTATTATCTAACGTATGTTGTGTAATTATGTTTTAGTATAATAAAATATTACGGAAGTACGGTATTATTTGTATAAATTAATCTAACCACATAAGTGTTCCATTCAATTCGAAAAAATGCAACGACACAAATAAAACAATCGACCCTGATGAGAGAACATAACGCTGGAAGTATTACGCCGTGCATATAGTCTGTATAAACTGAAAGTTACCTTTGAAACCTTTTCGTTTTTTTGTTGTTGTTACGTTGTTAGTGTTTATTTCTCATGAAAAGACTAAAACGAGACCGATTTTTTCCAACGAGAAATACAATGTGAATAATAAATATTTCAATTATATTTCACCTTTTATTTATACCAATCCTTAATTTATGAAGCTCAATCAGGAGATTACAGAGCATATAACAAATGGCGAAATAGTACATTCCAAAATTTAGAACGTTGATCATCTTACATTCAAAATTCTTGACAGCAACTGTTTCGTAGCGCAAAAACATTCATATAATTTTTATATCAACCAATACATCTATTCTGCACTTAAATCCTCAGAAAAAAATAGCAATTATCAATTTATTAAAAGGAAATGCACATTGGCATAACTACAAAATCAGAAAATTGGAAAGGAAGTTTCAATTACCTTTTATTTTATCTTTTATTACGCTATGTTCAACTATGCTTTATTTGCATGGATTATAGTTGCTATTTCCTGAGTAGTTAAGGGCAGAATGAATTAACTGATATGGTAATTAAATGAATTATTTTGCGCTTCGAAACAGTTGCTGTCGAGAATTGTGAATATCAAATAATTAAAATAAATTGTAAGATGGTCAATATCATGAAATTTGGAATATAATCCTTTTCATTTTTTTGTTATATGAGTAAAAGATAAGACTTAAAAACAAATTTATTATAACATTACACCAGAGAAAAGTAAAAAAGAAAGTAAAAAAAAACCTTTTTAGGCCAAAGCATTCCGAAGCCAAATGCTTCATATCAGAATAGGAGAATGGTCAGAATTATACAAAATGTTAATATAGATAGAAATTTGCTTAACATTTAGGCTGCAAATGAGAATAAATAAGAGATTAAAAATATTAAAATAATTATAAAATATAAAGCTTAACCTTTGGAAAAGAAAAGGAAGTAATGAATTATATTAAAATTATAGATAATATAACTAGGAGGAAGAAGAGATGTATATGAGAAGAGAAAAGGAATATATGAATAAAAATAGAAACGTAGTATCCATGTAAGTACTATGAAAAACTAAGAAAATAGGAGCCTTTATGAAGTAATGGGAATCAAAGCAGAACAATCAATAAAGGAAAAATAAGAGAGTAAAGAGAATGGAGAAAATGAAGAGAGTAAAAATGGATACAGCAAAAGCAAAAAAAAAAAAAACCCCAAAAACACTAAAATACATATATAAATAAACACAATCAGAAAATAAGGAAAGTAAGATCAAAAGCTAAAATAATAGTATACTAGCAGGACCTGTGGAAATTCCACAGGGGACTCATTCATATGTAATATATTGATGTTGGTTTTCTGTAGATGTTCAGCGTAAATGGAGACGCTCTGATATTATAGTAGCTATTTTGTTGAAACTGCAAAAAGTATTTATCTAAGCTACCACGAACGCCCGGCAAAGGCGGTCGTAAAGTACGTTTAATTATATTTTAATTCTTGCATATTTTGTATATATTGTTATAGATTTACTGTTCTATCAATTGTCATAAATTATCAAGTTACTGTTTCAATATATATATATATATATATATATATATATATATATATATATAGTAGAGATTTAGAAGACTAACATAATGCGAGGAATGAAATATAGTCAGTGTTGGTGAAAGAAAACGAAAACAAGTGGCGATTCACAAATCAATATGCAGATACAAATATGCCTATATATACATATATTTATTCAGTTGTATTAAATACAAATGTCTTACTTGTTATGTCTGCGACAATATCCATAAGTTCTGGGAAAAAATTCCCGTTTCAAATAGTAGACGTGACAGATCGATTTAAAGAAATTTAATACAACTGAATAAATATATGTATATATAGACATGTATGTATGTACTTATTGATTTGTAAATCGCCACTTGTTTTCGTCTTCTTCCACCAACAACGAATATATTTCATTACCACACAATGCTTCAAGCAAAGTAGATATCAATTCTATACATATATGATTTGGATGCATTAGCTTGAATCGAAACTGAAATAAAAACTTATGGAAAATATATATGCATATATATAACTTGAGTTCCGTCAGCAATAATCGAAACCGAAACCAAACCTTGTGAAAAATTTTTGATAAAATAATTTATAAGAAATAGATTACTGACGTGCCGTTAGTTGTAATCGAAACCGAAACCAAATCTTATGAAGAATTCTTGGTAAATTTATTTATTACAGGAAATGGAAGTATATAACAATTAAAAGACGAGGATGTAAGCTTGACACAGAAAATAACACACACGCTCTCATAATATATAGATTAACTAATCCAATTTTTTAAGTTTTGTTACTTTTATTATTCTGTTTTTACTTAATATATTTGTTACGAGTATTGTTTTATTTTTATATATCTTGATTAGTTTTATGTTAAAGATATTCCATGTGATAACGTAATTACATATATATAACTAGGAAATAGGAGGTAGAGAGGCCTGTTCTGCTAAAATTACTTATTTTTTTAGACATCATAAGATATAGGTAAATTAAATTAATAAAAATGAAAAATCAACAAATCAAAGGGATGGAATTGCTGGGGCTTTTATGATTAGGCTAACCTATTGAAAACCTTCGATATGTTTTGGTGTATTGAAATAAACGACACTTACAGCATGCCAACCTGTTTTAGTTATTTATTGCTGGTATCCGTAATTGGGATTACAGAAAAAAAAATAATCTAAACAAAACTACGAATGAAAACCAATACGTTGTACTTTGGAACATCTGAGCGTATAATTCGCTAAAAAATATTTTAAATTACAAATTCTAAAATTACTTAACAGCTTAAGGATCACCTCGACAGACAAGTTTCAATAACTAGTCGTGATAAGATCATTAACACACGGTTAACGGATGGATTACAATATGAAAGCCATGTCTTACAAAAAGAAACGTCGCAATGTGTTTAGAATGTAGTAAAGAACAGTGTAATAGTTTTTCTATCGACCCATTCTCTATCTTATTCCCAACCATTGGCGGTATATACGTGTGGAGACAGCCAAAACAAGCAGTTGATCCAAAGTGCTGTTTTCCACCTGCCAAAGACGTGAGATTGTGGCGAGCAAAACTTTGATAATTCACTGACCGAATAGTATTCCTTTATGGCAGAATTAATAGCAAAACTATTTAAGCGTTTTATCGAATGAAATTTATTCGATGGTCGTGGGACTGTTTCCGGAGGGAAAGGCAATTTCTCTGTATGATAATGCACCAATGCACACGGCTAAACTTGTTACTGAATAACATGAGGAATATTCTAGTGAAATTGAGCATAGTATCTGGACACCACTCCTCAGATCAATATTACTGAAAATTTATAGTGCATTTTAGAGAATTAGTAAAACGTCGATATCCACCGCCATCATCACTAACAGAATATAAGACAGTTTTGGATGAAAAATGAGCAATAGTTGTTTGGGATGAATTAATAATTAAATACATATCTCATGTATTCCAAACTGTAATAACTGTTGCGAAGCGGCCCTACCTAATATTAAACTAAATATGTTAAAAGTTTATGGCGATTGCATTATTTTACTTAACTGCCGCGCATATATACACACATTCATACATGTGTATATATCTATAAATATGTGTATGTATGTGTGAATATGTCTATATATATATATAAATGTATGTGAGGATATGTATGTCTATGTATGTATAGACATATATATATATATATACACACATAAATACATGTCTGTGCGTGGATATACATATACATGTAAATGCGTGGATATATATATATATATATACATATATATACACACAAACACACACATACATACACATGCCTATGCGTGGATATATATATATATATATGTATATATATATGCACATGTCTGTGTGTGGATATATATATACACACATATGTGTGGATATATATATATATATATATACACACATTTGTCTATGTGATGATATATATATATACATATATATGTCTATGTGTGGATATATATACATATATATAAATACACATGTCTATGCGTGTATATATACACACACGTCTATGCGTGTATATGTACACACATGTCTATGCATGCACATATATATACACACATGTCTATGCGTTGATATATATATATATATATATATACCTGTCTATGCGTTGATATATAAATATATACACACATGTCTATGCGTTGAAATATAAATATATACACACATGTCTATGCGTTGAAATATATAAACACACATGTCAATGCATTGATATATATATACACAGACGTCAATGCGTTGATATATATATATATACACACATGTCAATGCGTTGATATATATATATATATACACACACATGTCTATGCGTTGATATATATATATACATATACACATGTCTATTCGTTGATATATATATATACATATACACATGTCTATTCGTTGATATATATATATATATATATATACATATACACATGTCTATTCGTTGATATATACGTATGTGTATATATATATATACACACACACATGTATACGCGTGGATATATATATACACACGTCTATGCGCGGATATATATATATATATGCACACGTCTATGCGCGGATATATATATATATATATATACATACATACACACGTCTATGCGCGGATATATATATATATATACATACATACACACGTCTATTCGTGGATATATATATATATATATACACACACATGTCTACGCGTTGATATATATATATAAGCATACATGCCTATGCGTTGATATATGTATATATGCATGCATGTCTATGCGTTGATATATATACATGTCTATGTGTTGATATATATATATACATGTCTATGCGTTGATATATATATATACACATGTCTATGCGTTGATATATATATATACATGTCTATGCGTTGATATATATATACATGTCAATGCGTTGATATATATATATACACATGTCTATGCGTTGATATATATATATATATACACATGTCTATGCGTTGATATATATATATATATACACATGTCTATGCGTTGATATATATATATACACACATGTCTATGCGTTGATATATATATATATACACACATGTCTATGCGTTGATATATATATATATATACACATGTCTATGCGTTGATATATATATATATACACATGTCTATGCGTTGATATATATATACACATGTCTATGCGTTGATATATATATACACATGTCTATGCGTTGATATATATATACACATGTCTATGCGTTGATATATATATATACACATGTCTATGCGTTGATATATATATACACATGTCTATGCGTTGATATATATATACACATGTCTATGCGTTGATATATATATACACATGTCTATGCGTTGATATATATATACACATGTCTATGCGTTGATATATATATACACATGTCTATGCGTTGATATATATATACACATGTCTATGCGTTGATATATATACACATGTCTATGCGTTGATATATATATACACATGTCTATGCGTTGATATATATATACACATGTCTATGCGTTGATATATATACACATGTCTATGCGTTGATATATATATATACACATGTTTATGCGTTGATATGTATATACACATGTCTATGCGTTGATATATATACACATGTCTATGCGTTGATATATATACACATGTCTATGCGTGGATATATATACACATGTCTATGCGTGGATATATATACACATGTCTATGCGTGGATATATATACACATGTCTATGCGTGGATATATATACACATGTCTATGCGTGGATATAAATACACATGTCTATGCGTGGATATATATACACATGTCTATGCGTTGATATATATATATACACATGTCTATGCGTTGATATATATATATACACATGTCTATGTGTTGATATATATATATATATATACACCCATGTCTATGCGTTGATATATATATACACATGTCAATGCGTTGATATATATACACATGTCAATGCGTTGATATATATACACATGTCAATGCGTTGATATATATATATATATATATATACACACATGTTAATGCGTTGATATATATATATACACATGTCTATGCGTTGATATATATATACACATGTATATGCGTTGATATATATATACACATGTCTATGCGTTGATATATATATATATATATATATATACACGTCTATGCGTTGATATATATATATACACACATGTCTATGCGTTAATATATATATACACACACATGTTTATGAGTAAATATATATATACACACATGTCTATGCGTTGATATATATACACACACAGGTCTATGCGTTAATATATATATACACACATGTCTATGCGTTAATATATATATATATACCCACATGTCTATGCGTTAATATATATATATACACACACACATGTCTATGCGGTGATATATATATACACACATGTCTATGCGGTGATATATATATATATATATATATATACACGTCTATGCGTTGATATATATATATATACATACACGTCTCTGCGTTGATATATATATACGTCTATGCGTTGATATATATATATATATATATATACGTCTATGCGTTGATATATATATATATACGTCTATGCGTTGATATATATATATATATATATACGTCTATGCGTTGATATATATATTCGTCTATGCGTTGATATATATATATATATATACGTCTATGCGTTGATATATATATATATATACGTCTATGCGTTGATATATATATACGTCTATGCGTTGATATATATATATCTACGTCTATGCGTTGATATATATATATATACGTCTATGCGTTGATATATATATATATATACGTCTATGCGTTGATATATATATATATATATACATCTATGCGTTGATATATATATATATACATCTATGCGTTGATATATATATATATACATCTATGCGTTGATATATATATATACGTCTATGCGTTGATATATATATATATACGTCTATGCGTTGATATATATATACGTCTATGCGTTGATATATATATATACGTCTATGCGTTGATATATATATATACGTCTATGCGTTGATATATATATATATATACGTCTATGCGTTGATATATATATATATATATGTCTATGCGTTGATATATATATATATATATATGTCTATGCGTTGATATATATATATATACGTCTATGCGTTGATATATATATATATATATATACGTCTATGCGTTGATATATATATATATATATATATATGTCTATGCGTTGATATATATATATATACGTCTATGCGTTGATATATATATATATATATACGTCTATGCGTTGATATATATATATATATATATACGTCTATGCGTTGATATATATATATATATACGTCTATGCGTTGATATATATATATATATACGTCTATGCGTTGATATATATATATATATATATATATACGTCTATGCGTTGATATATATATATATATATATATATATATATATATATATATATATACGTCTATGCGCTGGTATATTTATATATATATATATATATATATATATATATATATGGTCATTTTCACTTCTTGGCAGAAGACCATCTTTTCCTTTCTTTATTGTTGCTTACTCATTCATTTTCATGTATTTTTTTTAAATATCTTTCTTTTTTTATAATTGTATACACTTATACACACATGCATATATACATGTTGAGATGTGATCAAGATGCATCAATTCCCATTTTCTTTGGGAACTAAGGTGGACCTTCAGACCAGCACTGCTCGTACACAGTCTGTTGCAAAGGTCACACTTAAGCTGAGATTGAGGGATGCCAACTGGTTCTGCTCTATGGTTGGCGCTTATATGACGCTTCAGGCCTCCACTCGATTTACAAACCACAGAGCAAACAGAACATCTGTGCCCTGCAATGTTTTCCCCCGTCAATGAATGATTGATCTCCATGTGAAAGCTGGTGGCTAGCTAGTCCAGCGCCGGATAAAGACATTTTACCGCATAAATCACAGGTGTGGTTCTGCATGAAATGCTCCCACATACCCGATATATTTAACAGATTTTTCTTTCGGATATCACGTTTCATTTTTGCATGCTCATATTTTTCCACCTGATGCCAAGAATGTGTCTCAGGAAGTTCTGGTGCACTCTCTCCATGACTTATGTGTCTACCACGAGTTGTCCAGGCCTCAGAAGCGTAAAACAGGAAGTTTAAATACAAGATTGATTGACACTGATCTTTGTATGAATAGTTATACCCCTGTCACACCATACTCGCTTCTCTAAGCCACCAAAAGCCTTAGTGGCACGCAGTATCCTATAGTTGACCTCAGCATCCAGGGTTCCATCTCTGGCGAGAGTACTACCCAAATATACAAATGTGTCAACCACGGCAAGTTTCTGGTTGTTGACAAACATATTTGGTTCCACATACAAACTACCGGGTGGAGGTGTGAACATGACCATAGTCTTAAGACTAATAGTAAGCCCAAAAGACGCACAGGCCCCCCGAAAACAGATCCATGATACTCTGCATATCCCTCTCACCATGGGCCACGAGATCGGCGTCATCCGCATAAAGCAATTCACGAACCAAGTGCTGAAAGGTCCTTGTAGAAGCATGAAAACGACGAAGATCAAATACCCTACCTGTGGTTCTGAAATGCAAATAAACACCTAGAGAACATTCCCTAAAGGCATACGATAACATAGTTCGAAAATAAATTGAAAAAAGTGTGCTAGGATATCATCCTGCTTCACACCACTGTCAACCGAGATGGGTTCCGATAGGCATCCGTTGAAGTTCAGGCGAGCCTTCATATTAGTGTGAAGATCCTTGAGTAATCGTAGAGATTGAGGTCGGCATCCCAACTTCCCCAGAATTATACATAGGGCACTTCTGTTCACCGTATCAAAAGCCTTAGTCAAATCAACAAAAACCTGATAAAGCGGAACACGGTGTTCAGTACATTTCTCCTGCAACTGTCGAGCAGAGAAGATCATGTTCGCGGTTCCTCTGCCCGGACGAAAGCCACTTTGGCTTTCTGGAATGACGGATGGACAAATATACTTTAACAATCTATTGAGTAGACCTCTGGAAAATACTTTGCCAACTGCTTCCAAGAAACTTATCCCACGATAACTTCCACAGTCTGTCCTGGGCTCCTTTCCCTTGTACAGTGATATAAGAATTGCATCAACCCAACC
>NC_136486.1:124404835-124729835 GCF_053919585.1 Euprymna scolopes | reverse complement strand
TGGTCTTCGTCAATTCGCTGTTTTAAAACCTCATTAATACAGCTTCCTGTTCTAGTAGCTTATTTCCAAAAGACTGCACGGCTGTAGAACTATCTTCCTTATCACTGTTTTCCTTCTCCCTCATACCTTGATTTGAGATATTTCCATAAAATAAATGTACAATTTAGGACGGTTGTAAAGATCTTGATAATAATCAAAATACAAGATTAAAATTTAACTTCGCCATTACATAAAAAATTAAAACAGGCTTATCTCTATGGAATCATTTATTGATTAAGTTATTTCATAAACCGCGAGATTTGTACGTGATTTCTAGGAAACTCGTCAGGAATTATATTTTACCAATATACCCTCATGTCAAGTATTACTGGTTTTATTTAATTAGATTAAGTTCGCGTAAGTTTCTTCGTAATTTATTTATAACTAGCCTTAGTGCCCGACGTTGCCCGAGTGTTTGGAAGGCTGTGGTGTGCAAAAGAAAAAGAATTGGTAGTAGGTAAGCAGTCTCGAACCTGTAACGCGAAGGGAAAAAAAACGTAAAAAAAAAAGTGGCATCTTTGCTGTTGCCTCCATCGCCAAACCGGAAGTGGCGAAGGTTTAAATTAAGGCTGCTCAATCGAAAAGGGGTGATGACTTTCGAAAATATCGAATCCAAAGATTTTGAAGATTTTTTTTAATAGAATATATTTGTTGTTTTCACGTCGGTTTCTATTTAACCCATAGTTGGTACTCTAAAAGGTACTACCACTCCGGGTCAGAGTGGACCTGGGAGCAATTGTAATTAAAGGATGGCTCCACACTCACTAAAGCCCACAAGCTGGGGCCTCACCACTGGATATAGTTTAAGGTCATATCCAGAACTCCCATTGAGGGACTTTTACCCTCTGCATGGGGGCAGTCGGCGTATTCTAATGCCCCACCGACAGGGCCTATACGAATTAAAGGAAAATAAAATTAAAGGAAAGAAAACAAAATTAATCAAAATGGAACGGAATCGAGCATCTGTAGATATAGAATACGAAAAATCTCGTCAATTATATAATAAACTTTAATCCAAATCAAGACATAACGCCACTTGGGTGCCAAAAGGCTATTATTTGGGACCATGTACATTATGAAGTTTGTTTCGAAGCAAAATGGTTGTTCATATTACATTTAAATTTTAACATGTTGGTACAGTCATAGAAGTAGAAAAAAGGGAGGGTATTCCAAAGTCTAGAGGACCCGGTATGTGGGGACCATTACAGTGAAGCGGTGATATTTTGCTGCTTGTCGGATTAGTCGTGGCTATTTACAGTAGCTCATTTCATCAGAGCTAATTTCATTAAAGAACTTGTAAAACAGTTGCAGAGATGGAGCATTACTTTAGTGATAAATTGATTGGAGATTGCTTGATAGTGTTGAACTTATTGGATTTGAAAAAATTGAATACAAATCAAACTCTATACACTCACTAATCATTTGTTGCACTGCAGATAAGAGTAACCATTAAACTGCAAGAAAGTGTTGAAATAAGCTGCATGTATTATAATGTATTGCATACATATTATATATGTGTGCATGTGTTATGTTTTTTTTTATATCTATATTTTAAGTGTTTTGACGGCGAAACACAAAGGCGTACCACAGGAAAAAAACATGGAATTTTCCCCGTCCGTAAACAATTTGGAGTCAACGATTGCATGATCAACATTTCGCATTCGCTAAAAGAAATTGTATACAACGTTGAGTCTAGTTATTCAACGTGATTCCCCATTGTTTGTTTATAATAAGATTCCGCTTATTTAAATTTTACACGAACCGAGATCGATTGAGAAAATTTACACAGTTAAGATCTAATACTGGTACTTGTCTCAACCGGATAGCATCCCGGACATTAGATCGTCCCTTTTTGAAAGAGGAAGGGGCAGTTTCGATTGCATTTAGCCTGGAGAATGACAATGAAACTGGTCAGATAATTTTGAGACATGGCAAAATGTGGCCACTAGTCGAGTGTTGCCTTTATGTAGAGTTTCAGAACCATAATTACTCGGGATGCATATCTTATTTATCTCTCGCAAGATGTATTACGAACGAAACGCTATACTATTACTTAGAACTCATAGTAATTATTTTGTATCGCGGGCATTTACAATATATATGATGAGATTTGTATTCATGCCGAGCATCCATAAACAGAGTTCAATTCATTTTATTTATAATTCGAAAATGATCGAAATTAAAATTTATAATCATACTTATATGATAGCGAGGAACAGAATAAGAAACAGGTTCTTGTTAATTCCCGGGCAACACCGGTTGCACCATCTGGTAGTTATATACGCATGTGGTTATCTACATAGCTACTTATTTACAACGCTAGTCATACATAGATGATCCTTTTAAATATGTTTAGGATTAGTTTATCCGTCTTTTTAGACGCATCGAGGTTTTTGATGTATTTTAATGTAAACGCTGTATTATATACGATTACATGAAAACAAATTGCTATTTAAACTATAGCTGATCGATTGCCGGAGGTGCACACGTTCCCCAAATAGATTAGTATGCACATAATCACAATAAATACACTAGGATTTGAACTCGGATTTAGTGCGTTCATGTATCCGAAAATATCCATTATGCCAAGAACACACACACTTTGCCGGCGTTTTTTTTTTTTTTTTGTATTGTTATACATTTCTACATCTGTATCCATCTAGACGCACCCGTGATTACAATAACTACCAATATTTATTCTACTTCGATTTCATTCGAAATACTTCATCAGAGAGAGTAAGAGTAATAAAGAGAGAGGGGGTAATCGTCTTCATTCATACTACTCATACACCTGGTCGGAATATCTTTAATTCTAGTAAGCTAAGATATAGAAAATCATTTGTTGCACTGCAGATGGGATTAACCGTGAGACTGCAAGAAAGTGTTGAAATAAGTTACATTTATTATAGTGCATTATATTTATATCAGCGAGACCTGTAAAAATTCCACAGAGGCTTGCTTCACATGTAATATATTGATGTTGGAATTCAGTAGATGTTCAGCGTAAAGTGATACGCTCTGATAATACGGTAGTTCTTTTGTTAACAATGAAGTATTTATCTAAGCTAGCAGGAATGCCCGGCGTTGCCCGATCGTAATGTACGCTTAAATAGGATACCTTAATTCTTGTATATTCATTGCATATGTATTATTATAGAGTTAATGTTCAATCGATTTGTATATATTATAAAGTTGCGATTTTAAAAATAAAAAAATAAATCCATTTGACTTGGGTGTATTAGCTTGATTCGAAACCGAAATCAAAACTTGAAAAAATAAATGTATAAATATGTAACTCGAGTTTAGCTATAATCGAAATCGAAACATAAACTTATGAAGAATTCCTGTTAAGTCATCTATTTATTTATAAATAATTTTAAGTGCAACAACAACTATAATCGAAACCGAAATCAAAACTTCTGACGAATTCTTGGTAACAGTTTTCATTACAAGAAATGGAAGTCCATAATAATTAAACAACAGTCACTCGGATGTAAGCGTGATATACAAAATAAATAAAACACACGCTATCCTATTATTTAGAGAAAATGTGTCATTTACTTTTTCATTAAATGCATTTAACTATGCTAAGAATAGACAATGCTATAGCATATATACATAGCAATTTAGAATAGACTAAAGCTGTGACAACAGCATATTCTTTTCATTGTCTTATTTTTTTATATAGACGGATGTAGTTCTCTTTTGGTTAAGTGTCTAACTGTGTCGGATATATACCCGAGAGTCAAAAGAATGAAAAGAATATGCTGTTTTCACATCTCTCGTTATAACATACCAATAGCCTTACCTTTCAACTAATATATATATATATATATATATATATATATATATATATATATATATGTCTCACATAAGAATATACTA
Organism: Euprymna scolopes; assembly: GCF_053919585.1. Classification (NCBI taxonomy): domain Eukaryota; kingdom Metazoa; phylum Mollusca; class Cephalopoda; order Sepiida; family Sepiolidae; genus Euprymna; species Euprymna scolopes. The sequence goes on along the minus strand of NC_136486.1, from coordinate 124,725,911 downwards.
TATTACCGATATAAATGATAATTAGTCGTTTTCATAACCTAGGTAGGAAAAAAGGAAAACAAACCTTCGCATCTATTTTTTTTAGATATTGTGGTAATATTTCAAATATCTTAATGTAAGACGATATATACATTATAATCATTTTTATTATTACCATGGTCCACTCGAATTTTTTTATCAGTCGTAATCATTAATTATTACTAGTTGAAATCAACTTGTGCCATTTCTTTAGACATACTGACAGTGCGTCCTTGATATTGCAGTAGTTTACACTGCATTTCATTATAACTTTAACGCATTTATGTTTACTGACCAATTGATACACGCGGTTTTTTCTTGAATCTACCGAATCACCTGAAGTCTGATCAATAATTTTGATTCAATTCAATTCTTCAGCCCATTTTACTCCATCTCCTGAAGCAATCTCTCGTATCCTACGTCGTATGAAGTGCTAGTTTGTTGACATATCGTCTGACCCTACGTTAGAAGATTGTATTATTATTATAATCGTTATTTCACCCACTACGCGTTCTCGCACATATCATTATCAGAGATTGTTCACTGACAACTGGTGACGTTCCCTAGAGCCATAATGACAACAATTCTCACCAGAGTTCCAATACTCTGCACCTCTGTCGATAACCATTGCAAATGAATGTGCATCATGCCAACAGCTGTTTGTCATTGACTTCTCGCTGACAATGACCGTAAATTAGTCATTTGCTGGCGATAAGCCCCCTCTCATATCCTGGTCATGTTCCACCCATGCAGTGGAGATCTGGTTAGTGCCCTCCCTCACTGTTATTTCGTTCTCCTCGACGATTTAGTAAAGTACCAGTCAATGACGACTCAGTTCTTTTGTGTGTGTGAAAATTTTGATGTTTCCGTTTCCTTGGTTTCATGTGTTGCTCTACTTTTGTTATATTTCTATTGCAGATTCAATATGACCGATTAGTGTTAAAATTTTATATTGATTTATCTTCATATTCGGGGATTTTCCTTAAGATTTTATCCTTTTTAATATGACTATCCATTGTGCTTTGTTAACCTTTTCCCTGATTTCCATTTATGGTGCTATCTTGATTTTCGTCGTATTATTATTATTATTATTATTATTATTATTATTATTATTATAATTATTATTATTTATTATTATTATTATTAGTAGTAGTAGTAGTAGTAGATGCAAGTCCTGTTTCCAGTGTTTATTGCCAAACAGGTTTCAAACAGACGCAAATTAGTACAAACGAAGTATCACTCGTACAAAAATCTTAGAAAATGCGGAACTATATATTTATCTATTTCCTAAAATATATTATATAAATATAAATTAGTCTAATAATTTTCTAAATATTACAATTTGGGGGGGGGGACTGCCGATATCGTATCGCTTATGACCAATCAACAAATGCTTAGCTATTTTACAAAATTACTTAAAAACGTAACTATGTTAGGTACCATGCCTAGTATCTAGTTCACGAGTTCGAATCCCGAACGGTGCGAAAAGAATTTCATTTTAGAAGCTAAGCATTTTGATTAGTTATAAAGGGTTTGCAGCATTGAGTGATCAAAGATATTCTAGTTCTATAAAGAAAGGGATCTGCACTGAATAATTTAAATACTTAACCTTTAAGAAATGAAAAAGTAACGTGGCTATTGAACCAGATATACCCCCATATATAATTCATGAGTATTCATTATGAATACTATACGTATAAAGGAGGAAATGCATTGATATATTTTTTTCTTTGTTGGAAATAATATGGAAGCACCAAATAAGGTAGTGAATCAGATTACTCTTCCCGTAATCCCTATTGGTGTGCTTCGAAGTGGAAAGATTATCTATGAAAGAACCCCAAAGGGAACGTGAAACCCTATTTCCTGATTTGAAATCGCAATTAAATGCGATAAGATTATGTCGACTGTGAAACTGTTCACAAGTATCGATCATTTTAAGACCCTTTAAGGAGGATTAACATCAGAAAATCAATATCGTTCTCAGTATAAGATTCATTCGCGTTTCAATCAATCTGTCCCATAGCGATGTTCAAGAGGATTTCACACTTATTCAGGGTACAAGTGTGTTAGAGTACATTAAACCTGTTCAGATGCAGATATTCTGCACAACACAAATGTTAAAGGTTTTCATTTTTTTGTAGACATTAACAGTCAATAATTTAGTATTTTTTTTTACAAACGAGTACCACTTATAAATGCCCGGAGGCCACTCGAGGATAAGGGGTAATGAGTGTACAGTGGTCAAGGGGAACTTTTCAGTCATTGTTAGTAGTGGAAATTTGGTCAATTAGATTACTTAAGGAGCTGGCTCATCAAGAATTTGTCTACGTTGTACTTGAAGACAACCATATTGTAGTTAGTTGAAAAGCAGGAAAACAAACTTTAAAAAAATATTCCCACATCATAATTAACAAAAAATCCACACTAATAATTAAAAAAAAACACTTATCTATCTCATATATATATATATATATATATATATATATATTTCTAGATTACTTGAGAAATTAAAATTAATAAATTTTTGTTTCATTTATTTTATCCTGCTAAGGCACACGGTACATACATCGGAAGTTATTGAATATTATATTGAGATAAATAATATTAGCACATATCAGTTCCAGAAATAAAAGCAAAACTGATACTTGGCATACAATCATTTGTAAAGTGATTTGAAATACTGTATTTTCTATTTACACGATTCCAACAATTTCTACAGTGTACCTCACAGATCACAAATACAAGTCACGTAGAAATAACCAATTATTAGGCTGACAACTTCAACATTAAGAGTAGTACAATGCCTATATTTTGACATTACTTATATTTGCTATAGCTATTGTGGTTTCATACTCTAAGTAAGCAAAATAACTTAGTTTACCTAAGTTTTAGTGTACAAATATAAACACTTAAAACTGTCAGTATATAGGGGTCAATATTACCTTATTATAGAAATTAAATACATGTGCGTTGTATACTACCAAAAGTGTATAACCAACGGAACCTGTGGACATTACACAATAGACTTTCATATGTAATATATTGAGGTTAGCATTCTGCGGATGGTCAGCGTAAATGGAGATGCCCTGATATTGTAGCTCTTTAGTTAAAACTGCAAGAGTATTTAAGCTAGAAGTGACGCTCGGCGTATCCCGGTAGTAAAATACGTTTAAATATATTTTAATTCATGCAGATTTCGTATTTATTACAGAGTCAATTTCTATCGATTCTTATGTATTATAAAGTTGTGATTTCAAAAGTAAAATAATTATAGCCATATGACTTGGGTGCATCTGCTTGAATCGAAACTGAAACCTAAACTCATAAAAAAATTAATGTATATATAAGTTGAGTTGCTTCAACTATTATCGAAACCGAAATACAAACGTATAGAACAATTCTTGGTAAAATTATTTATTACAAGAAATCGAAAGTCATAACAATTAAACGACATTCACTCGGAAGTAAAAAGATGTAAACATGACACATAAAATAACACGCATGCTGTATTTAATATATAGATGATACAGTGTTTTCCTTGTATAAGAGCTAAAATACAGAAGTCCACTATAGTTATACAGAGAAGGACAAATGTTTAAACTGATTAGTTATTGGCATAAACAAAGACCTTTTCATAATATTTGAACTCCTGTTATCATTCTGAATGCAAAACCCACAACGTTCCAGTTAATGTAATCCACTAAGCAAACCTAGTATAAAATTAAAAACAATATGAGAATCATCCTTACAAATAAATTATATATATATATATATATATATATATATATATATATATATATATATTACACTCATGTTCATCCCTTTCAAAGCATTTAACCACTTGGACGTAAGAGGGTACCATTTGGGGCCATGTTTAGGAAAGATTAACAATATATTTCTTTCTGTTACATTTAGACTTCTGCATATCAGTACAGCCAGTGAAGCAGGCAGCAGGAAGAGAATTCAACAGTCTAGCTGTTCGAGGGAAGAAACTACTAGAATAGAAAGCTTTCTGGCATTTAGGGACATCAACAGTAAAGAGGTGAGATCTTATTGCTAAGCGGGTTTGTCGAGGATATGTATGTCGAGGGGGCACAAGTGAAACGAGTTCATCAGAACACATTTCATGCATAAAGTGCGAAAAAAAAGAGAGAAATCTGTCGTACAAAATAGTGACTTCTAATAGTAGTAAGAATGTACATTTGAAAAACAAAAGTACGTTTACGGCTACTAAAATTCATAGTCGAATTGTTCGCAGGACCGGAACCGTAGTAAATAAAGTACTTGGTAAAATTCAGTCTGAAGTTCAGTGCGGGTAACACTAGAAAATACTTGTGAATTCATCATGACTTCTATTTAGTCATGATTAACAGAACAAACAAAACTACCCCCGTGGATTAAGTAAAGTGCTCCGTTCGATGTTCCGTGTAGCTTCCCATGTCCGACAGAAAGATTCCACAGTTCGAAAATACATCCGATGGAGCTCAGAGGTTTCAGCGACCGGGCCGTTATAGAAATAACACTTAAGAATAGTGGTCTAAATAATAAGAATTGTCAATCCTCCTCTCGTAAACATTTGAAAAAAAACAAAAAAAAACACCCTTCTGCAATACAAAAATAAACATACTTTTAGTTCATTTACTCAGAGAGAACTTTGTTGTTGATGCATCTTCGTAAATTCGTAAGAGTCAGTGTCCATGGAAACTTTCAACGGACAAATATCACTTTTACACGAAACACTTTCTCACAACAAGGTCTATTCTCTATCTCTACAAATATGTTATTAGACAATGTATGGAGTACTGTTGTCATATCTGGGCTAGTGAGTTGCTGTCCCAATTGAAGGATCTTGTTAAATTGCAGAAGCGTATCCGTAATTTGATTGTCTCCAACTCTTTCTTCTTCATTACAATCTCTCTCTCACAGACGTGATGTTGCCAGTGCCAGTCTTTTCTATAAATACTACTAGGACATATATTCTTCACAAGTGTCTTATATATTCTTTTGTTGGTTGGTTGGTCGATTTTGTTTTACGGCATATCAACCCTTTTCGGGTTATTTAATGCCGAATCCAAAGATTTAAGAATTTTTTTTTAATAGAATATATTTGTTGTTTTCACGTCGGTTTCTATTTAATCCCTAGCTGGGACCCTAACAGGTACTACCACTCCGGGTCAGAGTGGACCTGGGAGCAATGGTAATTAAAGGGTGGCTCCACACTCCCCAAAGCCCACAAGCTGGGGCCTCACCACTGGATATAGTTTAAGGTCATATCCAGGACCCCCATTGAAGGACTTTTACCCTCTGCAGGATGGGGGGGGGGCAGTCGGCGTATTCTAATGCCCCACCGACAGCGCCGTATTCTTTTGTTCCAGCTTTTTTGTCTCGTTGGTTCAGTGGTCTTCGTCAATTCGCTGTTTTAAAACCTCATTAATACAGCTTCCTGTTCTAGTAGCTTATTTCCAAAAGACTGCACGGCTGTAGAACTATCTTCCTTATCACTGTTTTCCTTCTCCCTCATACCTTGATTTGAGATATTTCCATTAAAAAAATGTACAATTTAGGACGGTTGTAAAGATCTTGATAATAATCAAAATACAAGATTAAAATTTAACTTCGCCATTACATAAAAAATTAAAACAGGCTTATCTCTATGGAATCATTTATTGATTAAGTTATTTCATAAACCGCGAGATTTGTACGTGATTTCTAGGAAACTCGTCAGGAATTATATTTTACCAATATACCCTCATGTCAAGTATTACTGGTTTTATTTAATTAGATTAAGTTCCCGTAAGTTTCTTCGTAATTTATTTATAACTAGCCTGGGTGCCCGACGTTGCCCGAGTGTTTGGAAGGCTGTGGTGTGCAAAAGAAAAAGAATTGGTAGTAGGTAAGCAGTCTCGAACCTGTAACGCGAAGGGAAAAAAAAACGTAAAAAAAAGTGGCATCTTTGCTGTTGCCTCCATCGCCAAACCGGAAGTGGCAAAGGTTTAAATTAAGGCTACTCAATCGAAAAGGGGTGATGACTTTCGAAAATATCGGCGAAAAAAAGTGTCCAGTTAAAGGTGAACGAATTCGTGTGTTTAGCCAATTTTCCAGTATTTGTCTTCCGAAGGGTCGAGCTTCAAAACGATACCGATCTTGTGAAAATTCGTCGCCTCTGTCGAAAGTTTTAGACATACATACATACATGCATACATTTAAACAGACAGGTGAGACTTATATTACAGATTGTCTTGCAACTATGCCATGAATAATAGTTTTGTTTTTCACAGCAAAAGGGCAATAAATAAACGTGAAAGTAAATATTGTTATTGCGCGCGGAAACAAAATATTTATATAAAAATATGCAATTTTCCCCATAAGATATAAAACAAAACAACAACTGCTTACTAAAACTTGAAATAAGTTTGCATAATATGTAAACGACTGCCTATTAGAAAACTATTAGACGAGCTCGTGTTAAAGTTTTATATACATATTAGCAAGAGTACCAGTGATATCTCTTGAAATTCCATGGATAAAAAAAAAAGAATTCATCTCAATTGCCGTTCCATATACATTCACTTTTGCTAGTGTAATAGAATCTGTTTTACCAAGAAGTCGCCATCTGTTAAGGCTAAAAAGCCACTCGAGAATAAGGGTAAATATAATGCCAATCAGACTATAAGCGACCACCATGATGATTGATAATCATGCTTGGGAAAAGTTCAATTATTTAATAGAGCGACTCAACAAGATTTTATTTACATTGGGTCTGAACACAGCCATGTTGTAGTCAGCTGGGAAGTAAACGATCAGTAATATGTACAGGAAGGGTGATAGATTAGTAGAATCGTGTCATACATCATACACTAATCATGTGTGTATGTTTAGTTCTATGTATACTACAAGACCAATATACTTTTTACGCCCGAAAAGTCATCGTTAACAAAATCTAAAATGCCATTCAACTATAAGAATGAATTAGTTTCTCAGCTGGACGGCCAAATAGCACCTTTAGGATTGTTACCTATGTTTGTTTGTCTTTGTTTTATGGCATATCAACCCTTTTCATGTTATTTAATGCCGAATCCAGTGATTTTGAAGAATAATTTTTTAATAGAGTATATATATATATTTTAAGTCGGTTTCTATTACATCCATAGTTGGGACCCTAACAGGTACTACCACTCCGGGTCAGAGTGGACCTGAGAGCAATATCAATTAAAAGGGGGGCTCAACACTCCCAAAAGCCCGCAAGTTGGGACCTCACTATCGGATATCCAGGACCTGTTAACTATGGTTGAGACAAGGCAGAATTTAATTATTTAAGAGAACGACTAAATAATATGTTACAGTTGAAATTAAAAACGACTGTAATCAGCAGGGAAACAGCTACGTGGTATTTTCGTCCACTATCCCGTAATTCTTGCAAAGAAAATTTGGTTAGTGAATTTCACTTTAGTTTTAGGAACACGGAAAGAAAAAGATATTTATAATTGTAAGTAGACGAAATTTTTAATTGTGAATTTTTGAAGTGCTAGCATGATCCAACCATTTATCTAACAAGCTTCGTAAAAGACTGACGTAAATCTTCCACTACAAGTCTGACGAGGAAGTTAGTACTCGAAGCTTATCAAAGCAAATGGGGGTTCTTTCAGGAGCTAGCCATTTATTTTATTGTCGAGTAAAGTGAACACACGAGCGTTGTTGGTGAACGAATTAAATTTTGATTATAGATGTATTTAAAAAGAAAACGCTACTACCTTTTCTTATTTTACTAAGTGCTCCATGTTAGAAATTATCTTTTTAAAAAATAGTTGTCATTAATGCTGGTCGAATTGCTGCCATTTCTGGTTGTGCCATTTACATAAAACTGACTATGTTAAAACATTGTTATAATCTGGTAGGGCCCATTGAAATTCATCAGCTAAGTAAAAAACAGGTTTTTACTAACATTTAAGCAACCACTTAACTAATACAAACGAACGCTTAATATAATAAGTATATAAAGAAAAGTACATAACGTAGGTTAACTTCTAAACACACGACTACATTATCAAATTATGCCACGTCTATATTCGTTTATTTACTGACAACTCATATTAACTGATATAACCCACCCTTATCAGTATAATTTATAGAAACACGTATGGACGAGTCGTCATCCCTTCATCAACTCTTCACTTAATCTCTACGTGTGTATGTTGTTCTACTATTTGTTGCTATTCAACCTTGTCGGGAGATGGTTATAATTAAAACGAACTAATCTTAATATTCCAACAGTTGAGTAAACACATGCGTGTTAATAAAGGGATCTTAAAATTATAACATTTTGATTCCCTTCAGCTATTTATGTTAAATTTGGTGCCATAATAGTTTTGGATCTTACATGATCTTATTAATATTATTATTAATATTATCATTATTATGATTACGACTACTCACTAGAGGTTCTAACAGAAGTTTTCATCAGTTATTGCTTATTGACCGCAACTGCTTGTGTTCCTTAGAGTCTGAATTACGAGACAAATCTCATATTCAATACCCACCGCCTCTTTCTATAATAATACTTAGGGATTTTTCGTTATCACAACTACCAGGTATTATTGATTTCTCGCTCAACTTGCTCATCTGAGATAATGATGACAAACATTTGCAAGCACACACACTATCAACATCCTTCCAATTTACATCTGCTATATGTACTCTCTCCTTTCTATTATTATTATTACTACTACTACTACTACTACTACTAATAGTAGTATTTTAATGTTGCCGACTATATAACACTCAGTATTCCGACGTTTCTTTATACCAAAGTTTGTGCAACTGGACGTTATACTCATTTTTGCACATATTGTTTAACTACGTGTTTTCTGTGCTCTTGAGCTTCCAATATATCCAAATTATTCGTTGTGTTTGAGTTCGATTATTATCACTGCTGCAACTACTAACAGACAAAAATGTCTTCATTTGATATTCTTTCAAGCAATGTGTGTTGGAAAGTGATCTGTGGAGATATTTCAAAATATATCTAAAGCTCGATTTCGAAAGGAAATGTAGGAACCCTCTATAATACAATGAGGCTAATCATACAACATTGCCCTTTCCGAGCGCCGTTCCCAACGCCAGAGCTAAAAACGAAGTTGAAGGTTAGGCAAGATTCTATATTATATGGTAGTGACATACTCTATATATAATTTAAAACACCTGACTAGTGCAATATATGGTTTCTTTAATAGACATATTTATTTATTAAAATTAAATTCAAATATTTGAACCGTAACAGATTCTTCCAAGAAATTCAGACAGTATATTTTATCACCATGTCATGCTGCTGGTAAACCTGACAGGTCCTTAAAGGTTAGACATATATAAATATTACTTGTATGCTTGTTGTTTCCTAGATATTATCCTGAGGAAACACCGGCGTTTATAAGATAATGCTCAATAACAGGTAAAAAGCTTCATTATATATATATATATATATATATATATATATATATATATATATATATATATATATATATATATAACACGAGTAGGTATTTAATTATTATAATAAATACTTTTTTTTCAGTCCCGTTAAGAAGCTCGTTTTTTATCGGTGCAACTGCAACTTCTTTCTATGCACGACATCTTCGGGCCGGACTAAGTATAGTGAATTATCCTAGGTAGAAAATATTTGAACTTGAAGTCATTGCAGCTGAAACATGCGTGCATGTATTTATAATTTTTGTATAAAAAATATACACACATAATATAAAAATATAAACACATACAATAGGTGTTCAAAAATAATGGCGCCTAATTTTATGGATCAGAGAGGACTGCAAATTGCATTGTTATGATGACTGAGCTTATGCATTCATGACCTGAAAGTTTATTCTCTCTAACGCAGAGTGAGACTAACAACGCAACCGCTATCATGGGTCTGTGTCAAAGGCTAGAGGTGCATAGTTTAATTCCTTGCAAAAGTGCGTTGCGAATGGTTGTGACTGTAGAAAAATGAATTCTGGGGCATAAAAAGTCGCTGGTTTTAATAATTCCACACTTGTCATCGTAGTTCTTTACCTTTCGAGCTAAAAATATGAGCTTTTATATTTAGAATGACTCTTTTATAAAAAAATATGTAATATTCAACTCGAGGCAGGTTTTTATGGTACTCTACTAAGTGTTCTAATAACCGGACAATCTCGAACCTCCATACATCTTTAAGCCATCCAAACCCTACTGTAACGACGGAAAATGTGAAAACTAAACTCACACGATACAAGTTGAAAAGTTTGGAAAACCGTTTATATTTTAAATCATCCCTTAAAGAGATCGACAATTTTTTTACAACTGAGAGAATGTTCAATATTTTTATTTATTTATTGTATAAAACTCAGTAAATCAGGGATTAAACAGTTTTAGCTGGCGTATATTGCGGAAAGAAATCAACTGCCTTAGACGTACCTTGGTAATGCTAAACCTTTTAAATTAAATGCATTTTTAATATATTAAAGATATATATATATATATATATATATATATATATATATATATATATATATATATATATATATATAGATGATAATAGACATTATAACCTTGACAGGGCAAATCATTGGACATTTATATCGTAGAAGACTATAATCTTGCCAATATTGGGAATGCTTGATAAATCACATCTGAGTTAAAGGAAAAGATTTGTCGTTTAATGATACATCGTATACCCTTTTAAGAGAAAACAATAACACCTGTATGGCAAAATGCACCGGATGAAATCACTATTAGAATGTTACAATTGTTTAAGTCGTAAAATAACTGATGACAAAAAAACAAAAGGTGACATACTCTGCAACACGTGGAGTTTTCACTTTATCCCCCACACCCCAAAAATAAAAATAAATAAAAAAAGCATGATAAATTATGTTGTTCCTGTTACCACAAACTAAATGATTATAAACTTAGCTTTTCTTTTAGAAACGACAAGATATATTATGAATATATATGACCATAAGAAAAAGAACAGAGTGAAAAAGTTTTAGCATATATACATTATTGGTGTTATTAGAATATTCTCTCTCTCTCCCTATATATATATATATATATATATATATATATATATATATATATACACCCACACACATTTTAAAACATATACCTATATAAATTTTATATATATATATCTAGAATGTATACGTATTTCCATATATCTAGCATGTATACGTATTTCCATATATCTAGCCTGTATACGTATTTCCATATATCTAGCCTGTATACGTATTTCCATATATCTAGCCTGTATACGTATTTCCATATATCTAGCCTGTATACGTATTTCCATATATCTAGCCTGTATACGTATTTCCATATATCTAGCCTGTATACGTATTTCCATATATCTAGCCTGTATACGTATTTCCATATATCTAGCCTGTATACGTATTTCCATATATCTAGCCTGTATACGTATTTCCATATATCTAGCCTGTATACGTATTTCCATATATCTAGCCTGTATACGTATTTCCATATATCTAGCCTGTATACGTATTTCCATATATCTAGCCTGTATACGTATTTCCATATATCTAGCCTGTATACGTATTTCCATATATCTAGCCTGTATACGTATTTCCATATATCTAGCCTGTATACGTATTACCATATATCTAGCCTGTATACGTATTACCATATATCTAGCCTGTATACGTATTACCATATATCTAGCCTGTATACGTATTACCATATATCTAGCCTGTATACGTATTACCATATATCTAGCCTGTATACGTATTACCATATATCTAGCCTGTATACGTATTACCATATATCTAGCCTGTATACGTATTACCATATATCTAGCCTGTATACGTATTACCATATATCTAGCCTGTATACGTATTTCCATATATCTAGCCTGTATACGTATTTCCATATATCTAGCCTGTATACGTATTACCATATATCTAGCCTGTATACGTATTACCATATATCTAGCCTGTATACGTATTACCATATATCTAGCCTGTATACGTATTTCCATATATCTAGCCTGTATACGTATTTCCATATATCTAGCCTGTATACGTATTTCCATATATCTAGCCTGTATACGTATTACCATATATCTAGCCTGTATACGTATTACCATATATCTAGCCTGTATACGTATTACCATATATCTAGCCTGTATACGTATTTCCATATATCTAGCCTGTATACGTATTACCATATATCTAGCCTGTATACGTATTACCATATATCTAGCCTGTATACGTATTACCATATATCTAGCCTGTATACGTATTACCATATATCTAGCCTGTATACGTATTACCATATATCTAGCCTGTATACGTATTACCATATATCTAGCCTGTATACGTATTTCAGTATATCTAGCATGTATACGTATTACCATATATCTAGCATGTATACGTATTACCATATATCTAGCCTGTATACGTATTACCATATATCTAGCCTGTATACGTATTACCATATATCAAGCATGTATACGTATTACCATATATCAAGCATGTATACGTATTACCATATATCTAGCATGTATACGTATTACCATATATCTAGCATGTATGCGTATTACCATATATCTAGCATGTATGCGTATTACCATATATCTAGCATGTATACGTATTACCATATATCTAGCATGTATGCGTATTACCATATATCTAGCATGTATGCGTATTACCATATATCTAGCATGTATACGTATTACCATATATCTAGCATGTATACGTATTACCATATATCTAGCATGTATACGTATTACCATATATCTAGCATGTATACATATTACCATATATCTAGCATGTATACGTATTACCATATATCTAGCCTGTATACGTATTACCATATATCTAGCCTGTATACGTATTACCATATATCTAGCCTGTATACGTATTACCATATATCTAGCCTGTATACGTATTACCATATATCTAGCATGTATACGTATTACCATACCTCTAGCATGTATATGTATTACCATACCTCTAGCATGTATATGTATAACCATATATCTAGCATGTATATGTATAACCATATATCTAGCATGTATATGTATAACCATATATCTAGCATGTATATGTATAACCATATATACACACATATATACAAATAAACAAAATAAGCTATGATAATTGTATTTAAGAAATACTTTTTGGACACATTACTGTTTGCGTTACGTAAGGTGGTATCCCACGTACAAGCATGTAAGACAAAATCCAACGAAATTATATATGAAAAAAAAATCAACAGGACATTGCTTGTTTTCGTCGATATTGCATATTTAGTTAAAGACGTCATCAGGTTCATAGATTTGAAGGAAAACATTGACGTAACTATCTGAAAATATTTAGTTCGTATACCATGTGGGAATAACAGTTTTTAAAATGTCTTTGTGCTTGTTGAAAAACTAAACAAAAAGAAAAGAAAATTGACTTTCTTTTTACGTCATGAAAATTCCGATTTCTATATTTTTAGTCAAATCAATATGATTATATCTTAATGTAAAGACGAAACATCAACGAATATATTAAACAATTTTCAATTTCTTTTACCCGCAAACACACACACACACATCGATTAATTTTCTTTATTATTATATATAAGATATATATGCTTGTGCGGCTGTGTGTAAATGTGTGCTTCCCTATTAACTTGGAAACGGCTAGACCGATTTTTTGGGAAATTACAAGCGAAGCTACTTGATGCGCCTGGAAATGCTGTTACGTAGGTTTTGCATTAGAATGCATTTGATAAATATCGAAAATCGATAATCTAAAAAAAAAAAAAGGATTAAAGAAATAAGTTAGATTTTTACTAAAGTTAACACTTTTACGTAACTTAACATTACAACTGAGAAGTTTTATTTATACAAGCAAGAAGCCGAGATTATGTAATCAACTCCAAGGTTATTTATAAAACAGGGGCGCGTTCGAAATGGATATTTTTTTCAGATCACAACTGAACCATGATATTTGCTGTTGTAAGTTTGCCTTTAATTCAAGTGATTATGTAAAAATAATTTCATATAATCAACAGGTGGTTCTTTGATAAGACAGGTGCGTTCGAATGCTGCGAATGAATGTTGCAGTTTAGAGCACAACTGAACTAATGATACTTATTTTTTTTTGCATTTTAAACTTTGATTCAAGCAAATTATTTACGGATAAATTTTATACAATCTACAGTAGATTCTCTACATTGCAATGTAGTCTTTAATGTATTGTGAATTTAGTGACCGTCGAGAACCTCTCGGCGCTAAGCTTTACTAGAGGTTTCCCGCAGTGTACCGTGGAGGAAACTGTCATTTTATTAATATTGTGACATTTCAATCATAGTTGATGCTCATTCAATTCCGAACAATGTCGAGTATACCTGCTTTATGTGTGTGTGTGTGTGTGTGTGTGTGTGCGCGCGCACGATAATATATAAGGTTTATGGCATTGCCTTAACACTTTAATACCGAATATATAGATACGGGATAAATATACACTTGTGGCAAGCTAGCTACACGGAAACAATTCAACGGCCATTATAAAGAGTTCCTCCGTAGAAAGAAAGTTTTCTGTGGAACTTACTTGGCATATGTCTAAGTTAATACTAATAATTATATAATACATCCCGCACACACATATATATATATATATATATATATATATATATATATATATATACATACGCGAGTATAAATTAAATATTTGTTCTGGAACGTGATCAACTTATTGGTTAGCTACGGAATGATGTTGATAATAATTTTCATATAAATATGAAAACCTGTAAGTGCGAATTCTGTTAACACGTACTTCCTTCGAATGTTTGTTATTTGAGTGATCTAAAACAGAACAAAATAACAGCCAAAATATTTGCCAGCATATGACAACCTGCGTAATGTTTAAGAACGTCTACAAAAAGAACTTCGAAGGCATATGGTTATACACGAAACACTTCTCAAAGGATGACCACAACAATTGTGGTGTTATTTATTATATATATTTGCACCTCTATTATGCCATGCTGATGGTCGATAAACTAATCTATGAAGTCATTGTATGTATAATTGAAAAATATTACTATTGCATATATATATATATATATATATATATATATATATGAAAAATAGATTGGGGGTATAAGGGAGCTGAACGCTCAACGTTTCGCCCGATTAATGCGGGCTTTTTCAAGAGGGGTGGTCATTATATGTATATATATATATATATATATATAGCGTAATTATATGCATTAAATAATTCATTTTATTTGTATATTCTACGTAAAAATAAATTTGATATATGTGACTGAACGACAAAATACGTTCGTTGACCGCTAAGTATTGCGTATATACACAGGGGTGCATATATATGTTATCAAAAAGTACATCTTTAACAAAGTAAAGAGAAAAAAGCTCAACACTAAGACCAAACGATAATATTAATAACTGTTGTATATAACTTTAAATCATCAGAACAAGGAAATGAAGAAAACCTCCGGAATTACGAACCTTAATTTTTCTCATCAGAAGGGGAAAATGGCTAGAATTATACCAAATGCAACATAGAAAACCTGGCTTCATGATATTTAGATATAAAAATAGATTGAAGGAACACAATACTATTGTAAGTCAGAAAGATTATATAAATGTAGGTAATAGTTTATATACAGACGCGCATACACGCACACATATATATATATATTATATACACACCACTATTAAATAATTAGTATGATTAAAGAGCCAATAATAAAAGAAAGAATAGGCAATACAGTAGAACTCCGGGATACGGTAACCCCAGGATGCGTTTTTTTTTTCAGGTTACGGTAAATGCTGTGGTTACGGTAAATGCTGAGGTTACGGTTATGTTTTTTCCGGACCATGGTTACGGTATTTTCCCCGTCGTTTGTTGTTATTATTAATGTTTTTTGATTATATACCTGTGGATTATCTACTGTACTGTATTTTGTTACTAATTTTTAATGCAGTGGAGAAGATAAATTGAGAAGGAAATAGGAGATAGAAATTGTAAATAGGGGATACGGAGATAAATAATAATAAAACTAAATTATCTGAAACTGAAGAAAATGGGATTGAAAAAATGTTTAAATTTTCCAAAATAAGACAATATAAAATAATATAAAAATAAATGATAAAAGTTCAAGTGAAATCTTTAGTTTACAGTTCCGGAAAGCGATATATATATATATATATATATATATATATATATATATATATATATATATATATATGTGTGTGTGTGAGCCTGCCAAAAGGTAAATCTTGGAACCCTTGCTGATTTGTATACATTATTTCTAATGTTAAATTATAATATAAAGGCCATTCATTTGTGTGCATATATGCATGTTTGTATGCCTAACTAAATCTCAAGAACAGCGAAACAAACGCTCATAATTGTTGCATTTTCTTGTTAGATGTAATCATGGGTTAACAATAACTATACTTTAGAAAAAAAATGATTCTAAGCTTGTACATATTCCATCGAGAGGGGCGATTAGCTAGACAGAATGTGTACTAACGTCATCAAGAGATATATAAATAAACGTCTCATATATATGTGTGTGCCCAGAGAGAGAGAAATAGGCTGGGCAGAGAAAAAAGTGATGTAAGGAGAGCGCGTGAGATCCGGAGCAGAAAAGAAATAGAGAACAAAAGTTAATAGAAAAATTAAAGACGTTTACCCCGGGCAACGTTAAATAGCCCTTCTTGAATATAGTGAATATATACTTTTTAAAGGGCTACGGTAAAAAAAAATATACGACTATACCTGTTACTTAGGACTATCATATAAACACAGAAAGATCTAGCGAATTGTTTGGATAATAACAATGCAATTTGCAATCCCCTCTACTACATTCGGACCGAATAAAAAATATGAGGCGTTATTTTTTGAACAAGTATATATGTAAAAATATACACTTATACACATATGTATAAGTGAGTAAATTGAATTTTAGTTTTGAAATTTACTTTAAAGCAAAATAAATTAACGATACTCCAACATTAAGATTTTATGTCTAAAATACCTAGCCACTTTTCCTCAGGTTTGGCCAATATTTTTCGCATTGTTTCAAGAAACAGACGTCTTGAAGAAGAAACGTTCCTCCATAGCAATCCTTTGATGCCATATTTAACGTTCTATTAAGAAAAATTAATAACAAAAAAAAAAAAAAAAAATCAATGAAATAAAAAAAAACTAGTTTGTCTATTATTTAATGAAATACAGTTATTTATAATTAGCTGAGACGTATTCCCATGTCTAAATTGTTAAAGACACGTTAAAAAACAACGTGAAAATTGATTTCAGTTTATGAAATTCCAAGTACAAGTAGATAAGAAAATAACGCAATTGTTGTTGAATAGTTGTATCAATTATACATGTTGCTAGCTTTTTCTGTTTACCGTGCAACAATATATCCATTAACGATTGTTTATTTACCTTTTGTGAACTCCGGATACTTTACCCAATATATTCTCTAATTAGAAATTAAATTTTATAACTATACATTTCGTCTCAATCTTAGAGCACCACATAGGTGAAACTAAAATGACTTCTACCTAACATTAACATATCATGCACTTCTGTGAAGAATTAAATTCGCTTAAAACAAAAAGAAAGTCGCATACAAATCAAATGGTATATATATATATATATATATATATATATATATATATATATATATGTGTGTGTGTGTGTGTGTGTGTGTGTGTGTGTGTGTGTATGTATATATGTGTGTTTGTGAAATAAAATTATATACACATATATAAATACAAGTATATATTCCTAACATACAAAAAGCCACATACAAAATAAACGATATATATACATAAAATGTGTGTATATATATATATATATATATATATATATATATATATACACACATGTAAATAATACATCTAGTAATAACACATGTACACAATATATATATATATATATATATATCTCCACACACACGTAAACGATACATATATTGATAACATGTACACATATAATATATATAAACACATGTAAATAATGCATATATTGATAGCACGTATACTCACACAATATAAATATATATATATATATATATATATATATATATACAAACCCATGTAAATAATGTATAGACTGATACCGCATATACACACATGTAAATAATGCATACATTGATAACACACACACACACACACACACACATATACATAATTACAGTCAAATAGTAATCTATTGGGTCAGCAGCACTTTCATCCTGTTTCCCCACTTTGATTTTATTCAAAAATATATAATTATCAGTACATGAAAGGGATTCTTTTTGCATAACTACAATATTAACTCTCTACACTTCTATATTTCTATACGACTAATATAGAAGCAAGTTGATGTGCTATTTTACTATCAAATTTCTATGCGATATAAATTATTTGAGGAGAAAGAGAGAGAGAGCCACACTTTACAGAAATAATAAAACTAAAATGTATTGGCTGGATCTAAACTGAGACGAATACATGTATAAGTGATAAACTAATCACTAGTACTATTAAATTTATTACAATATATAATTCGAACTATAAAAATAAATATATACAAAACTAAAGAATAATTCTGTATATATTTCAGTTATTCAATATATACATAGAAAAGAATTTGGGGAACTCTTGGGCTCTTTAATAGGTATACATGTATGTATATAAATATATATATATGTACGCGTGTATACACACATATGTGCACGCGTGTGTGTATATATATATATATATATACGCGTGTTTGTGCGTGTATATATATATATATATATATATATATACACATATATGTACGCGTGTATATATATATATACATATATACATATATGTACGCGTGTATATATATATATACATATATGTACGCGTGTATATATATATATATATATATATATACACACACACACATATGTACGCGTATATATACGCGTGTATGTATATATATGTACGCGTGTATATATATATATGTATGCGTGTATATATATATATATATGTATGCGTGTATATATATGTATGCGTATATATATGTACGCGTATATATATATGTACGCGTATATATATATATATGTACGCGTATATATATATATATGTACGCGTGTATATATATATATATGTACGCGTGTATATATATATATATATGTACGCGTGTATATATATATATATATGTACGCGTGTATATATATATATATATATGTACGCGTGTATATATATATATGTACGCGTGTATATATATATATGTACGCGTGTATATATATATATATGTACGCGTGTATATATATATATGTACGCGTGTATATATATATATATGTACGCGTGTATATATATATATGTACGCGTGTATATATATATATATGTACGCGTGTATATATATATATATGTACGCGTGTATATATATATATATGTACGCGTGTATATATATATATATATACGCGTGTATAGATATATGTACGCGTGTATATATATGTACGCGTTTATATATATGTACGCGTGTATATATATATATATATATATATACGCGTGTATATATATATATATGCGTGTATATATATATGCGTGTATATATATGCGCGTATATATATGCGCGTATATATATGCGTATATATATGCTTATATATATGTATATATATATGCGTATATATATGTATATATATATGCGTATATATATGTATATATATATACGCGTGTATATATATATACACACACACACATATATATTTATTATTTAATATAACGATCAAAGTTAACGAAAAATAACACACATACTGAATTGATTAGTTCTCCCCATGTGTGAAAGAAAATGTCAGACAACGCTCTTTTACACCGGAATTGGCATTTAGACGAACTAAGTAAGCTATGTTTTGTTGAACACACCTGTCTAATATTAAGACAGGTGATCTGAAGACTAGAATTGATAATATCAATGATATACAACTACACGATCACTTAAAAACAGTTCGATTCACGTATTAAGTGAAAGAAAAAAAAAAGAATGAGACCGAGACAAGATCGCTGATGTTATGTCTGTCACCTATAAAGAAATGTTTTTTTTTATATTCAGAAATAAAAACTTCTCAAAAGTGCATCCGAGCCAAAGCAAGACATTGCACATTAAAGAGATCAGTATTTTTTGTTTTTATACAGGACGTGTTTTTTTTTTTTTTTTTACCACAGAATAAACATAAGATCGTTTAAGAATTTGTTTTGTTACATCTATAAGACATTGATTATTGGGTGGGAAGTTGGGCCTTTTAATTTTTTTATATATACACGCATAAATATGCTTGATACGATAAATATTTTTTTCAAAAAGAGAACTTAGTCACGCTATATAGATCCAGCTCAAGACATTGTTCATCACTAGATGTTACTTTTTTTTGTTTAATAGAATTGCATTACAATGGCATGAATGTCAGTCACACACACACACACACATACACACACACGCGCACTGTGTGTGTGTTTCTTATGGTTACATGTATAAGACAATTTTCTATTGTTTATTATGCATACACAAGACCTTTTAATTATATATGTGCAAGGGAATAACCATTTAAAAAGAAGAACAGTCAAATTAGTACAATAGACCTTACACAAAGGCCTCAATATCCTTTCAGATAGAACTGCATTAGAGATCGAGAAATATATATCTATATCTGTCTCAAAATAAAGCATATATTTAAATTGTAATTTTTGAATATATTGTTAATTTTTGGGCAACCTATAAAAGAAAGAAAGAATGATGAATAATATATAGGGGACGAATACTTAAATATTTTTCCAATAAAGTAATTCAACAATTAACTTGTGAGTATATGTCATTAAATTCATTTCATTGTATCGATACGAATTTTTATACGGCTGTTCATAGTTAACACAGTAAATATGAAGGCCGTTTTGAATGAACATCGCATTTTAGATTCGTGTCAAGTTTATTAACGTTTATGAGAGCAACAGTCCGGCAACTAACAGAGTACACAATGATAATTTATGCGATTCGCCAGATATTCCAAATTCGTATAAAAAGTCCTTTTCCTAGACGAAAATATAAGACGAAAATATTTTACCACGTAACCTTTATTCAGACAATAGTCCGAAGAGTAAAAGAAGGGAAATAGCAACACCACAAAATTCAAACAAACAATTCATATCGAATTTAATTTTTCCCGACAGGAATCCATAAACAATTTTATTTAACGTTTTGAAATCTTAAATTTAATTTGTAATATTATGATGAGCAAAAAGTAAGAAATTATAACCCTTATCCCTGAGTGGCTTCCGGGCCTTGATAAGTGGTGATCACTGTATAAAAAAAATAAAAATTAACGCGTATTTATACGCACGTTTTTTATTAATGCACTTATGACATGTTTGTTTGTGCAATGGGCATCTATAAGTTCTGCAAACATCAACTTCATGGAAAGACACGATGCCAAAAATGTTGTAAAAGTTAATAGATGCGAAAACACATCTGCAAATGATAGTTAAACACACATAGATGTAAAAGTTCCTACGTTATGCATTTATGCAAATGTTTCCCTTTTATGTTGCTAGGTAAATGTGTGTACTCTCTAGTATGCGAACAGAAAGTTTACACAGCGTTTATATAGCCAGATTTCTTGAAGTGTATCAATAGCAAATTTCGTACAGTCGTTTATGATGATTTTTGATAAACCTTATATTTTGTATTAACATTTTGTTTTTATATATAACTCACCCCTTTAGTAGGTGAATTACTAATATTATAATATATAATGAAGATGTATAAATCTTTGTAATTATTGAAAACATTATTTGCATGTAGTAATCAGTTTTTTATCGATTATATATAAAGCACGTCATTATTGTTATGAACAAAAAAAACGCATATATATATTCAGATGCTATATGTATACAAAAATAAGCTAGAAGCCTGCATACACACATGTGATTATATATATATATATATATATATATATATATATATATATACACACACACATATACACGTGTTTTATATTATGAGTAGGTATCAACAAGAGAAATCACTAAATATATATTAGTTCAAATAATACTCACCTAATAATATCCCAGTAAGGAGTGACCATATTTTCCAAGACATAACTTGTGTGTACAAATTGGCACTTTTTTTCTTAATTTTTTGTTTTGGTTTTGGTAAACAAGTATATTTGCTTGAAAGGAACAGAGAGATAGAGAGGGAGATAGAGAGGGGACGACTGTAAGAACGTCGAAGTTGACAGTAGATATTTTGGGGATTGGGTTCCGCTTAGGGTGTTATATAAAAAATAAAACAGAAGATGCGGCGTTTACGGATGAGACTAGGATGACGGTGACGCTCAACAATATGTAAAGAAAAGAGAAATGCACGCAACGGCAGTTGTTTCACTTTTTTTCTCTCTTTTCGTTATGTTATTAATTTTTTCTCCGCGCTTGTAACGTTTTGGTCTCTATATAACTAAGTTAAACTATATATAAAAAAGGCCGTTAAAAAGCTTTTGCGATAATCTCGTAGTAATAGTAGTATTAGTCGTGGTCGAAGTCGTAGTACTAATAGAAATATTTATGGTGGTGGGAGGCAAAAACTGTCTTGTATTGGTAGGGACGTGTAATTTGTTTTTC
Source organism: Euprymna scolopes (assembly GCF_053919585.1). Taxonomy (NCBI): domain Eukaryota; kingdom Metazoa; phylum Mollusca; class Cephalopoda; order Sepiida; family Sepiolidae; genus Euprymna; species Euprymna scolopes. The sequence goes on along the minus strand of NC_136486.1, from coordinate 124,703,254 downwards.
GTTTCTTTCTTTTTGTTAAGGGGCGAGAGTCTGGAGTTTGTAATTTTCCCTTGCCGTGTAGGTATGTGATGGTAGGAGCCTACAGGGCGGAAAAAAAGCAAAAACAAAAAACAGGAAAAAAAATAAAAAAGTAAAGATGTCTGCGCGCCTGTTTAGTTCGTGATGTAACTGGTAAGAGGTGCTCTTTCCACAAGTCCTCGTAGCGGTAGCTGTGGGGGTGGAGATCTAGGTGGTTGGGGAAAGCGACGGTGACGAGAGGTATTTTTAGAGAAGAAGCGAGTTTATTCGCGCCGGTGGGTTTAACTTCGGAGGTAAGGTTTTCGAATCAGCGCTCACTTTAAAGCGTTACAAACAACTTAACTGATGTGTCGTGGAATGCGTATCATGGACGAATACACAGGAAAGAACAAAAAAGATAAGGAGGCCGTTGCGATAGAACAGGTGCCTGGGTCCAAATAATTAAACCACAAATATATATGTACAGAGTTAAAATACTTCGATTATTATTGCACTTTTAAGAAAACGTTAACAGTGTTTCTTAGCGCACACACATAGGATTGCAGTGTTTTCAAAATGTACACAAGTGACAACAAGTCTACCCAACGCTTCAACACACACTTTTTAGAACATGTGTGAAAAGTTTAGTGTGCAGATTTGTAAAGAGCTTTACTATTATTGTTATTGATGTTAATAATTAACTTTATAATAATAATGATAATATTTTTTATTATGGATTACTTTCTATATCGATGACTAGCAAAACAGACGGTGTTCCCTGGAATCTGGGTTATAGAACGTTTATCAAGCTTTTCAATACTACTTCTGTCGACCACCGTTGCGAAGTACTTTAAATAATAATTTTATTAAAAATCTGGCTGTATTTATTACTAAGATAGCATAAATAATTCACCTCAATTCTCCAGTCAACGCTTTTATGATATATTCTGATACAAATATGAAAATATAATAGATGTATATTTATCATATAATTATTTTATTATAGATATTAATAATAATAATATTAGTAGAATGTATACAACTAATGTTATTATTAATAATTGTATTTAGCTAAAATGAGTTTTTACGAGTCATTTTCTGGGATTGCCCATTTGCAGAATTAATAAAAAAAATAAATAAAAAAAACAGCTAAAAAACAGGTGATGTTCTCCTGAGCCTGAGTGACAACAAGTATCTCCAGATACTTTTTTATTGGTAATATTATCCCAGATTTACGACATATATCTTATATTCCTGGTTATTGCAATATGCCGCTTTTGGCGAAATGGTGTTCGCTGTATATCTTTTGTAAATAATACGTCTCATTTGGGATTATTTCATATATTTATTTTTCCCCTCCAATCAAAAACTTCCGCCAGTTCTCGGTCAGTGACAGCAGATGACAATTAAAAACAAGCACCGACATCTGTTTTACTCAAGACGTTGGTATTTCGCACCGGGGCGTAATAATCTACGTATACCTTTATATTACGTACTTATATTCATTTATTTTGTTTTTGATGAGCATATTTCAGCCTTTTGAATGAGTAGCGTTCAAGAGGAGATCAAAGTTAACGCTTCCGTGTCAAATCGTATTATATATATATATATATATATATATGTGAATAAATATATATATTATCCAATGTAGTAAATCCGAGTATTAGCCGGCTTATGTTTGACCCTGATTACATAACTTTTTTGTGCGTCACTGTGAAGTTATTTGTCATTTCGTTACTAATAACATTTGCCCATGATAGATACGAAGTGAAATAAAAAAAAAGCAAAGTCTGTATTTTTCACGTACACGAAATGTTGAATGGAAGTTCCAACTGTAACGGTGGTAGCAGTGTTACTAATAGTTGGAGTAAACTATTGCAGCTCCTGCTTCAGTCGTTGCTGAATATCCACAGTAGTGGTGAGGATAGTTTAGTGGATGGAAAGGATTCTTTTCCCATCTGTAAGGGAGGGAGTAAGAGAGAAAGCACACATTGTTGTCTTTGGAGATGAAAAGGCGGCCGATATTAGGGAGTTCGGCAAAAATTATGGACTCCAGACAGACGATAGAAAAAGTCTTCGGAATAGTTCCCAGAATGAAGAATGCATTAATAAACTTATTACTAATACACAGATACGCATATATAATATACACGCGTACACACACACATAATTATGAAATGTATGGTAACTAAGAAACACAGAATCTTCCGGGTTTCATGCTTGTAAGAGAACGTCGGGCCCTTTTTCCCCAAAAATATTGTTGAGTTTTATTTTTAATTTGGCCGAACGGAATGCAGAACATTCTGTGTAGCTTAACTATCATATATTGTTATCACTCGCTACTTAGCTCAGCTCATGTACTGAGCACTGAAAATAGATACATAAAATGTATCTTCATAAGATTATATATATATATATATATTATATATACACACACACACACACTCACACACACTAGCAGAAAGACTAGATGTCTACGGCATAACGACGTTGAGACACCAGTTCCCGCTAGATCACCGAAATTAAGCAACATTCAGCCTGGTCATTAAGAAATGGGTAACCAATTTGGGAATCCCAGGCGCTGTATGTAGGAGAACGTTTACATTTCCCAAACAAGAGTTGCAAAAACCTTACGTCGTCATCTCCTCCGACTGGGATATACATGCGACTGGGGACCACTTGTGAATTTCATACTCCAATGAAATTTCCTCCTTTGGAGGAAGTCAGTTAAACCCGAATAGGGCTAGTGCCGACAGAGATCCGACGTGATCCAAGATTGAATCACGAATCAACGAATGTTTCACTCTTCAATATTTTTATTATCATTAAGTTGGTGAAATCGGCCATTTTTCACTGAAATCGATTGATTACATGCTCATGTTGGGGACCCATCCCGATGCACCGTGGTAAAGCTTCACATGCCTGTACGGAGAAACTTCGTCCAAAATATAGTGTAGTCTACATTACACTGTAGAGAACCTACTGTTGATTTTATAAAATTATTTTTTCTATATAACGGCTTGAATAAAAAATTAAAATGCATAAGTCAAGTATCAGGATTCCATTGAGCTCTAAACGAAAACATTTTTGAATGACATATCAAAGTGCTTACTGTTAATTTTATAGTCTTGACCCTTTGGTTTGTGCGATACTACTTCAAATGTAGTTGTGATGTTAGACTGTACACAGTGTTTACTTTGGTCAAAATCGCCTGTTCTTTCATCGTATTATTTTGATTATCGATTTTCAGAATTAATCGAAAACATTTATACAATACCTATCTAAGAACACTGCAATATACATAAAGTAAATTTGTGAGAAATTTCATAAAAATCGGCCCAGCTGTTTTGGAGTTAATAGGGAACGAAAAAATACACTTTTCTATAATAGTAGATACAGAGATATACTTTTGGTTTCACCGTTTTTCCTGAGACTGCGCGAGTAATATCGTCAAGTAATCGGTAAATATATTTCAGTAGACTTCGGATAAAAAACGGAAACACGTGGAAAAATGTGCCACCCATAAAGGTGGGATCGCCTGTCACCGAGTGCCAGCTTAAAAGAAACTTAGTTAAAGAGTAACATCGTAAATGAAATTTACGATCCTTCACAAGTCATTTTGTATGTGCTATTTTGAGGTTTATCCTCAACCCTGTCGAGAAAATTAATCGCTAATTTACAGGTATTGACCACAGATAAAGCGTAATATATGCTGACCACGCTTTAAAGTTATTACATACTGCACATTTTATCTATAACATCAATCTCAACTTTTCAAAAACGGTCATTCTTTATAGTTTCCAAAAGGGGTAGAATCCAACCAGCATTCTTTTCCATATAAATGTTTAACTATCTTTTAAGATAGAAAGTTATAAAAATGTGACAAATCTTTTGTTGATGAGCAGGTTGGATAATCGTCTGTAATTTCCAGATATAGACTAAATTAAGAAATATGCAAGCATTTTTAAATCTGAATCAGGACACAAGACCTTGCAGGAACCAAAGGTTAAATATCATTTTAAATACAATGTAACCATAAATGCATAATACATATAAAGGTAATCAATATTTCGAATAAACGTATTTTATTTGATTTGCAAGGTCATAGTGGACAAATACTATTAGAGGTAGTATTTTTATTGTTTGTACTCTGCAGCTGACATAAATACAGCGGTTGCATTTCAAATACTAGTAAAACAACACACACATAGCAATGGAATGTTGTATTGAATTCATTCCTAAACTAATTAACCGATCATTATGAATTTTAAGAGTGTGTATATATTTATATATTTGTATGTATTGGATTCACTCCTAAAGTAATTAACCGATCGTTATGAATTTTAATTATGTGTATACGATTTTATATTTCTATGTAATGAATTCACTCCTAATTAACCGACCATTAATAATTTTAAGGATAGGTATATGTTTACATATTTGTATGTATTGGATTCACTCCTAAACTAATAAACGGATCATTATTAATTGTAATTATGTGTGAATGGTTATATATTTCTATGTACTAGCAAGATTGCCCGGCATTGCCCGGGTGTTTGGAGGTGTGTGTTGAGAAAAAAAAGCGGTAGTAGGAAGGCAGGCTCGAACCCGTACCGCAAAGGGGGACAAGAACAGGGGAAAACCTGACGTAGTTGTTGTTACGACCACCACCAAACCGGAAGTAACGTAGTTTTAAATTAAGACTAGACAATCGCAGATATTTTCTCAAATGTAAGAACACATGTGGAGGGGCGATCTATACATTTTATCTTATTTTTTTTTAGTTTAAAATCAATTATTTTGTCATTGCTACCAGCAGTTGAAAATGTTGCTTTAAAAAAAATCAAGTAAAAAGATAATTAAGTAAGTTTTAGCATCAGAAAATAAGCTCAATTTTTTCCGATATCAAATCCCTTAAAAGTTCCGATTACGACTGATCATCTCAGCACTCATACATACATACGATTAGTATTAAACCTATTGGAACCATTAAGAATTTAAAAACGTCGAATTAATAAAAAAAAACATTTTTAGAAAACGTTACAAAGGAAAATATTTTATGAAATTTTTTTTTTTAAATACGAGTCAATTCTTTTTTTTTTCTACTCTTAAAATTTAAATATTTCCGATATATTTTGGCCCGTAACCAGTCCATTTCCAGCAAATAAAACGTTTTCACGAGGTGCCTTTGTCATCAACAACGACACTACGCCTTGAAATTAATAACTCAAGAGTTTTACTTGCAATGAAACAAAAAACAAAAAAAGAAAGAAAAAATGGAAATAGAACTCGTTTTTATCCGTTTATTTAATGTTATATATAAGTATCCAACAAATATTTAATATTCACATGCATATAGGTTTCATATATTGCTGAATATTAATGAGTATATATAATTGTTTAAATTGCTGGCACGATATGAGCCCCGGAACACCATATATATATATATATATATATATATATATATATATATATATATATATATATATACGTATGAAAATAAACACAGGCATACATACGTGCACACATAATACAAGCTCAATATCTGTATACGCCAACTTAAATAGTGCAACTATTGCAATGAAAAAGTATATTCATTCACATTTATTGGCATAGTTTTACAAAGCGAACTATTTTATTATTTTATTCAAGTCTAATTAAATGTTCTCATGTGCGCGTATAAGTAGAAAGCAAAGAGATTTATGTGATTAGGAGTGTTTATTAACGTATTATTTTGTTAGTTAAAACTTCTCGTGCGTATCATTAACTGTGATATTGACAACAAATCTCACCAATTTCTAATACCTTCGACTTCTTTAGAGAAAACTTGCAAATTGATCTGCGTTCTCATATCTACCCTTTACGATCGATTATGGGATTTTTCATAACATCTGAGTGACAGTAAACGACACGATTCTAATATTCGTAACTTCAAACACACACGCATTATTTAATTAATATTTATTAATTAAAATCCATGGATCAGGTTTTGATTTTTCGATTAAACAAGTAGAGAAAATACAGTTCTGTTTCCTGTTGAGGTCTTAGTTATTAATAACTACATATTGAAACATTGCCATGCCAGTGTAGCGAAGGCTGTACATGTCTGTATAAATAAATACAAATAGCTATATTTATTATTGAGCACTATTATATAAACCAGCTGGATATTCGCTGGATTTTTATCGTACTAATACATTCTTACCCTGGTTTGTTCATATGTATGTGAGTCACACACAAACGGTTTCGCTATATCACAACCCATCACCCTACAATCATCTAGTTGAGAGTCGGCAGTTCTAGGCAGTTGTAGATTAGACTAAGAACGAAAGAGAGAGTCAGGTAGAGAGATTACTTACAAATAAAAAAAAAAACCGGAATTATTTTTAATTAGATCATATAATAGGGATGCTTGGTATCGGGATAGATTATATTAATTTTACGAAGACGGTTGACTTACAATTGTTCCTGAATTTGATCACAATGCATAACTTTTCACGATATAATACAATGTTCCTGTCGGATTCCGTCAATAACTTTATACAGTCACTACTAGAATGAAGTACTGTTCATTATTAATCATTTTTTGTGGACTATTTAAATATTGCATAATATTTTATTTTTAACAAATAATACATAGCAATAATTATCAAGTATCCTTTTCTCTTTCAAACTTTGAAAATTCTTGGTTAAAAATCATTCTAATGCTTTATTTTATTTCCTTGTTAAATAGCTGATAATCACAATACAGTTTAACGTGTATAACCTTACCGTTGTCTTAAGATTCTATACAACTGATATGTTTATATGTAATTGAGCTACTTGTGACAGTGATTACATACGAATAAATAACATAAGTTTGTGAAACTTTTGTAATATTTTTCTACGCGCTGATGAAGTCCAATTGTATAAATTTTAATTGGATGAACAATTATATTCTTATATGCCAACATTGTGGGTGAAACAATTGTACGCAATGTTGTGACCAATAAAAAGGAAAAAAACATATTTCTCAAAATTAGTACATTATTGTGTGTCTATCTATTAACTTGGTATCTTGAAAGAATAATATATATATATATATATATTTATATATATATATATATATATATATATATATATATTAGTGATGGGATGATTCCAATATTTTTACCGATTCCCTGTAAATTACCGATTCCGATTCTTTATAAAGCTATAAATAGTTAACTATATAAGTGTTATTTTATCCCGATAACTGTAAAAACATCTTAAATGTGCATATATTTTCTCAGACGTGAATACACACTTGTAAGGGCGTAATCTACAGATTTTAGTCTTACTAGAGGTTTAAATCAGTAAATATTTATTATTTTCTTATTACAACAGGCAGTGGTATATGTTTTTTAAACCAAAATCAAATAAAAAAGATAATTAAAGGAATTAGTTTTGCGTCGGAAAATAGGCGCAATTTTTTCTGATTCTTATACCGATTCCCTAAAAAGCTCCGATTTCTTCAGATTCCCGATATATATATATATATATATATATATATATATATATATATACACCATTTATTTGTTTATGTTGGCTATAACATTTTGGAGAGAAAAGCGCTTCCTAAATGTCAATCGCTGTGTTTTTTAGATGCACTTTCACGTAATGAACTGTAATTGTACTCTACCCTAAAACGCAAATACTTATGACAATAACATTTTTTCTAGGTCGTTTCTTTTATATTTTCGCCATTATGAGATTTCTATGTGATACTTTCTTTCATCAAACTGCTTTTGCTGGGGATTCCCTTCATGCCCTCTTTTTCCCCTGTTCGAATAAACACACAGCCATTCTAATGTATTATGGAAAAGACCTTGCACCTTAAATTGCCTCTCGCCTTATTTTATCGAATATCTGACTAGCTCCTAATGCTTCGATAGCAATATACTTTTCTTATGAATGAAAACGTACAAAAGAAAGGCAATAAGTCGATGTAATGTCATAACATTTTACGATGCTCCCGATATACACAATTACTTCCGCAAAATGAAATACTGGCTATAGTAACAGATATATAAAGTAACCCCAACGTTTGCAAATATCAGGTAATAAAAATAGTATTTATTGTAAATATTTGTGTAGTGTACAATATTCAGGATAAACCTAATGCAGTTTTTTTTTCTATTTCCTATACTAGTTACTTTATCAGTTTATTAGAGTCAACAATTCTACTCATAGATAAAAAAGTAACTTCATAGTATTTTGCATAACCGTTAGAGATATATACAATAACACATGTGATTATATATATATATATATATATATATATATATATATATATTATTGAAGCACTGAACAAGGTCCGCATTAACGTTAAAAAAAACATTGTCTCTTGTGTAATGAATTACTCCCTCGGTTTTTTGAGGTGAACAAGCTGTCTTAAAAGGTCGGTAATTATACAAGTACAGACGCTATTCATTCAGTAGGTAGCAGTTGTGCGTGAACTTGTTTCGAAGCCATACAAATAATCGCCACTGTAACAGTGGGTATTACTACAGTGTTTACATGTGTGCGAATTAATGATTTGGAGAGAATAGTTCGGTTCCCTGATAGGAGAGGAAGCACGTGGGAAAAAAACTTAATCTTCTTTTTACTGTTGCTGCATCTGGGGAGGAGTTGCAACGAGTGCCATTTACTGCCTTGACAGCGTTCAAAATAGTCCTCGAAATCTAATGCGCGGGAACCGTTTCGCTTTCCGACTTCCTTTCTTTCACAGAGGAGGCGTCGTGTGTCCACTCAGAAAAAAAGGATGATGTGAAGCATACTATTGATATCTGCTTTTATACTGTAAATCAATTTAGAGATACAATTGCTATGTTTGATTTCGAAGTATCGCGAAAATGAAATCAAGCTCCTTTTATATATTTAAATAACTGTTTTTTTTTTATATCTCGCGTTGCTGGGGATCTTTACTGTTCTTTTAATGATTGCTTCCCTATTGGTTTTCTCTGAATTACTTTTACATAAAGAACATATTTATAGTGGTATTCATTTGCTTCCCTACGAAAGCTAAATGTGACATATATATGGGGGAAAGACCAGCTCCCCAAAAGGTGCACTCTGGAAGTAAGCAACATTGATAATCGACTTAGTATAGATGGGTTTCCCCCCCCTTTCATAAATTAAGAACAGAAACACTTCAGTGTATAATCAGAACAGATACTACATTGTGATCTTAGTCCGAAGGCCAGCTAAGAACATTTACTTTTGTGAGAATATAATTAAATTAAAGATTATGTTATTAAATGACTTTGAAATAAATTCTGAATTTCAATTTATATTAGTCATTTTAGCATTTCTGCATTTTAGCTTGCATTGTTTTTATTTTTTGAATAATTTATTTAGAGACAAACTGAGAAAAGAAAGGTTTCTCTTGAGATGGTTGTGATTCTTTGTAAATTAACTGTTCGTGGTTTTAATTTATTATGAAATTTTAAATCATTACGAAAACACCTTTCAAAGCAATAAATAAAATTAGTAATCGCACATTCTTTCGTTAGCTTCTGTTTTATTTATTTAGAAATAATTATTACAGATAAATAATATATAGATATAATTATTTGTAGATATCTATCTGGAAACTGCTGACTGTACATTATTTTCGAAATTATAATTTATTAAGAAAGCTGTTAGTTCAAAAGAAATAAAACTTAAATTATTTATAAATCTAATTTATCTGGAAACTGATGCGATCATTAATTTCTAAATTTTAATGTTTTACGAAAACTGTATTTTTAATAGCAAAGTGTTCGTTAAACATTTTAATAAATAATCCGCTAATAATTTCTTTCTAATTAGCTACTGTGTTGCTGTAAATTTCGCGATCGTCTGCTCTTGACCCGAATCGAATTCTATCGAAAATGAAACCAAAGAAGTCTAAAATGTATACGTGCCGCCATTTTTTAAAATAGATTTGGGTATTGACAAAGGTATGAAACAATTTCTTGTACGAGTGTGTCGTTTTCGCATCAAAACTATAATAAAAAGAAACATTAAGAAAAAAAAAACTTTTGATTTCCTTTTTTTTTTCTTATGTTGGTACAAAATAATGCCATTTTTTCTAACGTGTATGTATATCTGATAAAAACGACAATATTTTTGCACCAACCTGATAACTACATATTTTATTTTACCAAATAAAGAACTGCGTGTGTGTGGGGGGGATTCGTTCTTTATATAGGTGGGTCGATTTTTATGAAATTTCACATGAAGATACTTTATGTGCCTGACAGTGTTTTTATTTTTTCCAGAAATGTCTTCGATTAGTATCGAAAATCCACATAATTCGTTGACGGAAAGAACAGGCGTTATTACCCAAAGTTTAAATCTTAAGTAGACTAACATCCCACGTGCATTTTAGAAATTTTATTAGCACACGAGCTGAAAGGCCCAACATAAACGCAACTGTAGGTTCTTTATTAAGGCAGATGTGAAGGTTTCTGTTTAGAGCAAAATTGCACTGTTTGCTTTTGTCATTTTAAACTTTTATTCAAGCCATTATAACAATAATTTTATAAAATAAACACTAGCTAGACTACAGTATATTTTGGAATAAGGCACTGCGGGGAAGTATGTGCAGCTTCCTCCTAGTGCACCGCAACTAGAGCACCCAATAGATTTGATTGGAAAATGGGCTATTTCACCGATTTCAAATACAATAACAATATGGGAATGTGAAACATTCGTTAATCATCATGCACTCACAGAAAATGCCAGGTCTCCTTTCCTGTTTCGTAAAAAGGCAAAACAAAAATGCAGAGAGTGGGACGCTAGTTAAGTGCTGTCGATTTTAATGTTCAAACGAAATTTGCGAGGATAACTTCTAAGAAGTCGTAATGCATTCTGGTGGATTTAATTCCGTAAAAATATACTTTTTTCTTAATATTTTTAAACATTTACTTTTATTTTATGCTATATACTGTTTCAGTTATATGAATATCCGGTAAATAGTAAATTAAGAAAAATAATTCAATATGTAATTAATTCTCACCGTTTTGTTGCTGCAAAAAATAGAGACATATCATGACATTTATTTATCTGCGGATTGTTATTCTTATCTCCATAGTTGTTGCTGTTTCATCACGTATCGGCCAACTCACCGCTTAGCCTTCCTTAGGTGATTAACTGCGACGGTGTATGAATACAGAGTCTCGTTCCCATATCTTAATCACCTGAAGACAGCTAGAGGATGAATTGGCCCAAAACGTGCTGAAAAAACGGGAACTATGACGATGAGGATAAGAAGTCTGCAAATAAAAGAAAATACAAAACTTACTCATATCAAAGGATTCAAATAAAAACTTATATGTAATATCATGAAATGTTCTTATTTTATTGAAAAAAAAAAAGAAGAGATATATGATACAAGAAATTGCTGACAAGAACGTTGAAATTTAAATATTTCGGGGCTGTTTAACTTACGATAAAAATGTGTACATTCCTGGCGTTTAAAGACATTCACAAACTAATATTGATTATGTATGCCCCAGAACGATAAGAACACATTAATCTTACCACGCGCCTCGGTCGTATCAAAGAATCAAGCGTCCAATAATACTTTTATTTATTTATTTTTTTTGATCCCGTCTCATGATATAGAAATTAACCATGGGTGATTGTCACAAGATTCGATACACGGTGCTTTTTGGCATCAGATAACGGTCACTAGCGGCGGTTAGTAGATTCGCTTCTTTCATTCTAGGGCAATAAGATGTATCGCAATGAGTCTATTGGTAGCGGTTGAGGTCAAATATAGATTTTCGATCCTAGTTTTAGTTTCAACTTTTTATTTTTTTGTCTTATTTTCTTATCTATATTTGGATTTAAGAAAAAATAGTGAGAACGCATGTAGAAAAATAATAAAGATAAAGAAAAGGAAAGAATACACAACTTAATCTAACGGAATTTATAATATATATACTAGATGTAACCGTGCCTGAGTCTGGTTGACGCAAGTATTAGAAACACACGGATACACAAAAACACACACGCACAAATGCAAGCATAGCCCCCCCTCCCAATGCACATACAAAAAAAGCTTATGCACACACAAAGAAGCACGCGCACACAAACGCAAACACACACGGGATCATACATATAAAAAACGCGCACACCCAAACTCACACACACGCGCATAGTCACGCACACACATACATACATACACACACACACCCCTACGCACCCACATCATTCGAAAATAATTAAGAGTAAACGTTTTAAATGCTATAAAATCACAATAAGGATATTTTGAAGTACATAAAATGTCAATTTACGGTGTTGTTAGAGTCAACATTAAAGTTTACTGTGTAGAGAAAAAACAAAGACAATAGCATTGTTGAGTATCTGGTAATGAAAATCAAAGTAGGAATAAAAACAATGCCAACCGTAAATGCTATTTTTCAGGGATATAATATTTTAGGGTGGATATTTGAAAGAATTTAAAATTAACAAAATTAAAAAAAAAAAAAACGAAATGTGAACGACCTGTTACAAAACAAACTAAAATAAAAAAAACAGAAAAAATAGCACCGTGTACTGTTTTATACGGAGAATCGAAGAAAAAACAATGCTAACTCAACATATTAATTGTGTTTGTATCAGGGATGTTTCTTTAAAGAGTTAGTTTCGTGGTGACAATGTATGTGTAGATAATAGCAAGGGTATTAATATGTAAAACTACGATTATGAGCGGTTAATATTTTTTGTAATTTGTTTAATATTTATAAAATGATTGTTTCGTGTAGAGAGAGAGAGAGAGAGAGAGAGAGAGAGAGAGAGAGAGAGAGAGAGAGAAGGGGGGAATAGAGAGAGAGAGGCGGCATATTTGTGAAGGTCTAACGCGTTCGATTCTGGAATAAGTTGTTTAATCCTGAATAATCCATCTGTCAGTTCTCAGCCAATGAGAAAAGCCGAAAATTTCGAAGGGAGAAATTATTGTTTTGTAATTGATAAATGAAAAGATAAGGGTATGCATATGAACCAGTTAGAAAGAGTTATAAAGGTGTGCATATAATCCGGGTGATGAGTGCAGAGCGGTAAAAGATTGTATATTTAAAGGGTAAATAGGAAATACTTCGTCAAAAGATGTCATTGTGATGATTTTGTTCTAAGGATTTAATTTAGGATTTAATTATAACGACCAAATATGTCAAAAAAGGCGTTCTAAGGGTACACAACATATTTGGCTAATAAAACACAAATACAAGCAGGGCGCCCGGCATTTTTCCGATCGTAAAATACACTTAAATATGATATTTTGATTAATGTAGATTTCATATTTATTATTATACTAGCGGAGGTCCCTAGCGTTGCCCGGGTGTTTGGAAATGCGTGTTGAGAAAAAGAAGTGTTAGTAAGCTGGCAACCCGCAGCCTTGAAGGGAAGATGGAAAATAAAGTGAAAGAAAACGTGAAATTTTACCGTTGCGCTATGACGCGATAAGAAGCGAAAATCATTTAAATTTAGCGATCAAAAAGTTGACATGCAAAAGTGAAAAATAAGTCAATGGCTTCACCAAGCCGCAGAAATGAAATCACATTGTTAGCCAGTTAAGCTTTCAGCCTTCTGCAACCCGTGTTTGGGAAAACCACCTCCCTACAAAGATGAAGTGCCCAAATAAATGTCAATTGTCTGACACATGTTTGCCACCGCCATAGGCGTTTGAAATTCCCTGACTTTTCCCTAACAAATGTAAAAGTTTCCCTGACCAACCGAATAAGCAATTTCACAAATTAGTCCTGATAATGACCTCCAAACTCCCCTCACAGCCATCCTCTTCACTTATTTATTAACGTTTTCAGTAAGATATAGACAAGAGAATTTGAAATGTTAGAAAACAATGAAAACAAAGGAAAAAGAAAATGTGTGACTTCATTCACAAGTCAACTTTCTTGCATTACAAAGATATGCTTACCAGGAATTTATCAACAATACTAAACAATAAACATGAGTAAGAGCAACAGCATAGACAGTTATATGTTTGCATCTTTCATCACGAAAAGGCCAAGACAAGATGAAGGAGTTCCTATTTACCCAACTTCAGTTTCTTGTCATCACTTTAGCCTCATTCTACTCTCATCTGCTTCCTTTCTTTTTTGTTTTTCTTTAGCTCTTAACGCATTTGCTTCAATGATCACATTCCACTTGTGGCTGTTTTCAGCTTCTGCACTGAGATTGTCTGCCTTGCCTAACAGTGCTGATGCCTCTGACTGTAGCATCTTTTCTTTTTCTGACATTCCTTTAATTCAGAAAACAATTTTGCATATTACTTTCAGCCTCACTGCTTTTTGGGGGGGGTGTTCTGGTCTTCCGAAAAGGCAGACTACCTCTGTCATGACTACGTGCAGGATTTGAGCAATTCCTTGCTGACTGGGATGTCATGAAATTCACAGTTCATGTGCTTCACCTCATCATAGACAGTTCTAAATGCATTCACAGTATCCTCTCCCATGTTACAGGAGAGGATATCTTTGTTCTCTGAGAAACCACGTTCAATGCCAGCTTGGCTATGCGACAACACTAACACCAATTCCACTACCTTCCATAGGACATTGTAGTGTGTCTTTTCAGCAAGTAACTTGAAGAATTTGTCCAACCTCTGACAAGTGATTTATGCCTCAAATTCTTCTGTGGGATACTTGTGAACTTCAGTCAGAAGAACATTAAACTGTCGGTTGGCTACATCAAACTAATCTGCCTTGAATTGGCGACACACAAGCAGTTTGGCTAACAGTCTCTCGAATTTTCGAGTTGCATCATTACACTGAAGGCCATGTGTCTTGGATCAAGAGCAGAAAACTTCTCACTAGTTGGTACTTCAAGGGACATCTTTCAAGAATCTTTGCTGTTGCTGCTATTAAGAAAGTTTGGCACTCAGGGAAAAAGGAGAGTATCTGTAATTGAGAAACTTTCCGGTCTTGTTGCAGCTTTTCTGTGATGACCTTAACAGCAAATCCAACATCAGCATCCTTTGGATGTAGCAAGTTGTCCTCTTTTTCAAGTTCTATATTGACCAACTTTGCCGAAGAGGATGCAGGGTAACATGCTTTTTAACGGACTTTGACATGACACTTTGTACGATGTAAGCCAAATCTTGTGCCATGAACACTGCCATTCGATCATCCGTTTGATGCTTTTGTAGGTAAGGTTGGAGCATATTTGCATGGCTGACAAAAACTGAAGTTTAGTAGTTATGAAAGGGTATTGTGTACCTGCTTGCACAGTGTTGAATCTCTGAATCTTTGGCACCTTACCTTTGGGACCTTTTAATGTCTCATTGCCCCCACCCTCTGTGAGCATGCACCATACCTAACAATAATACGTACTTCCACCCCCAAACAGATACCGCACCAACACCATACAACACAAATACCTTTCCCCACACCAATGCAAATTGAACCCCCAGCCCAGAAAGAAAATTAACCCGGGAGGGGGAGAGACCCTTCGACTTCTCCCTTTCGCGGACACTCCAACAGGAACCCTCACCCTTGAAACGAAGTTGAATCTGTGTGTTGCAGACACCCACCCACCCCCCGTCTGTGGGAGCGGATTTACCACACATGCAGAGAAAAAAATTTAAAACGTCCACTAGATTCCCAACAGATGGGCAAGAAAAGACGTTAATGCCCCCCTCTAATTTCCCGGACGCCTCACTTCTGACAATTTTCGTCAGGCTTCCAGAGGCCGCAAGACGGATTTGTGAACAATTCTGGGGGCCACTGAAGAGGCCGTTCTGGGAATGGAACTTTAGAAAAACAGCTCTTCCCTGGGCGAACTGTCAAAATAATGCAAGGAAGGAGTTTTTCAATGTTAGTTCATCCGTCACTCTATAGGGCGCTTAAACTGACTTCGAGGCATAGTGAGAGAAGGCTAGGGCATGAAAAATCTGACCAGCTTGATTATTGGATACAGCGTCGGCGTATTTCCGCCGACCGACTTCAGAGCTGAGTGGGACACACCGTAAAGGTAGATATGGAGAGTAGATAATACAGTGGATGTGTTATCGGCGGCTCCAGTAACTCTCGCTTCTCCTATTTTGTCATTCAGTCCTCATTCAATGAGTGATTTTTCTGATAAAGGGCGAAGAAAAAGCTGCTTAAAGGTCGGTAGTACTTGGTGACCAGTAGTCTGAGATGTCGGAAATTTTTCTGTCTCTGTCTGTCCTTGTGGCCATGTCACTAGTAAGGGTGCTGGAGGTAAACGTTTGTCTGGGCTGACGTTATCCGCCTGATAGTCAGGGACCCGAACCTTGGATTAACCACTAAGGAGGCTGTCCTATCAGCAGGCGCTAAGTACTGGGACTGCTGTATTGCCATTTGGTGAGTGGATCTGGACCATGCAGTAGTCTCTGGTGGGGCCTCTCGATGCCATACTAGTGGGTAATTGTTACGGCTTTACCTTTTCGTGTGCTACAAAAAAAAATTCCTGTCTTTTTCTCTATTACTTTCCCTCTCTGTACTGCTCTAACCAAGTATGCCGACCTATTCCACAAATCCCCAAACCTCAACAGGAAATATATCCAGAATAAAAACTCGATTAAACCTAGAACCCCATCTTTCAACGTAGACCCCTACTACAAGGTCTCCTTCTCCAACATCAGGGGTCTACGTTCCAACCTTCCAGAGGTTGAAACCCAATTACAGGAGACGAAACCGGAGATATTATTTCTAAGTGAAACTGGAATATGACCGACCACTACCCTAGACGAGTTCATAATTAACGGATACTCAAATTTAACAGCTAAATCAGACCCCCAAGATCGCCATGGGCATGGAATATGTGCCTACATTAAGGATGGCTTCCCATGTGGCAGGGATATCTCTAGAGAAGATCCTAATTTACCCTATATGTGCTTCAGGGTTGCACTTCCTTACACCACTGCATTCATATTTGCCCTCTATAGGCCCCACATAAGCGGAGTTACTATCTTTAAGATCATATCTGAGAAAATTGACCTCATACTGTCTTTACATCCCTCGGCTAACATCCACATATGTGGTGATTTCAACGTCCATAACGTGGATGGCTGACCCATTCAAATAAGACAGATGACGAGGGAAGGTTTTGTCATGATTTTGCCATTGCTTATGACCTCACTCAGATTGTTCGCGAACCCACCCGTGTGCCCGATACACCCGGTCAATATGCAAGCCTCTTAGACCTTTTTCTATCAACTTCCCCTGAGCTATGTTCATGTTCTGTTCATTCTCCTCTAGGATCCTCCGACCACTCCGTCGTATCAGTTAAGATAAAAACGAAATGTAAGAAGCCTCCAGACGTACCCCTCCACCGTACTGTATACCGATACTCTATGGCTGACTGGGATAGCTTCCGTAGATTCATATCTGATTTACCTCTGCACTCCATGTTTAAAAAGGATGTGTCCTCTATAGTATCAGATCTGACCGAATGGTTAATTGTAGGCATAGACCAATTCATACCATCTAAAAAATGTCAACAAAAACCTAACAGCCAGCCATGGTTCTCCCCAGAATGTGCTGCTGCTATCGCGCACAGAAATCACTTTTTCCAAAGCTACCAACGTAATAGATGCACTGAAACTAAAGCTGTTTTCAGGTCTGCCAGCAACCACTGTAAAAGAGTAATAAAACATGCAAGAGAGCTATATGCCCAGTCTGTTAAATCCAAGGTAGCTGATCAGCGGCTTGAATCCCACCAGTTTTGGCAAATAACAAATAAAATCCTGAACAGAAGTGTGCGTTCTACACCAACCATTATCAATGGACCAGAGATCATCTCGTCAGCATCAGACAAGGCCAAACTATTTGCAAAGAACATTGCAGCTAATTCTACCCTATGCGACGAAGGCCATCAACTCCCCATATTTCCTCCTATAACACAGAACAAGCTAGGTAACATACAAATATCCGTGCAGGAGGTCGCCAAACTTATAAAGAACCTAGATTCCAGTAAAGCAACTGGCCCTGATGGCATCCCAATTATAGTGTTAAAAAAGCTTCAACCAGAACTTGCTCCCATACTTACGAAACTATTTAAGCGCTGCCTTAAGGAGAAGTGCTTTCCGACTCCCTGGAAGACCTCTTCAGTTTGCCCTATATTTAAGAATTCAGGTGATAAGTCATCTCCCTCTCAATACAGACCTATAAGTCTCCTGTGTGTTATGAGTAAGTTGCTGGAATCCATATTAAATAGAGAAATAGTCAACCACCTCAGCAGGAAGAACCTTCTTAGTGACACACAATATGGTTTCCGCTCTGCAAGATCTACCGCAGATGTGCTGACGATTATATCCCACAGGATAAGTGAATCTCTTGACAAAGGCTTCCTTTCTAGGGCAATTGCTCTTGACATATCAAAGGCCTTTGACAAGGTATGGCATAAGGGTCTACTTCACAAGATTTCCAGCTGCAGTATAACGGGAAATGTTTTCTCAATCATTAAATCATTTATCTCCGATAGGCTCATAAGAGTAGTAGTCGATGGACAAAAATCGGAGGCCTGCAATATAAATGCTGGAGTCCCTCAGGGGTCCATCCTGGGTCCAACTCTCTTCCTGATCTACATCAATGACCTCCCTAAACACATACTTAAATCATTCGTTGACATCTATGCTGATGACATGACCATCTACGGCAACACATCAAAGGCTGTAAAAGTACAAAGTTCTCTGATTCTCTCTCCTCTGATCTCGAGCGCGTGGTTCAGTGGGGGAAGATGTGGCTGGTTACATTTAATGCATCCAAAACCAAACTCCTATCCTTACATCATCAACGCTCTGATCCCCATCTTGCATCAATTGTGATGGATGGCTCTCGTCTGGGTGAGGCTCCGTGTTTTGACAAGCTTCTGGGTTTGACCTTTACTCCTGATCTGAAATGGAACACGTACATCAAGTCTGTTGCCAAGGTCGCAGGAAAGATGGTGGGATCCTTCTACCGCTCCAGAAGATATCTCACTACTGATGCAATTATCTATCTATATAAAAGCCAAGTACGTCCAAAGATGGAATACTGTTGCCATATCTGGGCAGGAGCTGCTAAAAACAGCCTATCATGCCTTGACAGAGTACAAAATCGACTTCGTGGCTTAGTGGGGGATGCCCTTTTCTCTACCCTGCAACCTCTCTCCCACAGAAGAGACGTTGCGAGCCTGTCCTTGTTTTATCGTTATTTCCATGGCAGATGCTCGTCTGAACTCCAATCTCTGGTCCCCCCTCACCAATCTTTCACGAAAAACACCCGTCTAGCTGAATCCACTGTGAAAAATTTCCCCCCACTCTATATCTGTGCCTAAATCAAAACGCGGATTCCATGAACAAAGCTTCTTTCCTAGAACTGCACGCCTGTGGAACTCTGTTCCGTCTGCCTGCTTCCCTCCGGACTACAACTTGGATGTCTTCAAGTCCAATGTTAACAAATTCCTAATGAACCGCCCCTTAAGTAAACACTTCAGCACATCTCCTCAATAACTTAATGTACTTGCAATAACCCTTATCCCTGAGTGGCTTCCGGGCCTTGATAAGTGGTGATCACGGTTTAAAAAAAAAAAAAAAGAAAGTAAAATGGCTCTGAATTTGGCTAATCTTAATACGAGCTTGATATCATAAAGACAGGCGGCATGCCTCTGGTACGACCTCTTGGTCGTGGAAGTAGATGTGGCTGCGAATCAGGAGACGCATTTAGTTTCTTCTTTGGACTCTCGGATGTTGGCTTGAGATTTTGATGTTTTCTCAGCATATGACAGCACGCGGGGGATCGGGTCTCGTTGCTGGTGAAACATACCCTGTCTACGACGGTCGAAGTTGTCCATATGGATGCGGAGGGCAGGCTGGTCATGGCCGATGTTTTCGTAAAAGATTCTGTGTTTCGGGCGATCGGGGTTCATGCGCCCAGCATCGCCTACGAGAGCGTATCATTCTTCGGTCAGCTCGACATGTTCGTAGCGTTAAAAAAGGACATTTTAAATTTTAATTGAACCGGAGCAAAACTATGCTTGAATAGTAGTTCAATTCAGAACAACTTGTACCTGATCTGCACACTCACAAAGGGGGCGACAGATGACACGGAAGTCGTTCTGATCAAATAAGACCAGTCCTAAGCTTTCAATAAGATCGGGCAACGCTTCCTGGCAACTGTCTAAGAGGCCGCTAGTTTTAAACTTCTGCAAGTCGATATCCATGATGAATAGCCATCCCACTGCCGTACAAGTCCACGGAAAGCCCTCGAAACCTTTTATCTCTCCGTCGGTTCATCATAGCTGTCTGCTGTCACCCCTGCTAAACGTCCTAGATTAGCCTAGACGTGGGGAGGCAAATTCGTCCCTGCGCGCAATAGGTCTAGCTGGCGTCTCGGCCGCCAGAGTATGTGTTCACCAATGACGTCACGGTCTTTGTGCCAAGTTCCGAGACATCTAGATCGTGTCGGAGGTGCTCGCTCGGTACGAAAGAATCACAGGAACCAAGCTAAACCGAAGAAAGTCAATCGGGCTATGCTTGGGCACTGGCAGTCGTAATGCGCGCTCCTGGCCGTCTACCTTGCCTGCACAACACTTGAAAGCTCTTGTCGAACTTTTGTCCTCGCTTCTTTAGGACGAGGGAAATTACTGGGTACGTAGACAGGTTTGTCTTCACTATCCGTGTGAGTGAGGCTTGGGAATGCCAGACTTGAAATATCAAGACTCCGAGAGGCCTGCTTCCCTGAGCCACTACCTTCAAGAAGATCAACTGTGACATCCCGCGGTTACTGTTGCCTTTCCCGACCTCATTCCCGATCCCTCTGCCGAGAGCCGTCATAGACCGCGAGGAGAATCAGCCAGCCTAAAAGAGTGCCGAGCTGCGTTAAAACGACGGTCAAGATCCAACGACTTTGAGCGTGCTCCCACTCCCTATCTCTCTCTTTTGCAAGTATCTCTTGTGAGTAACAATGCTATAGAGGTCAAAACTATGGCGTCTTGGATCGACGTATTTGGAGTTTTTTTTTTGAGATTTTTTGTCTCATCACTCTTTCTCGGCATAAATTTTGGCTCGCCAAGCATTCCGATCCCGGGATCGCGCTGTCCGTTGCTAACATTCCACAACGAAATCCCTGAGATTAGCACATTTAAAGGCGTTAACATGATATCCGGTTTACATAGCCTGCCGACCGAAATCTCAAATTTAAATCTCGAGTAAAGTGCACCAGAATCTTTCCGTTTGAAGACCTCTTCGTTTATCATTTTGTCCTCCCATGACACGCCAATGATTGATCGGAGGCTTATTATATAGAAGGGGCTAATCCTGGACTCTTGAAGACGATATATAGACCACCTCTCTGCCCCATAGAGATATTTTAGCGATGGTCGCACCAAGGTATTTGAATTTATCAATATTTTCTAGGATTGTATTATCTATTGTAAAATTAACACTCTCTGGTGAATTGAAGAGACTGGCGGTTTTCTTAGGACTGATTGTTATTAAGAAATGTCTACATAAGTTTGAGAAAAATCTAGAAGTCGTTGAAGATCTTCAGTGGAAAAGTGCAAAGACCAACATCATCAGCGTAGAAGTGTTCACGGACAACTAGTTTGTGAACTCTCTACGTGGCTTTGTATCGTAAGAGAGTAAAAACATCCCATCGCCAGAGATGAGGATCGAAACCCCTCACAGATTTATTGACATTGTGATATGCTTGTTTGAAAACAAAGTACATCCCGAACAGGGTTGAGGCGAGCACGCAGTCCTGTTTGACCCCGCGATTGATCGGAAACCGGTCAAACAAGTCCGCCCCATACTTAACTGGCCCATGCACGTTCTCCTGAAATACTTTAATGAGTGACAGCAGGGTAGATGACAGCCTACTCTCTCAAGGGCGAGAAATAGAGCTCCTCTGTCGACCAGGTAAAATAACTTTACCAGGTCTATGAAAGCCATATGTAGTGGTTGTCGCTGTTCTCGTGCCGTCCCCCGAAGCTGTCTCACACAGATGATCATGTACCTAGTTGATCAATCTGCCCTAAAACAGTTTGCAACAGTTTTGTGGGCCCAGCCTTTGGGGACAAGCCGATAGATGTGTTCTGTAATAACCCCCGAGCCTGCTGTGAGGAGCTCAGCGGATATTCCGTCCTCACCTGGATTTTTGTTGTTGCGGATATTCCATTATCACCTGCATTTTATTGTTCCGACAGGTTAAAAAACAGGTTAAGTGTTGCTTTCATCAAAGTGTTTCTGTAGAACAAACTGGATTCGAACTTGAAATACCCAGGTTTAGACTTCGTGTCGTTTACTACTAAATCAACGTCATCCAATAAACACTGTCACATTAATTCTCAAACCCTTATTATTACTTGGATTTTACTCCAAAAATAAGTTTTATATGTTTTCTTAGGCAATGAAGTGGCATAGAGAAAAGTTAGAAAACATTATGCGAGGAAGAGTTTAAAATCATATGCAAATGAAGAAAAAAAAAAAAAACTTAAGAAATTTATACATTTTTGGTAGCCGTAAATTTCGTTACACAATGTTTAAACAAGTGTGAGATAAAGCAATATGTACTAAAAAACTTGAGATGACCCCTAGCTCTTTGTCTGTACCTGTTTTGCTGTCTTGATTCGAACCTTTCTTAATTTGTATATTCATACTCTATAAAACGTATTAGCCTACTAGTGACCCGTAAGGTTAGAATGTTATAGCTTGCAATAGAATTGTGAATATACAGGGTTAATGTATAAAAGTGCAAGTGACTATTCAGAAATAATGTATAAACGCGCAAAAATTGGATGCACGAGCACGAAAACAAACATTGCGACCAGTGCAAACAGAACGAAATACATTGGATAATAAAGGTATTAACATTTCCCTTAGATTGAACTAACCTGGGTACCCGGCGTTGCCTGGGTGTTTTGAGGTGTGCTGAGAAAAATGGGGTTAGAAGGCAGGCAGGCTCGAACCCGTACAACGAAGGAGAAAAAGAACGCTGAAAAAATGTGACGTCATTGCCGTTGCGCCTATCGCCAAATCGCAAGTGGAAAAGGTTTAAATTAAGGTTAGTCAATAGAAGAGAGGGGATGACTTTCGAAAATATCGTCGAAAAAGCGACCCCATGCTTGTAGAAAAGTGCCTAGTTGAGGGTGAAGGAATACATATTTTTAGCCAATTTTCCGATATTTGTTGTCTGTAGGGTCGTGCTTCAAAACGATACCGATTTAGTGAAAATACGTCGCCTCTGTCTAAACTTTTAGGCAGACATACACACATTTACATATACAGGTGAGATTTATATTATAAACTAGCGAGGGGTACCCGACGTTGCCTGGGTGTTTGAAGATGTGGGTAGTTTTGGGTAAATCAAAACTCGGGGGGGGGGGGTAAAATAAAATGTTTTGGTAGGTAAGTATTAGGATCGAACTCGAACCCTTGAAGCAAAGTTTGAAATTAAAGCGTGAAAAAAAAAGAGTGCGATGCTACCCATTGAGCCACCGCGAGATGTTAACGGAAACACGTTTGAATTTATTTAATTACTTAAATTAGCAGGTGCACGTTTTAATGATTTAATGAGGTCAACTTTTGACTGCGGGGTAGCATTTCATTTAGTGCGGGAACGCTTTTTTTTTCCACATTGTGCTTTCGGACATTTCCGTCGATCGAGACCGGAAAAATACCTAGACAATTAGTGTCGCTTTTATTATAGAAAAAGGCCTAATCCACATGCGGCGAGCGAAAACTTGAATATTTATCTTCCCGAAGTCGAGCAAATTAAATAGACAGGCGAACTCCGTTGTTAACTCTGAGATATTACGATTTACATGTGATATACATGTTTTAAAAAGTTGTTAGGCGACCGACCGCTTCTCTGGAAAAAAGTTTTTTTGTAGATATACAGATAAAGCGAACACACATACATTTTCGCTTTTATATATATAATATATATATATATATGGAAAATCCTTTATGTAAGGCAGGTGTAAACCGTTGAAAAAAAATTGAAAAGAAAATGAAAAGGAAAAATACAAGGAGGGAGTGCACATTGTGCCGGTCCATCATAGGTGTTTTTGTGAATGTAAACAGCCTTAAAAATATTAGGAAATAATTAACTGATTATTTAATATTTCACGATAAGAACATTTCAAAGCAAATCTGTAAAAAGTTAAGACTTCCACTGCAAAAAGTTAAAGAATCAGAAGAAAGCGGACAATCTGACCTGCAAAATGAGTCTGGGTTGCCCCGTCGGCATTTCCTGGTAAGCGCCCCTCAGGCGATTAGCAATAAATTAAACCCTTTTCAAAGAGAGAAGGCAAAACCTGGGAGGGTTGATTTCCTAGAACTGCCCATAACTAAACTCCCACCACAAAATTAACACAGACCGGATCATTGCAAACTGATTTAATCTGCTGATTTTGGGGACCCACGATAAAACTTCCCAGTCGAGTTTCTACTTATTTATAAAATGTTTGGAACTTATGACCCTTCCTGCCACCAAACTTAAACAACAAAAAAAATGCTAACGATTACATGTTTCATTTCCCGCTTCATGGGCGTTAAATAGTTATTAAGAAAAAAGGTATCCCCACTGTAAAGTGTTAATTTTGTATTATTGGTTTTAATTTATTCTTTTATATTATCTTTAAAGACCGTTGCAACGTATTAGCCAAAAGATAAATAGATTTTGATTTCTTTTTAGGAGGTAAACCACGTTGAGTTAGATAAGGTATTGTAACCACCTATTTTTTTGAATATGTAAATTGATCAAGTAGTTATTCTTTTTTTTTTAGATTAGAAAAAACATATTTGTTTTGATTTTTTTTCTGTTTGAAAACGATTCCACTTTAGAATGAAAACTACAAATAAAATAATAAATAAACTGTTTAGATCGCGAAAAAATCTGCAATTTGTTTTTAGTTTTAAATGTCAATAGTTTTTAAATCACAATTTGTGCAACGAAAATGTTAAAAACAATATGTTAATTGATCAAGTAGATTTTTTTACATTAAAGAGACATTTTTTTTAGTTATAAAAGAATTCAACTTGCAATCAAAATATACGCAAAATAATCTTTTTTAAAAATGCATTAGGAGGAATTTTCACATGCCTTTATGCAGTGATTTAATCCGCAAAGCATTGTAGTTTTTATTGTACTGTAGAGAACGTATTGTTAATTTCTTAAATATGTATATAATGGCTTTAATTAAAATTTAAAATGCAAAGTCAAGTACTTTGGTTCAGTTTTACTCCAAACAAACATTCTTTCGAACGCGATTCTGTCATTTGAAACAACATATTGATTATACATGCCGGGCCTATCTACTTGTGCTGTGGTAATGGCTTGAATTATAGATTTAGATCCAAAAGTCAAGTATCATGGATCAATTGTACTCTATACAGAAAGATAGATTTCAAATGTTATATCAAACAATCTAATATTGATTTTGTATGCCGAACCTTTCTGCTTGTGCGGTAATAAAACTTCTAATATTAACGCGGGACGAATGCTATAAAAGTCAAACTCGCCTGTTCTTTCTTTCGTCGGATTTTTTCCGATCATCAATACTTATCGATGGCATTCCGATATAAAACTTATCTCCGAACGCCGCTAGGTACAAAAAGTACATTCATGTGAAATTTCAAAATAATCGGCCTGGCCGTTTAGGAGTCCATAGGGAACGAACTTATGCACACAGTTTCTTTTCCTATAATAGTGTGTGAGAGTATATATATATATATATATATAGTGGAAATGGTTATTAATAAACGTATATAATTACTAGTGCAGTGCGCGTGTTCATCTTGTAGTACTTTCATTCATACTCTTCAAATATGGAATGAAGTGTCAGGTTAAGAAAACAAGAAAGTACTGTACAATGTATTAAAAAATTGTTTAATATAATCCAAATTATTTCAAATATGTAAATGTGTAACCAAACTTATTTTAAAATAATGTTTAATACGAAATACATGGGAGTGTTTGTGTATTTCATACGCATAAAATATTTCCGGAACATTTTACTACGCAATTACACTGTATTCACATTTTCCCACGAGTTTGATGAATGGATTACACTACAGTTTTATATATCCGGTTTTCAGTTATAATAAACATAAACCTACCCCTCTTTCATTCCTACGGCGATAACAATTTGCACATGAAATGACTAGAATGTTCCTTAATGCGGTACTCGTATTTTCCAAAAAAACAAAAAAAAAAAACAGGTTTATATCATTTTGTTTGTATGTTCAATATTAGGGGCATGAATGATATTTTAATGATATGGAAAATTGAGAAATTAACGCCCATTAGCGAACATTGTACTTCCATATTTCTTTTTATTCCATATTTGTTTTATTTAAATCTGGAGTTTTTCTCATGAATTGACAAAAAATATCTTATTTCTACTCTCACGCTTTCTCTCGTTTTTTTAATATCATTCTAACTATATCTTTTTGTATACTTTCATTTTATAAAAATCTGTTTCAGTTTTTCTAATATGTCTCCGCCATTTTACCCTATTTATATATATATATATATATATATATATATATATTACTGCTATAATTTTTTTGTGTATTGAGATTCATATTAAAATCTTTTTTCCTATTGATATGTATTTGCTTCCCCACGAAAGGAAAACGTGACATAAGGTTGTTTTAAATGTGGGACAAAACCAGCTCCCCAAAAGAAGGATAAAAGGGGCACTCTGGTAGAGGCCAAGAATAATAATTGTCTCAGTATAGAGGGCTTCCTCTCCATTGACAAAGGACAAATTAACTAAAGTGTACCATCATAACAGATACTACACTTTGGGGTATTAAAGCTTTTATTCAAGTAAAAAATACAATATAAATTAAACATAAAAGAATTGACACAACGCCAACTCCAAAAGGGGGGAGAATGGAGGGTGTTGTTCATCCTTGTCATTCTAGAATTAAACGGCAGATTCTCTTAGCTAGCATCCTCTTTCACTATGATACCGCATTCACCCTTTTGTACTGGGGAACATCTTACTTAGAGCCCAGTCATTTAAAACAGTTTTATTAACTTGCAAAATAAAAAAGATAACAATGATAATAAAATATTTTATTTTTGTCGAGGGCAGGGAAAGAAAAATAAAAAGTGGTTAGTAAGTCCATCATAACCTGGTCTAATTGATAGACCGCCTGTTTCACTTTGGTTTGTAAGGGAACCTTAGGTCCTGTCGGACAGTCTCTAGTCTAGGTGGGTGTGCCTTCTAGATGTGATGAAAGGTAGAAAAGAAAATTCGGTGGCTGAGAGGGGATGTGAGTGATGGATTTCTTTCTCTCCAAGATGGGTGAAATTCAAAGAGGGGGCGAAAAGAAAAAAATAATTAGGAAAGGGTGGGCAGCTTGGAACGGGAACGAACAATGGAAGAGAATATCGAATACGCGAAGATTTATTGAAAGTTGAGGAAAGAAAACAAAAAGATTTTCGTGCATTGTATCGACAAGAGGACGGTTTGACACTGCCATTTCTCCCTTTCCATTTTATCTAAACAAAATAAGAAAAAGTCAAAATAACTCTGGAGAAAGTCAAACACTGGACTGTCTTGCAGTTACTAAAGTTTATCATCAAGTAGGACTGAGTCATTGCCATATCTTATGCTGACTAAGGTTCAGTCTGACAATATTTGTTTCAGTAGCATCGTGTGAAAGAAGTTCTCTAAAATGAAAAATTACATCTGGGCAACCATGAGCAAGTCGAAACAAGAAAAACAGATTTTGACACTTATTTACCAGGGTACCAAAACAGAAACAAGAAAACATTTATTCTAAAACCTAAATATCAAATGTTATTGCTTGTGTATTGCAACGGCTTGCATTTACTTGGTCTGAAAGTGAATGATTGCATTTTAAAAATCCTTTAAATTTGAATTGATTAATTTGTGGCATTGGATTTTGTCTTTGATCATAAATGTAAACATAAGAAACATGAAAAATATTTAGGATATTAACGGATGCAGTGAGCGTTGTAATTTCTGATAGATGCTTTACCCGAATACGAAGCTGATTAAATTCATCAAACTGAAAAGAGTCTTCTTCTCAATCAACACTTATACTGAAATTGTTCACGCTTTTCTTTTTTAAAGTTACCGATATGGGTTGAGTGTACTGAATATCTGAACAGATTTACTGTCATCCATCGTCCAGGAAATACCACCAGTTGTCGTCAGTGAGCAATCCCTGATATTGATCTATGCGAGAATTCCTAATGCCTGACTAATATGCTATTGTAATTGTCAGAATGTAATTCCATCTTTGGGAATGCAAACGAAAGAATAAACCATCCCCCAAAACAGAAAACACGTGTTAAGAGAGGTCACATATGTAAATTGGAAATGTAGAGTAACTAACAAGGTTGGACCTGGACACTACTAAATGGGTGACAACTTTGGGAATACAAGGGGCTATATGTGCTCTGCACTATTTAAGCATTTTACGGGTTGTCCTAGACTTCTCCCTGTTACCGGAATCACGCAAACTTTGTTTCACAATAATATGCTCAGCTACCCTATGCTAAGGTATGGTTCGTCTCTTAAGGAAAAACGGAGGTGGTATAACACCTAGGCGAATCACCTAAACGAAATGTTGATGATACTACGAAGAATTTTCTATCTTTTGAACACTTCCAAACATACTTAGGGCGAGTGTTAGTAGATCTAATTGTATGTGAAAAATCCAAACAAATGCATATTTATTGAAAACCTGTATCAATAATTAACCCAAATGTCTGCATGATCAGATTCGTGTATACAGCTTTAAAAAAAAAAAAAAACTATAATTTTCAATAATATAGGGAAACATAGCTTTTTTAATTATACTGAAAACAATGTATAATTAAATGAAAAAGAAAAATAAACTCAGTGGTAATTAGTAAGAAAATAGATTACAAACATATATACTAGATGATGTATTTCATAAAAAGAACAAATATATTAGTAAAGTTACGTAAATTAGATTGATACCTATTACTGAAAATACAAACTGAATATTGCTTATCAAATTTAAGTTGCGAAAGTAAAAACCAAATCGTCGTTAAGAGAAACTAATATTGATTAGTTTTACATTGTAATTGAAGTGCTAATATAATATTTTAGACGGACGTGATCCATTACAAAAAATGCCATGCGATAATAGATTAAGCTTAAGAAAAATAAAACAAAGTTTGGAATTCTTTACAGATTAAAGTGGTGAAATCGTTCAAAAAGCTTCAAATAACAATATTATTCAAAAGGAAAATTGGAATCGAAAAGTCATCAATGAGGATAATATTGTTAGAAATAAGAAACAAATCTAAATGAAACCAATTAATATTCGGACTACTATTTACATTTGGAATGCTTATCTTACAAGGTTTTCTCCGGATGTAAGCGCCGACCTTCTTCAGTTGCATCTTGTCGAACTCGGATATTTGTAGCAGCAGTTTCCATAGGGATTCATAGCGCAAATGATATTTGAAATGGTTATTACTTTTACCAAAGTGACAGTTTTGCGGGAGTTGAAGGGTCAATCTTCATTTCGGAAAATCTTAAAAATACTATTACTAAAGTTTTTTTATCAGGTCTTTACTAAAAACAAACAAGCTACTTTACTACAGGTTGGTTTGCTAAAATACATCAGATACTTACGGTATGGACCACAGATTTTGCAAGCATCCACAATTGAGAGTGATGCGATGGAATGAAAACGATTCGAACTTGCCGAATTAAGATTTTCATTCCGCGACGTGAAGACTGGTATCTTCAATAATACAATTATTAGAGATATTCGACATGATGAAATACAGCCGAATATATTGAGGATTTTGCAGTGGACACATGTGTAATCAGGGCTTTTTATTTTATTCAAATAAATGTAAGCGTAACAAAAATATTCCATTAAAACAGAAGTTTTAATAATTTATTTTTAATTATTGGGGGGGGGGTCTTTCCAGTACTCAATATCCGGAGAATAGTTTCCTATCTTGTAGCCTTTCTGCCGAAATATCTGGTGGAGCGGGTATCAGGTACTTCTTTTTGGGGCGATTACATTTACATGTTTTAATCCGTTCTTTTATTTTTGTTGTGGGGGTATCCACGTTGCCTATGTTGAAAATGATTATTATACATGAGTTTCACACCGAACTTCATGTCAACCCAGGCAACGCTAGCCACCCATGCTAGTATATATATATATATATATATATATATATATAAATTTGGATTTTTGTGTATTGATATTCGTATGAAAACAGTTTTGTCTGTTTAAAAAAGAAAATACATCTGCGATCTTACTATTTTGCATATTCTTGTAAAAATTAATTTTAATTCCCTATTATTTTTTCGGTTTTCTCATGGTATGCTAATCTTTAGTTAACTATTACGTATAATTATACTCATGCAGATAGTCTACGTGATTTATACTTGCGTAATATTTGCGTAAAAGGCCATAGTAAACTAAAACTAAAAGGCTATAGTAAACAAACCAATATATATATATATATATATATATATATATATATATATATATATATATATATATATATGTACATTTGTTTTCAAAATTTCGCCTAACGAACTCCTGTCAGGTTTTGGTCTACTTACATGAAACTTAATATATAGGATATTCAAACCCATGCGAAACTTTATAAATGACAACATCACGAATACGCATGCGTAACGTAATATCTGTTGATGCATGTTTTAATTTTTAGCTTTGCAAACATGTCTTTATAGATCAAGCATTAACGCCAAAGGAAAACGTAAATAGTAAGATAAACGTTTTGGTTTCGATTCTCGGTAGTGTTGCTAGAGTTAATTTTTAAAAAACGTAAAATAATTACCACATATTAAGTCAAATATAAAACAATAAATACGAAATGAGTCTTAATCAAAACATATTGAAGCGTATTTTACGAGCGGCAATGCCGAGCGGCATGCTAGTATATATTAGTATTATTTCTTCTCGGTTTTCTAGCGAGACAGATTCCAGTAGATGTTATGATTTGAACGCGATAAATTACAACCTATTATATATGAAACTCTCAATAGTTTGAGCACTACCGTAAAGAAAAGCATCAATTCCTGTTAGCAGGAATAAAAAATTCTTTGTAAAAATGAATGGAATTCCCCTCGGTAGTTATCAGTGTTTTATAAACATTGACATTTTGTTAACTTATTGCTCGTGGATCACGGTTTAATGGTTCGAATTTCCAACTTAATAAAAACGGACAAAATTTATCCCAGCTTTAAGTATAATCACGTTTATCAAAATTGACGGGCATACATATATATACATATATATTAGTTAGACACTTTATAGTCTGTTCCTGGAAATGCAGGTCTTAGACTAATATTTGAAATTAACTTTAATCAAAAGTTTGCTGAAATTTTGAAATGAAATGATTTTTTTCTTAACTAAACTCGTAAAGTAAATTTAAAGTAAAAAAAAAAATACTTCAGTCTAAATTGAACAGAGGTACCAAAGTTTTTATACTTGTAAACGATTTTATTCAATTAACCGAACAACTGAACTTTACTGTAAAAAATTGTATACACTTTCACAAAACTCAAATTATAAAGAAAGAAAAGTGCACACCATGCAACTCCTGTTTTGAAAAATATATTTCAAAGCGTATAAATTTAAGAACGAAATACACATGCAATTTGAATGTTACTCTTCCCCCAGACCTCCAACTGATTATCTTGCAAAACGTATTTTTACTTAAAATACCATTCATTGAATTAGCTGTAAAAAATATGTAAATATTTTCTTATAATAAATTAAGAGAAATGGCAGGGTAGCACAGCGAAATTAAAAATGAAACATGAATGGGGGATAAAAACAATCGCAGCAACGTCGAATTGTGTGTGGATATGCACAAAAAGGGTACATATCCGAAAGTATTTTTTGAAACTAACCAGAAAATCTTTTAATTTGAAAAGTTTCATTCATTCTCTTTACGCTTTCAGTATACTATAATTCTTCAATAAACGAACGAATAAAAAATGGATTCCGTCGTGAACACTGCAACTGAATACAGTTATATATCGTGATGATTAACATGGAGATAATGCGTTCATATTTTAAGTTCTGTCGTTGGATGTGTGTAAGTGCGTGCGTAATATTGGACCATATACGTTGCCAATGTGTACCTCTTAAAGATTACAAAAAAGTATGGATAGGTTTGACCACTGAGCTAGTAATTGACAATTCCAAGTGTTTTGACGGCATTAACGCTTTAAACTAAAGTTGGTCACGGCCAGAGAAAAAATAGAATTGAGCATGCTACGATTAGTTGATTAGAAAATAAGGTAGGGATTCAAAATAAAACCGCTCAGCTCTTACTTTTTACTTCGGTGCTAATGCAGAGAGTGATCAGCGCTATTTTTTTTAAAATCGTATTTACAAGTTTAATTAAAGTTTTTTTTTATTCAATTGTAAAGTTAAAGTACAGAATAGGTACAAAACACCCTCCCCATGTTAAGAATGGCTTTTTAAATAATAACGTTATTATTTCAGCACGGATCAATAAGTGCATGAGTACCTTTACTTTTCACTTTTCTTTCCCTTAATCTCTTCCCTTACTTAAAATTTCTCTATTTACATTATTTGCTGTTATTCTTTTTTGTAAAAGTAGATTAAAACTCTCATAAATCTTGATTTTGGTCTTTATAGGCACTACAGACACACGTATGCACATATGTAGCCAATAAATACACATACTATAAGCATTTTGTATTAATTCATCGAAAACGATTGCCATGGGTTATAGGAGTCGAACCCTGTAGCGAAGCCATCTGTCTCTTGTTTCAATATAACCACAGGGCCAATATAAACTGCAACAATATGCAAGTGGATTTAAACGCAATAAAATGTCGATCTACAGTGATCTAGTGACACGAGGTGACGATTTCACACGTAGGCCAACTGACCGACTTTTCCTTCGCCAGCAGTGCTCAACAGTTAAGAAACACGTTTCTTAAAGGGCTGGAAAGAATCATAATATAGGTATGTGCAGTTTAACCGAGAAGCTGATAAGGCCCATAGTTTTGAAAACCGGCTCATATTTCGTAACGTAGTGTCTGATTACTTTTGGATTATCCTTGAAAGATTAAAGCCTGACGTTGCTTTCTAAACGGAGAAGCGGTGCTAATGCACTTACTGATCCGCACTATTTTTAAAATCGTATTTCCAAGTTTTGATATCTTTCTTTTTTTTAATAAATTGTAAGGTTAAAGTACAGAATAGGTACAAAATACACTCCCCATGTTAAGAATGGCTTTTTAAATAATAACATTATTATTTCAGAACGGATCAATAAGTGCATGAGTACCGAAAAAGCGTATAAAATAAAATTTACAAGGATTAATATAATTACGAATTATGCTAAAGATGCAGTATAAAAACATCGTGTTTACTTTTTTTGCGTGTTTGCTTGCAAAGAAAATTAAACTGAAGTCGTAAGATATTGAATATATTGAAAAATATGAATATACTTAGTTTGTGCTAAAAGGCCTAAAATAATCCAAAAATTGATTTTAAGCGAATAAGTGTTTGCTTCTCATCAAAAGTAAACACGGCATACATACTTAAAGAATGGAAGCTCAATTACATAATTTACTTTCATTATATGGATTTGTATAATTGGGAAAATATTATATCTTAATTTTTTAAAGGTTATTAAAGTGATAATTATGGAAACAAAATTACTTATTCTATTATCTTATATTGAACCATATATATATAGTGCTAAAGCAGAGAGTGATCCGCGCTATTTTATAAATCGTATGTCCACGTTTAATTAAAGTTTTGTTTTTTAGTCAACTGTAAGGTTAAATACAGAATAGGTACAAAACACCCTCCCCATGTTAAGAATGGCTATTTAAATAATAACGTTATTATTTCAGCACGGATCACTCTCTGCTTGAGTACCATATGTATATTTTTATTCATTTTAATCCCAAACAAGGCATATTGCCACATTGATATAGGGGGCTAATTTCAAAATATTAACCTTGCTTCTTAGAACATAAGAGACTACTTGTGAATTAGTATTTTTTGTTACAACGAAACATTAATAGCAGTCACATTAAATCCATAAGGCAACCTCGTTAATTGCTTAAAAATCTGAAATTAAACAAAATAATTTAGAATATCACATTCTCGCTAAATTGGGAACATTGTTGTATGTATTTCTATCAGTATTTTGTGTATTTTTATTTTTGTAAGCGTTAATCGAGGCTTCACTATGGCGCTAAAGGAACTTTTTGTTCTAATCGTAAGCTTTTACACTGCCATTATATATATATATATATATATATTATATATATATATATATATATATATATATATATAAACACCTAAAACAAAATGAACTCATTCGGGCATGTAGAAAAGTAATTTAGCTTTCCTTCGGTTATATTTATATTTATTTCCTTTTAAGGGAAGACCTGAACACGAATCATTTCCCAAATAATTTTAACCGGTATTCTGCAGTTGGTATTTTTTTTTTACAACATAACTCAGCGTAGTATAAACATTCCAACCCGCCATGTTAAGGGCTTTCGGGAAAGAAACATCCCAACCTCGAAAACTATACTACATACTAAAACACTATAAGAATTATAGGGGCGCGGTGATTTGCGTTCAGGTTCGCCCCACTTTTTTTTTGTCGGCTATTCTATTAAAGGCCTCGATATATTGTATAATTTTTTTAAGTAAAAGAAAAGTACAATTCAGGTGTTGAAAAGTGAATTAAATTCACCGATTAATTACACTGAGAATTTATTTATTGAAAAAGCAAAGACGGTTATTTATTAATACTTTAATAAAACAAAATGGATTTAAACTTGATCGACATGGGTTTGTTCATAAGTGTGTACTGAAAATTTATTAATTCAAAAAAAAAACAAAACAAAAAAAAAAAAACGAAATGTTAAAACCATTATCAATAATTAAATTTAGTGTAACTTTGAAATTTGGGAGGTTTGAGGGTTTATTCCGAAAGTCGTTCTGAGCATGGGGAGTTTAGGGGTGTTTATTCCAAAAGCCGTTCTTGCGGAGGGTGATTCTCGTTCAGGTTCGTCTTCGGTTTTATTTAATTTTTTTAAAATGTCTGAACGTAAATTTTAAAATTGATTTAATCACAATCTTATTTGAAAATGAAGTGTTTAGAGATGAGCTAAGGTCAGTCGGATGTTTTTTCCTCAACACTGCATCTGTGAGTCATAGAATTAAGCGTTGCATAAATTTGCTATATTTTTTAAATTCATTTTTAGGGAGGGGGACCTGATATTCAATATTTACATTTTTTTTACTTTTTGCAATATTATAGAAAAAATATTCTTGCGTTGATGTTTACACATTAATGGGTACAAGGAAAATATTAAAAATGAAAATATCGAGAAAAAAAAACCATGATACGTACAACTTTTTTTTTTTTTTTTCGATATTTTCATTTTTTTTGGTACTCATGCAGAGAGTGGTCCGTGCAGAAATAATAAAGTTATTATTTAAAAAGCCATTCTTAACATGGAGAGGGGACGAAGTTTTGTACATAATCTGTACTTTAGCCTTACAATTGAACAAAACAAAAACTTTAATTAAACGTATAAACTTTCACAAAACTCAAATTATAAAGAAAGAAAAGTGCACACCATGCAACTCCTGTTTTGAAAAATATATTTCAAAGCGTATAAATTTAAGAACGAAATACACATTCAATTTGAATGTTACTCTTCCCCCAGACCTCCAACTGATTATCTTGCAAAACGTATTTTTGCTTAAAATACCATTCGTTGAATTAGCTGTAAAAAGTATGTAAATATTTTCTTATAATAAATTAAGAGAAATGGCAGGGTAGCACAGCGAAATTAAAAATGAAACATGAATGGGGGATAAAAACAATCGCAGCAACGTCGAATTGTGTGTGGATATGCACAAAAAGAGTATATATCCGAAAGTATTTTTTGAAATTAACCAGAAAATCTTTTAATTTGAAAAGTTTCATTCATTCTCTTTACGCTTTCAGTATATTATAGTTCTTCTATAAACGAACGAATAAAAAATGGATTGCGATGTGAACACTGCAACTGAATACAGATATATATCGTGATGATTAACATGGAGATAATGCGTTCATATTTTAAGTTCTGTCGTTAGATGTGTGTAAGTGCGTGCGTAATATTGGACCATATACGTTGCCAATGTGTACCTCTTAAAGATTACAAAAAAGTATGGATAGGTTTGACCACTGAACTAGTAATTGACAATTCCAAGTGTTTTGACGGCATTAACGCTTTAAACTAAAGTTGGTCACGGCCAGAGAAAAAATAGAATTGAGCATGCTACGATTAGTTGATTAGAAAATAAGGTAGGGATTCAAAATAAAACCGCTCAGCTCTTACTTTTTACTTCGGTGCTAATGCAGAGAGTGATCAGCGCTATTTTTTTTAAAATCGTATTTACAAGTTTAATTAAAGTTTTTTTTTATTCAATTGTAAAGTTAAAGTACAGAATAGGTACAAAACACCCTCCCCATGTTAAGAATGGCTTTTTAAATAATAACGTTATTATTTCAGCACGGATCAATAAGTGCATGAGTACCTTTACTTTTCACTTTTCTTTCCCTTAATCTCTTCCCTTACTTAAAATTTCTCTATTTACATTATTTGCTGTTATTCTTTTTTGTAAAAGTAGATTAAAACTCTCATAAATCTTGATTTTGGTCTTTATAGGCACTACAGACACACGTATGCACATATGTAGCCAATAAATACACATACTATAAGCATTTTGTATTAATTCATCGAAAACGATTGCCATGGGTTATAGGAGTCGAACCCTGTAGCGAAGCCATCTGTCTCTTGTTTCAATATAACCACAGGGCCAATATAAACTGCAACAATATGCAAGTGGATTTAAACGCAATAAAATGTCGATCTACAGTGATCTAGTGACACGAGGTGACGATTTCACACGTAGGCCAACTGACCGACTTTTCCTTCGCCAGCAGTGCTCAACAGTTAAGAAACACGTTTCTTAAAGGGCTGGAAAGAATCATAATATAGGTATGTGCAGTTTAACCGAGAAGCTGATAAGGCCCATAGTTTTGAAAACCGGCTCATATTTCGTAACGTAGTGTCTGATTACTTTTGGATTATCCTTGAAAGATTAAAGCCTGACGTTGCTTTCTAAACGGAGAAGCGGTGCTAATGCACTTACTGATCCGCACTATTTTTAAAATCGTATTTCCAAGTTTTGATATCTTTCTTTTTTTTAATAAATTGTAAGGTTAAAGTACAGAATAGGTACAAAATACACTCCCCATGTTAAGAATGGCTTTTTAAATAATAACTATTATTTCAGAACGGATCAATAAGTGCATGAGTACCGAAAAAGCGTATAAAATAAAATTTACAAGGATTAATATAATTACGAATTATGCTAAAGATGCAGTATAAAAACATCGTGTTTACTTTTTTTGCGTGTTTGCTTGCAAAGAAAATTAAACTGAAGTCGTAAGATATTGAATATATTGAAAAATATGAATATACTTAGTTTGTGCTAAAAGGCCTAAAATAATCCAAAAATTGATTTTAAGCGAATAAGTGTTTGCTTCTCATCAAAAGTAAACACGGCATACATACTTAAAGAATGGAAGCTCAATTACATAATTTACTTTCATTATATGGATTTGTATAATTGGGAAAATATTATATCTTAATTTTTTAAAGGTTATTAAAGTGATAATTATGGAAACAAAATTACTTATTCTATTATCTTATATTGAACCATATATATATAGTGCTAAAGCAGAGAGTGATCCGCGCTATTTTATAAATCGTATGTCCACGTTTAATTAAAGTTTTGTTTTTTAGTCAACTGTAAGGTTAAATACAGAATAGGTACAAAACACCCTCCCCATGTTAAGAATGGCTATTTAAATAATAACGTTATTATTTCAGCACGGATCACTCTCTGCTTGAGTACCATATGTATATTTTTATTCATTTTAATCCCAAACAAGGCATATTGCCACATTGATATAGGGGGCTAATTTCAAAATATTAACCTTGCTTCTTAGAACATAAGAGACTACTTGTGAATTAGTATTTTTTGTTACAACGAAACATTAATAGCAGTCACATTAAATCCATAAGGCAACCTCGTTAATTGCTTAAAAATCTGAAATTAAACAAAATAATTTAGAATATCACATTCTCGCTGAATTGGGAACATTGTTGTATGTATTTCTATCAGTATTTTGTGTATTTTTATTTTTGTAAGCGTTAATCGAGGCTTCACTATGGCGCTAAAGGAACTTTTTGTTCTAATCGTAAGCTTTTACACTGCCATTATATATATATATATATATATATATATTATATATATATATTATATATATTATATATATATATTATATATATTATATATATTATATATATATATATATATATATATATATATATATATATATATATATATATATATAAACACCTAAAACAAAATGAACTCATTCGGGCATGTAGAAAAGTAATTTAGCTTTCCTTCGGTTATATTTATATTTATTTCCTTTTAAGGGAAGACCTGAACACGAATCATTTCCCAAATAATTTTAACCGGTATTCTGCAGTTGGTATTTTTTTTTTACAACATAACTCAGCGTAGTATAAACATTCCAACCCGCCATGTTAAGGGCTTTCGGGAAAGAAACATCCCAACCTCGAAAACTATACTACATACTAAAACACTATAAGAATTATAGGGGCGCGGTGATTTGCGTTCAGGTTCGCCCCACTTTTTTTTTGTCGGCTATTCTATTAAAGGCCTCGATATATTGTATAATTTTTTTAAGTAAAAGAAAAGTACAATTCAGGTGTTGAAAAGTGAATTAAATTCACCGATTAATTACACTGAGAATTTATTTATTGAAAAAGCAAAGACGGTTATTTATTAATACTTTAATAAAACAAAATGGATTTAAACTTGATCGACATGGGTTTGTTCATAAGTGTGTACTGAAAATTTATTAATTCAAAAAAAAAAAAAAAAAAAAAAAAAAAAAAAAAAAAAAAAAAAAAAAAAAAAAACGAAATGTTAAAACCATTATCAATAATTAAATTTAGTGTAACTTTGAAATTTGGGAGGTTTGAGGGTTTATTCCGAAAGTCGTTCTGAGCATGGGGAGTTTAGGGGTGTTTATTCCAAAAGCCGTTCTTGCGGAGGGTGATTCTCGTTCAGGTTCGTCTTCGGTTTTATTTAATTTTTTTAAAATGTCTGAACGTAAATTTTAAAATTGATTTAATCACAATCTTATTTGAAAATGAAGTGTTTAGAGATGAGCTAAGGTCAGTCGGATGTTTTTTCCTCAACACTGCATCTGTGAGTCATAGAATTAAGCGTTGCATAAATTTGCTATATTTTTTAAATTCATTTTTAGGGAGGGGGACCTGATATTCAATATTTACATTTTTTTTACTTTTTGCAATATTATAGAAAAAATATTCTTGCGTTGATGTTTACACATTAATGGGTACAAGGAAAATATTAAAAATGAAAATATCGAGAAAAAAAACCCTGATACGTACAACTTTTTTTTTTTTTTCGATATTTTCATTTTTTTTGGTACTCATGCAGAGAGTGGTCCGTGCAGAAATAATAAAGTTATTATTTAAAAAGCCATTCTTAACATGGAGAGGGGACGAAGTTTTGTACATAATCTGTACTTTAGCCTTACAATTGAACAAAACAAAAACTTTAATTAAACGTATAAACTTTCACAAAACTCAAATTATAAAGAAAGAAAAGTGCACACCATGCAACTCCTGTTTTGAAAAATATATTTCAAAGCGTATAAATTTAAGAACGAAATACACATTCAATTTGAATGTTACTCTTCCTCCAGACCTCCAACTGATTATCTTGCAAAACGTATTTTTGCTTAAAATACCATTCGTTGAATTAGCTGTAAAAAGTATGTAAATATTTTCTTATAATAAATTAAGAGAAATGGCAGGGTAGCACAGCGAAATTAAAAATGAAACATGAATGGGGGATAAAAACAATCGCAGCAACGTCGAATTGTGTGTGGATATGCACAAAAAGAGTATATATCCGAAAGTATTTTTTGAAATTAACCAGAAAATCTTTTAATTTGAAAAGTTTCATTCATTCTCTTTACGCTTTCAGTATATTATAGTTCTTCTATAAACGAACGAATAAAAAATGGATTGCGATGTGAACACTGCAACTGAATACAGATATATATCGTGATGATTAACATGGAGATAATGCGTTCATATTTTAAGTTCTGTCGTTAGATGTGTGTAAGTGCGTGCGTAATATTGGACCATATACGTTGCCAATGTGTACCTCTTAAAGATTACAAAAAAGTATGGATAGGTTTGACCACTGAACTAGTAATTGACAATTCCAAGTGTTTTGACGGCATTAACGCTTTAAACTAAAGTTGGTCACGGCCAGAGAAAAAATAGAATTGAGCATGCTACGATTAGTTGATTAGAAAATAAGGTAGGGATTCAAAATAAAACCGCTCAGCTCTTACTTTTTACTTCGGTGCTAATGCAGAGAGTGATCAGCGCTATTTTTTTTAAAATCGTATTTACAAGTTTAATTAAAGTTTTTTTTTATTCAATTGTAAAGTTAAAGTACAGAATAGGTACAAAACACCCTCCCCATGTTAAGAATGGCTTTTTAAATAATAACGTTATTATTTCAGCACGGATCAATAAGTGCATGAGTACCTTTACTTTTCACTTTTCTTTCCCTTAATCTCTTCCCTTACTTAAAATTTCTCTATTTACATTATTTGCTGTTATTCTTTTTTGTAAAAGTAGATTAAAACTCTCATAAATCTTGATTTTGGTCTTTATAGGCACTACAGACACACGTATGCACATATGTAGCCAATAAATACACATACTATAAGCATTTTGTATTAATTCATCGAAAACGATTGCCATGGGTTATAGGAGTCGAACCCTGTAGCGAAGCCATCTGTCTCTTGTTTCAATATAACCACAGGGCCAATATAAACTGCAACAATATGCAAGTGGATTTAAACGCAATAAAATGTCGATCTACAGTGATCTAGTGACACGAGGTGACGATTTCACACGTAGGCCAACTGACCGACTTTTCCTTCGCCAGCAGTGCTCAACAGTTAAGAAACACGTTTCTTAAAGGGCTGGAAAGAATCATAATATAGGTATGTGCAGTTTAACCGAGAAGCTGATAAGGCCCATAGTTTTGAAAACCGGCTCATATTTCGTAACGTAGTGTCTGATTACTTTTGGATTATCCTTGAAAGATTAAAGCCTGACGTTGCTTTCTAAACGGAGAAGCGGTGCTAATGCACTTACTGATCCGCACTATTTTTAAAATCGTATTTCCAAGTTTTGATATCTTTCTTTTTTTTAATAAATTGTAAGGTTAAAGTACAGAATAGGTACAAAATACACTCCCCATGTTAAGAATGGCTTTTTAAATAATAACTATTATTTCAGAACGGATCAATAAGTGCATGAGTACCGAAAAAGCGTATAAAATAAAATTTACAAGGATTAATATAATTACGAATTATGCTAAAGATGCAGTATAAAAACATCGTGTTTACTTTTTTTGCGTGTTTGCTTGCAAAGAAAATTAAACTGAAGTCGTAAGATATTGAATATATTGAAAAATATGAATATACTTAGTTTGTGCTAAAAGGCCTAAAATAATCCAAAAATTGATTTTAAGCGAATAAGTGTTTGCTTCTCATCAAAAGTAAACACGGCATACATACTTAAAGAATGGAAGCTCAATTACATAATTTACTTTCATTATATGGATTTGTATAATTGGGAAAATATTATATCTTAATTTTTTAAAGGTTATTAAAGTGATAATTATGGAAACAAAATTACTTATTCTATTATCTTATATTGAACCATATATATATAGTGCTAAAGCAGAGAGTGATCCGCGCTATTTTATAAATCGTATGTCCACGTTTAATTAAAGTTTTGTTTTTTAGTCAACTGTAAGGTTAAATACAGAATAGGTACAAAACACCCTCCCCATGTTAAGAATGGCTATTTAAATAATAACGTTATTATTTCAGCACGGATCACTCTCTGCTTGAGTACCATATGTATATTTTTATTCATTTTAATCCCAAACAAGGCATATTGCCACATTGATATAGGGGGCTAATTTCAAAATATTAACCGTGCTTCTTAGAACATAAGAGACTACTTGTGAATTTGTATTTTTTGTTACAACGAAATATTAATAGCAGTCACATTAAATCAATAAGGCAACCTCGTTAATTGCTTACAAATCTGAAATTAAACAAAATAATTTAGAATATCGCATTCTCGCCAAATTGGGAACATTGTTGTATGTATTTCTATCAGTATTTTGTGTATTTTTATTTTTGTAAGCGTTAATCGAGGCTTCACTATGGCGCTAAAGGAACTTTGTTCTAATCGTAAGCTTTTACACTGCCATTATATATATATATATATATATATATATATATATATATATATATATATAAACACCTAAAACAAAATGAACTCATTCGGGCATGTAGAAAAGTAATTTAGCTTTCCTTCGGTTATATTTATATTTATTTCCTTTTAAGGGAAGACCTGAACACGAATCATTTCCCAAATAATTTTAACCGGTATTCTGCAGTTGGTATTTTTGTTTTTTTACAACATAACTCAGCGTAGTATAAACATTCCAACCCGCCATGTTAAGGGCTTTCGGGAAAGAAACATCCCCCCCAACCTCGAAAACTATACTAC
Organism: Euprymna scolopes; assembly: GCF_053919585.1. NCBI lineage: Eukaryota > Metazoa > Mollusca > Cephalopoda > Sepiida > Sepiolidae > Euprymna > Euprymna scolopes. The sequence goes on along the minus strand of NC_136486.1, from coordinate 124,660,465 downwards.
ATACTAAAACACTATAAGAATTATAGGGGCGCGGTGATTTGCGTTCAGGTTCGCCCCACTTTTTTTTTGTCGGCTATTCTATTAAAGGCCTCGATATATTGTATAATTTTTTTAAATAAAAGAAAAGTACAATTCAGGTGTTGAAAAGTGAATTAAATTCACCGATTAATTACACTGAGAATTTATTTATTGAAAAAGCAAAGACGGTTATTTATTAATAATTAAATAAAACAAAATGGATTTAAACTTGATAGACATGGGTTTGTTCATAAGTGTGTACTGAAAATTTATTAATTGAAAAAAAAAACAAACAAAAAAAAACGAAATGTTAAAACCATTATCAATAATTAAATTTAGTGTAACTTTGAAATTTGGGAGGTTTGAGGGTTTATTCCGAAAGTCGTTCTGAACATGGGGGGTTTAGGGGTGTTTATTCCAAAAGCCGTTCTTGCGGAGGGTGATTCTCGTTCAGGTTCGTCTTCGATTTTATTTAATTTTTTAAAATGTCTGAACGTAAATTTTAAAATTGATTTAACCACAGTCTTCTTTGAAAATGAAGTGTTTAGAGATGAGCTAAGGTCAATCGGATGTTTTTTCCTCAACACTGCATCTGTGAGTCATAGAATTAAGCGTTGCATAAATTTGCTATATTTTTTAAATTCATTTTTAGGGAGGGGGACCTGATATTCAATATTTACATTTTTTTTTACTTTTTGCAATATTATAGAAAAATATTCTTGCGTTGATGTTTACACATTAATGGGTACAAGGAAAATATTAAAAATGAAAATATCGAAAAACGGATACGTACAACTTTTTTTTTTATTTCGATATTTTCATTTTTTTTGGTACTCATGCAGAGAGTGGTCCGTGCAGAAATAATAAAGTTATTTAAAAAGCCATTCTTAACATGGAGAGGGGAGGGAGTTTTGTACATATGTACTTTAGCCTTACAATTGAACAAAACAAAAAACAAAAACTTTAATTAAACGTAGAAATACGTTTTATAAAATAGCGCGGACCACTCGCTGCATTGGCACCATTTTGGTAATGTCACAATTACACCGTACAAGTACCGAATAAAAAAGGAGCTAATGCAGAGAGTGATCCCCCTACTTTTTAAAAATCGTATTTCTACGTTTAATTAGAGTTTTGATATGGTTTTTTTTATTCAATTGTAAGGTTAAAGTACAGAATAGGTACAAAACAATCACCCCTCCCCATGTTAAGAATGGCTTTTTAAATAATAACGTTATTATTACAGCAGGGATTACTCTCTACATAAGTACCAGAAAATAATAAGTACATTATATTCAGTGCTCATTATTTTATAAATACTGAAAATGTCGGTAACATTAGTTGATTTCCTGAATTCTGGTGAATTTTTAAGTAGAGAGAGATCAAAATGTTCATACATTCTTGGTATCGGCAATTCATTTTGCACATACCTATTATAAACCTATAATTGGAATTCCAAGTGAACTTCGTAATATTTACAAAATCTTAATTCAGACCGGAAGAGGTTCCGCTTCAGAATTTCACCAACACCCTCCAAATACACTCCACTGAGTAAAATCTAAAATAGAAAACTTGATATGAATTGCAAAATAAGATTTGGCGAAAATACAAAAAAATATAAATACTATAACATGCTCATAAGATCCCCTAGTAATTTTATGATGAATGCCCAACTTAAAGTGGAAATTGAAGCATAGTAATCACATCGGGTAGGATATGATTAAGATGTTTATAGAGATTCTAAACTCCATTTGGAAAGTAAAAATAGAATGAATGCAATGGACATTCAGAATAATTGTATACTTAAAAAAATAGGTTACATTCTGGACAGGACGGAAGCAGTTTACGATTAAAAATACGCGAAAAAAAAATGTTTCCTTCTCGGGTATTTTGCAGAGAAGCTAACAACTCCAACGAATAATATATAGGAAATGTTCCCGTAGCAAAAAAAAAAAAAAAAAAAAAAAAAAAACTTTAATTTTAAACCTACGTGGCTCATTTGTTTTAGTTTCAAGTATCTTTATTGCCCTGTATTTAATCTATAAAAAAAAAATCATTTTTTCTGAGCAGATTAAAAAAAAATTGGCGGCATCTTTTTTTGGAAAGGTAAGCCTCGTTTTAACTGTAAGGTTTACAGTTACTTTGATTTTTTTTTGGTATTTTTACGAGAGTATCCAGCGTACTATAAACACTCCGACCTTTCTATGTAACGAGTGGCTTTAGAAATGATACCCCCAACTTCCCCATGATAGAACAGCTTTAGAGGGTGGGTGTATTTATTCCTAAAGCCGTTCTTAAAGGAAATAATTACTCACCTCTGGGGAGCTCCGGCAACAGGAAGTTGCTTGCTTCCTTGTGTTAGCTTTTATGAGGGTTTGGGCGCATAATATCACGTGCACGTGATTTTTCATCTAATACGAATTATCAACTAAGTGACTTTGTGGTCGCAACGGACGAATCTGTTGCAACGTCGTTAACAATCTTTCAGGAACCGTATCCTGGGAACTCGCCACATTCTTAACCTGGAGTGTTTATACTACGTTATGTACTCTCATAATAATATACCAAAAATCCCAAGCACCTGTAGACCTTGCAGTGAAAATGAGGATTGCTACTTCCAAAGAAGATGCCGCTATTTACTTTTCAAATCCGCTCGGAAAAACTGAATTTTTGAGATTAAATAAAGAGCAGTAAAAACTACTCGAAAACCAAAACTTATGAGCCAGGTATAAAATTAAGTTTCATTGGCTACGGTAACATTTATTCATATTTTTTTCGTATAGTTGTTTGTTGGCTTCTCTGCTAAATTAATTTAAATTGCACAGGTGTTTTTGTTTATAGTTCGGCAAAAGTCTGTTTCAGTTCAGATTATGGCGCTAATGCAGAGAGTGACACGCGCCTTTTTTTAAATCGTATTTCCAAGTTTAATTAAAGTTTTATGATCTGTTTTTTTTATTAAATTGTAAGGCTAAAGTAGAGAATAGGTACAAAACACCCTCCCCTCCCCATGTTAAGAATGGCTTTCTAAATAATGACGTTATTATTTCACCACGGGTCACTCTCTGCAGGAGTACAAAAAAAAAAGGAAATAGTTTCACCCAACAACGGCAACTGACGGAGAAAAAAAAAAGAAATACCTTACCTTAACTTTCTTGCAACAGGTTGCCGGAGTTGCGACCTCGTATAATAAATTCCTGTACCAAGGTCAGGTAATTATCACAGGCAAAATAATTATAGACCCGAAAGGATCTTAATAGTAAATGCAGACAAGTAAAATATATATATATATATATAAAAAAAAAGGGTTTGAGCCGAAACGAGAGCGAAGCAGCGGAAAAGTGAAGAAAAAGAAAAAGACATGCGCAACGAGCCTCTTTTATGGCAGACCAGTCACGTGACATCGATGCAACTAAAAATAATCCCTAGCAAAGCCTTCGCTTCTTAGTCTCAAGCATCCGTCAGAAGCCGCAGGAAAGTGGGTAACTTAACTTTTTCGTACACCCGTAAGTACCTGATGTCTTTCTAGAAATAATTCCGACTAGAATAATATCGGGGAAACAAATACCAACAATATGGAGATTAAGAACTATAGACGACTCTAAATGCGGCCGTATCGGTGTCAGGTGAAAACCTAGCCTCAAAGTGAAAATGTTTCGATTACCAAACCGCACTGTTTTAGTTTAAAATAAATAAGCAAATTGGCATGCACGAAAACGTGTGAAACTTTTGAAAACGTTTTTATTTTTATTTTAATATATTTTACAAACTTATTTAAAACTTAAACAGTAATCGTAACATCTTCACATCGAGGCTAGATTTTCACCCGCCACTGGTATGGTCGCAATTAGAGTTGTCAATATTTTTGAATCACTAACAAAAGAGAATCGGAGAAAGTGCACTGGGAAGACCACCTGGAGACCTACCTTTAAGAAGTTGATTACGGGGAGGTGGAAAATAAGAAAATGCCTTTTGGAATAAACACCCCCGACCTCTCCATGTTTAGAACGGCTTTTGGAATTAATACTCTTTGGAGGTTGGATAACCAGTGCACATTGACCAAATAATCACCAGATTCATACGATATGATGATAATGATAAACAGTTAAATTTAAGTTAAAGAGAAAACTTGGTTATTGAGCCTGATATTTTTATTAAAAATATATTTTTATTGAAAAAATATTTTTATTAAAATAATATTTTTATTAAAAAAATATTTTTATTAAAAATTATTTTTATTAAAAATTATTTTTATTAAAACATATTTAATGAATTTTAATTATTTTTTGTGTATTACACTTTAATCCAACATTTATAAACATAATCAACATTTTGTACTATTTGGTTATTTTCCTGTTACGAACAGTTTAAAAGATTGCAGTTAAACTGGAGAATCATATATCAATCAATTTATGAACTATAGAAAATTCATTACATTTCTTATCGAACCAGAAGCTCAGAACTCACAGCAATAGGTTAAAAAAAAAGAAACATATCTATTGTGGATTCGGAGAAGTTAAAATGTAATCTCTTTTAAATCAACTATATTGTCTGGTGAAAATTCCGAGTCGCGATAACAAAATCCTAATAATAAATTCTCTTTTAAGAAGAGATACTCGAGTTGCAACCAGCAAGTGTGTGAATGACACAGTGGACAACAGCACCACGACCTTTAATATTTTAGTACAAACACACAAGGGAGATAATTATGTATTCAAATCATTTTATTTTATTGTTTATAAGATTTGTTAGATATATTTATATGCTAGTTAATAATAAAAGTGATGAATGTTCAAACGCCATTTACAATAGCCAAGAAGTCAAAAAAGGGGTGAAAAATATATAACAAATACATGCTTCCAAATGCAAAATAAGTTACTTTTCTGCATATCTATATGAGATTTTTGTGTTTTAATTAACTTTAAACGTTTTAGTTTGAAAAGAAAACTACTGACAGGTTTGTCTTGTTAGAATGAAAAATGGTGGTTTTGTTAAAGATATTTCGACCCACAATTATCTCTCAAACATCGCAAATTAGATAAACTACTGGTGGAACATTACATTTTCGCATGGATATTAACGTTTATGCGATGTTTTTTTAAAACTTTTCAGATTTTCTGAGACTGTTTCTATTGCTTCTACAATGATTATCGTCATATTGATATATGATATATATGATATTAATATTGACTTTCTTAAATTTTCATATTCCTTTCACTGTTCTAACAAGGTTAGTGCAATTGCTTTTTTTTCGCCTCTATCATCTTTATATTGTGGACTACCGCGACGCGAAATGTATACTTTGGTAATTTCATTTCGGTCTTTTTAATTAGTATGATGTCTGGCTTCCTTGCATGGATATTTTTTGGTTTTCCTTTCCTATTTCTGTCTTCGGGTTGTGTCTGTATTATTTTTCTGCATGTTCAAAATCCTGTCGTTTGCATAGTTCCTAGTGTATTGCTTTTCCTACGATGTGTGTTCCTATATTTTTCGGGGGAATCGTTTGCTCTATGTACTTATAATGTGATATACCGTTTAGTCTCTTTGTCTAGAGAGTCTACATTAACTCTCCTCTACTTTAGCTTCAATGTAATTGGTTTTAATTGTTATGCCCTGGGCACTCGCCAGCTGAGATTTCTTTCTCTCTTTATATGTTCAAATGTTCACCTGTTAGTCATTCCCACGGGTTTTCGTGCGTCTCTTCTTTTTCTCATTTTTATAAGTCATCCATGTAGCTGTTTCTATTTTCATTTTTCTTTTGTTTTTAAATCTCTTGTTTTGCTGATTTCGCTATTATTTATTTTATCCCGTTGCGGTGATCAGAAGTTTGTATTCCGAGAGGCGCATTTTCCACGTCTTTTTTGTGCCTTCCACACATTATTCGATACTTTTTCGTCATCTTTCCCTTCGCCTTTTATTTTTCTTCACGGTCAATATTAGCGTTTAGATGGAGTACATTGTTCATATCAACCTAGTCTTGCGGGTTTAGATACGTAAATCCTTTTTTAGTCCCTCCTATTAATGGTTCATAATGATACTGCCCAGGTATTGGTTCCTTTAACAAGATTTCTACTATATTTTTTTTGTAGAAGAGTTTCCTAGTGCGTCTCAGGTATATTTTTCCAATGTCAGTATTTTCTCTAGATTTGATAGTGTCTGCATCCTGAACTTCCAAATATTTGTAGGTAATCACGCCGGGCCGTGATATATGATTACTTCTTTGAGTAACCAATTTCTCATCTTCACCAAGAACACAAATCTCTTTATTGAACAATTCTATGCTCACATATATTTTAGCCCGCCCCCTTTCATTTCTAGTAAAGGAGTGTTTTCATTTGAATGCTCTGTCAGAAAATTCTGGTCGTGTTTAGCAGCTTTTCCAGTTCATTTTCGTATTTTTGCAAATAGCATTATGTGGTCCATGTACAGGAAACAATTTATTTAATCTGCAGTGTCTGTAAACTTGTAATCTGAATTATATTTATGTATCACTGTCCGCGGATCAACACATGTGTGCAATTTCAGCTGCAAATGAGATCAAGACACTGAATAGGAAATCACCTCAATTCGTTTGTTATTTGCTGCAATAGCATTTATTTCCTTTTTTTTTTATTCAGCCCTGGCATAAATCACTTGAAGTATAACGTTCTCCCTGTCTTACACAAGATCTCAAACGTTATCTCGTCTCCCTCGTGATTGTTTTCTTTCTCTTTTTTATAGCCTCTTTTCCGACCGGTGACGTCACTTCGCGTGGAATTTGCAGCTGCATGTCCGCTTTATGTTACATCTACAACGAATCTAATTTGGTCGAATGATATAATAAAACAGTTGTCGTGATAGAGGATCTTGGAAAGTTCTTCCCCGTATTGTTATTTCAGGCAGGTGTTCTCCCAAGCTGTTTGTTCTAGTCGCAAAGTTCCTATTGCTTTTGTAATAAGATTAATGATCTTGCCCAATATCTTGTAATTCTTAAGTATTATTATTATTATTATTATTATTATTATTATTATTGTGAAACGTATGGATAGAGAAAGGACAGAGTAACTGGCTAGGAAGAAAATGCACGGAAGGTCCTCTAGGGTATAGCAGAAATGGCCGAGGAAAGATCATGTCAATGACTTATAGCTGGGTATCTTGCTAAGAATACTGAAGCTTTTGTTTGTGCAGCACCAAGAGCAACCATTAGGAACACAATTGTTCAAAAAAGTGATTCTAGGAGAGAAAGTTGCTGCAGAATGCCGGTTTTGTGGTTAGACCTCAGAGTCAATTGCGCACTTTGAAGCAGGGTGTAGTGGATTGGCGCAAAATACACGATCGAATCGGACTCCAGATATATTGGGAGGTCTGTAAGAATGTTGGGGTGAAGTGTGCTGGAAAGTGCTTTGAGGAGATGCCTGATGAAGTGAGAACAAGTGAGGATGGCAATTTAGAGGTATGGTGGGACAAAAATGTCATAACGACTAAACAATTTGAACATAATCGTCCGGATTTGGTTGGCGTTGCCAAGGCCTAAAAAACTGACAGATTGTAGTCTTCTCAGTACCCTGGGACAGGAAAGTGAGAGAGAAGGAGAACGAGAAGTGGAGTAGTTATATCCCATTGGCCTTGGAGATAAGGCGTATACACGGGATTAAAACATAAATAATCCCGGTCGTAGTTGGTGCGCTAGGAGTAGTATCATTTGTCTGGAAGGAAACTTGACAAAAACTATGACTCCCCGAAGTTTAAGGCGGCATTCAGACCAATGCTATTGTAGGTACCACCACCATCCTTAGGGAAATCCTTGATCTTTGAAACTCCTGGTTTGGAGCCGGGATTGAGGGAAATACTCTGGAAATGAATCCCATCTCTTTTCAGGTAGACGTTGATAAACAAAATCAGAATTATTATTATTATTATTAATATTATTATTATTATTATTATTGGCTCACATAGAGCTTTCACGCAAGTCAAAGATCTGATTGAAAAACATATGGTGTTCGCTGGAAGCTGACTTACAACAAGTCTCCCCAAACGTCCAGCAATCTCTACCTCCTTCGATAGCATTTGCAAATAAATGTGCGTTATCGCAACAGCCTCTCATCATTGATTTCTCGCTGGTAGTAGCCATTGGTTTATACTGGAATTTGAGTGGCACTAAGCCCCAAGGTCCCAGCTCTCTTTGCGCTTGTTCAGCGGAGGTCCAGTCAGTGCTCTCTCCTCGGACTTTCCATTCTCCCTGACCCTTCTCGGCTATTTGGTATCACCCGTTTTGGGGGGGGGGAGGAGATGCGTGGTTGGGATGTAGAACTTTTTGATATGCAACTTTAGTGTTCTTCATTCCCTGAATGCTTCTTCATGTTTTGCCTCTGCAGCAGTTTGTCTGGCTCACGAATGTGGTTCATGTGTATTATTGTCCGTATTCAAGGGTTTTCCTTAATATGTCAACCGTTTCCTTATCGTTAGTCGTTGTATCTTGCAGCCATTCATTTGATTCTAATTTCTCCCATTATTTTTTCAAAGTTTTTCGGAATTCTTTCTAGTGCTCCTACTATTATAGGTATTATTTTTATTTTCTACATCATCCAAACCCCTTTTAACTCACTGGCAATCTCTGTGTATTTGCCCCATTTCTCCTTTTCTTTGATACTAACCCTGTGATCAGCTGGGACAGCAAAATCTATGATTTGACAGGATTTTTCTTGCTTGTTAATTATTACGACATCTGGTCTTCTTGCTTGGATGGGTTTATCCGTCTGTATGGCCATGTCCTATAGGATTTTGTGGTTCTCATTTTCGAGTACTGTTGCGGGTTTATGCGTGTACCATTTGTCTGTACGTTCAAAGTGCAGTTGTTTGCATAATTCCTAGTGCACTGCCCTCCCTACTTGGCCGTGCCTGTTTTTCTATTCCTCTTCGGACAGTTTTCTGCATTCTCTTACTATATTGTTTATCGTTTCGTCTCTTTTTCCACAGAGTCTGCATTTGTTGTTTTTTGTCTTTTATCGACATTTGCTTTGATATGGTTGGTTCTTATCGAGTTATCTTGTACTGCAGTGATTAAGGATTCAGTTTCTCGGTTTACATTCCTTTTCGCATCCATGTCGAGGTGTTTTCGTAATTCTCATCTTTTCTCATACTTATGAATCTTCCGTGTCCTTTTTTTCTCTTCCATTAGTCTTTTCTTGTTTTGTCATTTGTCTCACTGTTTTCTGGTTTTTAGTTAGTTTTTAAGTTTCTCTCGTTGCTATAATTATCCTTTCAGTATTTAGTATTATGTATTTTTCTAGCTCTTTTTTTCTGTCATTCAAACAGTCTTCTATGCAGATAGGCTTCTCCCGCCCTCTTTCATTTTCACGTAGAGTCTGTCAATGTAATCCTTTTGGTGTAGTGCATTGTGCTTGGTCATAATTTCCTGGTCTTCTGATCGAGTTGTCTCAGTTCTTCTTTTGCCCACCCTATAAACGGCCCAGTGTGTCTTACTAGTGATACTGCCCATGTATTTATACCTTTTATTAGGCTTCTGCTATATAATTTCGTTTCCAGGAGTTATTTGTTCTCTTGGGGTATTCCTTTCCAATTCACTCTTTCATTTCTGTTGTTTTGATGCTGTCCGCTTCCAGAATTCCTAAGTATTTATAGTCGTCTTGTTCCCCTAGTGCCCTCATCTCCGTTTGGTTGGGTAGTTCTATGCCTTCTGTCGTTTCCAGTTTTCCCTTTCCTTTAGCTAATAGTGCGCACTTTTCCATTCCAAATTCCATTTGGATATCCTGGCTGAAGATCTTGGTAGTGATAATTAGTGTCTCTACCTCCTTTTCGGTCCTTGGAAAAAAGTTTCAAATCGTCCATGTACATGAGGTAGTTCATTATTTTGCTCAGTATTAGAGAATTTGTATCCTGCTTGGCACTTTCTCAGAATACTGTTCAGTGGCATCATGGCTACGATGAACAGTGATGGTGATAGTGAATTTCCTTGGAAGATGCCTCTTATAATGTTACTTTCTGTTATCTGTTGTCCATCAGCTGTCAATTCCAGTCTTCATGTTCCCATTGCATTATCTATTACGTTGATGAGCCTGCTTGACATTTTATACATTTTTAAGCATTTATCTATGCTTGGGGAATCCTGTCGAACGCTTTTTTGTAGTCGATCCATGCCATGGCATAATTCTCTCTCCTTCTTTTTACCTCCTTTAGGATCTTTTGGTCTATACATAGCAGATCATGTGTTCCTCTTTTGTTTTGGCATCCTCTCTTTTCCTCATAGAAGAGTCCTCTATTATTCAGGGTATATTTGTTCCTTAGTTGTAATGTCAGTATTTGCCACATAGTGGGTAAGCGTGTGGTCGACCTATAGTTACTGAGGACGGTCCCTTTCTCTTTGTCCTTCTGTAGCAGCCTGGTTCGACATTTTGTCATCAGATCTGGCAACCTGTGCTTCCTGTATACATCTTCTTAGGTTTTGGGGTAGCCTTTCGTGTAAGGTTATTATTATTATTATTATTATTATTATTATTATTATTATTATTATTATTATTATTATTGGCTCACAAGGAGCTTTCACATAGGTTATCAAAGATCTGCCCTTGAAAACAGCCTGTTGTGTTCCCTTGAACTTGATTGACAACAAGTCTATCCGGGGTTCGCTCTTCTTGCTCCGATGGGTTTATCTGTCTATATATCCATGTCTTCGGAGAGTTTGAGACATTTGTTATCAAACAGTGTTGTCTGTTTGTCAGCGTTTATACGAGGCATAGTCTGCATAATTTCTACTGAACTGTCTTCCTCGCTTGATCGTGTCTATTCTCATATGTATGGGCTAGTTTGCTACATTCGCTTATTATGTGGTTTATTGTTTCGTCTCTTTGTCCACAGAGTATGCGTCTACTGTTTTACTGTGTCTTGTCGATCCTTGCATTGATGTGGTGTGTTTTTATAGCGTTAACTTGATTGCTTATTATTATATTGATTATTATTATTATTATTATTATTATTATTATTATAATTATCATTATTATTATTATTAATTATAATAATTATAATAATATTGTTAGTATAAACATCTATATATACAAATACCTTGGTTTCGAAATCCACTAAATTTGGCATAAATAATCCTTGGATGTCTGTTGTTATACACTGAAGTAGACTAATATTGACACAAAATCATAGCGGAAGTAAAATTCAGACGTGTGGCTTGTTTTTGACGAACATTTCTGCAAACAGGAATGCCCTTTGTATAATAATGTAGACGCGATTAAGTCACAATGCGAATCAATTCCGCAAATTAATAACTATTTAATATCTTTTCAATGTTTTCTATTAATAATATTTGAATAAATAAATTAAAGTGATGAATGTTACCAAAAACAAAAGAAATATTTGCAATTTAGACAGAGAAATTGATTTTTATGAAAAAAGAAAAGTGTGATTTCATCAAAAACAGATAAACAATAATCGTGAAGAAAAAATGATTTCAGGAAGGAAAAAAGATCAATAACTCCATGATTAATGTGTCAGAAAAAGTAACGAAACGTCGATGACTGGGACTTTTTAGATGCGGACAAAATGCATTTAAACACTTATAAATGGAAACTACATACATCAGAGGAATTATTAAGGAAGAAATAGTCGTGTAAGGGATATGTACGTGGCCAGCGTTTCCTCTCAGTCATATATTACTCTACATTGCAATCGGATTAATAACGTTACTAGCCGGACCTGAAAAAATTCACAGCGGACTCTTTCATATGTAATATATTGATATTAGCATTCGTTGGGTGTTCAGCGTGGCTGGAGACGCCTTGATATTATTATAGTTCTTTTGCTAAAACTGCAAAAGTATTTATCTAAGCTGGTAGGGACGCTCGGCGTTGCCCGATCATGAAACACGCTTAAACATGATACTTTAATTCATACAGATTTCGTATATATATTATTAAAAAGTCAATTTTTTAACGGTTCTTATATATCATAATATTGTGATATCAAAAATATATCCACATCACTTGAGTGATATCAGCTTAAATCGAAACAAAAAAACATACTTATGAAGAATATATATATATATATATATATATTATTATTATTATTATTATTATTATTATATTTTCACCCCAAACAAGGCACATTGCTACTTTGATGTAGGGGGCTACTATCAGGGACATAAGCAACAGGGGTACTATGTTGGGAGTTGGGCAGCAAGATGTCGGTTCACGTAACACTTGAACTTCTGCAGGAGATTTGGGGAAGTAGGGACCCGGAAGGGAATGCCAAAGTCTAGCGGTTCTGGGGAAGAAACTACTGCAGTATAAGGCTCGCTTACATCTAGCGATCTCAGCCGTGAAGGAGTGTGTCGGGAGTATTTACGTCGAGGGGGTTCAAGTGCTTTCAGGTCGTCGGAGCATTCACCGTTAAAGTACTTATAGAACACACAGAGCGCTGCTACATTTCATCGATGGAACAGAGGCTAAATCTTAGATGACAGTTCAGGACCTATCAGGTTGGCGACTCTTTTTTTAACCTTATCTAGGAGTGATAGACTAGTAGCAGGTGTACCAGCCCAAATATGACAGCAATACTCTATACATGGGCGAATGGTGGCCTTATAGAGGTACAGGGTACTTTCGGGCGTTAGTAGCTTTCTAGCATGGTAGAGAGAACCTACATTTTTCGTAGTGGTCTTGACAATGCTCTCAATGTAATCGTTCCAACTCATGTTTTCTGTGAAAGTTAGGCGAGGAGTTTAACATATGTACTTTCATATATATATATATATATATATATATATATATTAGTATATTTAGGCAGCATTTTCGCCTTCATGCTCGTTTTTTTGAAGAGCAAAGGCAACTCTTGTTTCTTACTCTTACAATCCATTTTTTTGTCTTTTTGTCCAAGTATTAAAAGAAATTTGCCATATTTGCAAACGTTTTCGACCTCCATAAGTCGTCCTCATGGGATTGATGAAAAATAATAAAAAGTAAGTTAATGAATTTAGTGGAAAGACGATTGCAATCGTTAAAAATCGTTAAAAATACTTAAAAGTAGTAAACTTGCCATCCGCTTTGTATTGAGCTTGATTAATGGTTGTTGTTTTTTTTTAATACGGATGAGCAAGGCTTCAGTAATTGGGAGGCGGACATCACAGTGTGAGATAGCTAAAATTTGGTTTTGTGGGTGTCGTGTGCTGTGAGGTGCTGATAAATAGCTATTCGGGAGAGATGTGTGATATGTTAGTCGACATGAGATGCTGGTTCGCGTCCTGCCAATGTACATGTGATTTTGGAGACACATTTTCCCATGGGACATTTAAAGACGTACACAGCATATTTAGTTTCGAACATACTCGAATGTAGGGTTATTGTTTATTAATAATTGGCTTGGTTTTTATTTTTTGTAAGAAATAATACATCTTTTTTAGAGTATTTTTTTCCGTATTTGAAATGTTTGTGTACTATATTTTTTTTATTTTTTCGTCTATTTTATAATTCGCATGCATATAGTTAAATATTATTATTATTATTATTATTATTATTATTATTATTATTATTAGTGTTTTTATTAATAGCGGTTAAAGTGTGTTTAATGTTGTGGTCAACGATGTAATTTGGGAAGCTGTTATTAATTAGGGTTTGTTTTATATTAGGAAGTGCTTTATAGAATATTTCATTCGTGGAAGAACTGCATTTGGCTCTGTAGATGAGATTTCACACTTCGACAATTTTATTACCATTCAATAGATCACCTTTTTTATTTTTTTACCATCACATGAGTTCTTTCAGCCATAATCGAAACGGAAATCAAGCCATATGAAGAATTCTTTTTAAAATCCTTTATAAAATATAGATGACTTGAGTGTCATTAGCTATTATCGAAACCGAAACCAAACCTTATAAAGAATTCTTGGTAAATTATATTTACGAGAAATTGAATGGCCATAGCAATTAAACGACACTCACTCAAAAGAAAAAAAAGATGTAAGCATGACATATCAAATACCACACACGCTATTGTATTAATATATAGATAAAAAGTCTGCATCTACTGTAATTATACAAACTCAAATTATCACCTAAAATAGTGAAAACATTGATTTGCTTGAAGTGTTCTTGGTTTAGGACAACAAAATTAAAGAAAGCAGAAAAAAAGAATTCGTCATTGCAAGCCAACAGTCGCCGGGTTCGAGATCATCACTGTCATTGACCTTCGTCTCTCTGCCTCGTCCGACCTAACCTGGCAACTCCTTTTATACATATTTCCCCCGTGATTTTGTGCGATTTTGCGTGACTTCCACCAGAACACACCTTTTAAAACTATGGGCGCAATCTTGATTTCTCTCTCTCTCTCTTTTGTCTAACCTCGCCCGACACACACGCGGTAAGACTTCTGTTCGTTTGATTTTTTCCCCTTTTTCTTTTTTTTTCTTTTCCTTCTTCTAACTTTAAACAACATGCCTCCCTGATCTCTAGATCATATTTCGTTATCCCTCATCCACTTTGGCGGTCGTCTTTCCCTACTTGGTCTCTGAGGTGTCTCGCCATTCTCCCGCTGCACATCGCTTTCCACTGTATAATTTTCCACTGGCTTCATATCAAGAATATTTTTCCGTACTTCGTCTACCGCAATGTTGTTGCTAGTATTATTCCCGGTTATGCGTCCTCTGCTTCACTGTGTGGTACATCGTGCCCCGGGGGGCTTCACTCATACTTTATCACCGAGTTTGATGGTTCCTGTTGTCTCCGTCTCCTTGCTCGCTGGCTCAGCTTTAGGATCCACCCAGGAGTACTTGAATATTGACAAGTATGGAACTGTCTCTTGAACTTTCCCCAATCTAGGCGACATATTGTACCAGTAAACAGCTTGCTCAGCTGGGGTGTTCCCTCTCTTTGCCACTGTCTTTATTGTCCGGTGGTGTCTTTCAACAATCCCGTTGCCACTTGCTCTATAGGCAGCTCTAAAGAATTGATGGACATTACATTTCTTTAGCACACCTGCAACTGTTGCCGATCTAAACGCAGTACCGTTGTCGGTTAGAAGCTATTCCAGGGAACCACACTCCAGTAACATCACGTCAAGGGCTGCTGATATTTCACTGCCTGTTTCACCTCGCAGCCTTTTCCATAGGGCAAGGCACTCGGGGCCACAGTCGATCCTCGTCATGTAAAGCGCACCCCTGTAATGGGTGACATCAACTGCGAGTCTTTCCCAGGTCCCAGTAACGCCTAGTTCTCCAGCTTTGTGAGCCTTTGGAGTAGGGTCAATTGACTGACACTTGTCACAAGTCCTGACCATTTGCTTCACTTGTACCTTTGGGACACTCAGATCAACTTTTCTTACCAGGTATACTGTCCTCTCTACTCTCATATAATGCAGATTATGCA
This sequence comes from Euprymna scolopes, assembly GCF_053919585.1. Classification (NCBI taxonomy): domain Eukaryota; kingdom Metazoa; phylum Mollusca; class Cephalopoda; order Sepiida; family Sepiolidae; genus Euprymna; species Euprymna scolopes. The sequence goes on along the minus strand of NC_136486.1, from coordinate 124,645,088 downwards.
ACTCACGCACCTCAAAGTTATGCAGATGAGTCACTGCTGCAATATGCTCTTTTGTTGACACAAACCAGCTTTTTCTCACTCTTGAGAGAGCATCCGCTCTGTTCTTTTCAGATGCCACCATGATTACGCGCAGCTTCCAAGAAAACTCCTGCATCAGCTCAACCAGCATCCCGAGCCTGCGCCTCTCTAGCATCTCTGATGCCCCTTTGGTCATGTGAAATCATCGATTTCAGCCAAGCAAACACAGTGGCAGAATCTATTTTCACACAGTTGTTGCGCAGGCCCCATTTTAAGGCCAGATTCACTCCTTTGGTAATTGCATCCAATTCTGCTACATGGATGTGGCTAGCATCATACTTCTACCTTATCCAGGCTGCATCCTCCACAACAACTCCCCCCACTTCCAAGACGACCCCTGTTGCAATAATGTTTGCATCACACCACACGACTCCATCCAGTCTTCGCGGCACGTTCCACATTCCCCGAACTGGGTCTTGCCTTTCCACTACTTTCAGGACCTTTTCAATCAAGGCGGTCGTTCTTCCTCCCACTTTATCATCCCATCTTCTACCTTCGGTCTGCCTCTTAATGTAGCTGCACGCTGATCTAAGGCAGCCAGCAATGGGGTAATGCCAAATGAGTCTGCTGATTGTTGAGTTCTTCTTTCCTTTGTGGGATCTCGTTTCCCCTTCGAAATTCCAGGTCACCCGATGCATTTCGTTTCAACTTTAGTCCCAAAGCCGCCCCGTATCCAATCCTTCCGGTGCCTTGGCGACCAACCTGAACTTCTTCGTGAACCACGACCTTCCTATACAGTCACGAGAGTTTCATATTTGTTGAGGCGCGTAGACCCGGCAGTGGCAAGGGTATATGTCAGGCAGATCCTCAAGCACTGTGAGGCGTGTCAGTCTATTGATACTGCAGTAGACTAATGGCAGGAAGGGCGATTGAAAGTTAAGGACGTATGGCAGCGGGTAGCGATGGATATCACCCATTACAGTGGAAAGCCCTTCTAAACTTTATTGATCGTGGACCTACGCGTTTGGCCGTGTAGCGACAAATGATCTTACCGGATTCGGCAAATTTTGTTCTCCATTTATCGTCTATCTCTTCTGAACGAGGTGCGTCGGAAGAGGTCTTGACGGACAATTATTCCGCTTTTTACAGCCAACAAGTCCAGCAATTGTTAGATAAATGGGGAACCTGACTACGACTGCGATGTGGTCATGCGTCATCAGGAAATAGCATTCCTGAAAGGAGCCATCGCATAATTAAGAAATTGTTGCCAGAAGCAAATTACTATAACAGAGACTACGTATTGGTATAACATCACACCAAAAGATGGGATGTCACCTACAAAAGCGTCTGCCATTGCTATAGACACATACTGTGCCAGAGTAAAGAGAATTGACACTACACAAGCCAATCGACGAAGGAACAGACAGCAGGTATGGGATAGGGGGTCCAGTTTGGGTGAGACTCCCAGGAAATCGGTGCATTACCAAATTCAAATGGGGCCGCATAGCTGAGGTGATTAGCCAGCAGTCAATCCTAGTTGATGGAACCCTACGCCATATGCGCGACTTCGCCCGGCTGCCGAGATACATCATACAACTACAGAGAAAAGCGATGAATCAGCGAGTGATGAGTTGTTGACTAACACGATCAGTGAACCCCCTCCGCCAGAGTGTTAGCTATCTTTCGTCTGACGAGGCAGAACCGGAACTAGAACCAGAACCAGAATCAGAACCGGAACCAGAACCAGAGATGATGAATGTGCCCCTTCGAAGAAGTGAGCGGAATAAACGGCCAACTCTGCAATGCACTCTGTGTGGTCATCAGATCAGGGGGAATGGGATATTCATAAAAGAAGAAGCGACCACACCTTTGTGCCTTGTGTAGCTATACAAACGATAAATAAATAATCAACACTCACCTCGAAAGCGTCCTTATGTCTGTCTGTCTTGCGGGATGAGAAGAAAGAAAACTAAAAGAGATCCAAGATGGCGTCCGTAATCTTTTAAAGCCTTCGATCTCGCACAGTTCTCGCGTGGGCATATGACACACCTGCTGATGACGCATGTCCGGACACGATAAAAGCAGGTCGCTTAGAGGAGTTAGGGGGAAGCGTTCAGACCTGCGTACAGTAAAAAGTGCTCTGCGTTGTGACATACTTTTTGATACAACTCGTGTAGTGAAATTTGCTCTGCGTCTCGTTAGACCTTTTCTTTTTGTTTTACTCCATGATGGTTAAGTGTAAAATTTACTATCTGGCTGTGCTCACGTAATGAGCACTGTTCATATAAATATTGAGAGTTGATACACACATTATCATACTTTATTAAATATTACATAGAATAGGTACATGGAATATATATATATATATATATATATATATATATATATATATATATATATATATATATATATTACTAGCAGTTCATCCACAGTTTGCTCGAGCCCTATGTACTGTTCACAACTTTATGTGCATATGTCTATATATATTAAAATTTTTTTACTAATGTCGAGATAACCTACATCTAAAATATCAAGTGTTTCGGCCTCAAATTGCCGGGGAAGTTGCATAGACTCTGCAATGGCCAACATTTTTAACTTTGATATCTTGGCAGCCAAACTGTCGCCCAAAAACTGATTAAAAACTTCTTGCATGTTTGAATACCCTTTATGTAAATTTTAAAATGTTAAGACTCAAAATTAGCTGACTGCTTTGCTAGAGACCGCAAAACTTAAATCTTATATACTTTGATCATTTGGCAGCCCAATCTTCGGCCAAAAATCGATTATAAAGCTTTTCTTATGTGAATACACTTTATGTAAAATTTCGAATGTTTAAACCAAGAATTGGCCGAGTAATTTGGTAGCGACCGCAGAGGCAAAGTTTTTTTAAAACTTTTATCTCGATTTTTACACCTTAACATTAATAGATTCAGGCTCAAATCAAATTAAAAAAAAATTGATACATGTCCAAGTAATCTACATCTAACATTTCAAGTGTTTAGGCCCAAAATTGGGGGAGCAGTTTTGTTGAGTTTTCAAAGGTCAAATCGTTGAACGTTGAACCCTTGACAGCCAAATTTCTGAACTAAAACCGATTAAAAGTTTTTTCCCAAATCTCAATATCACATATATTAAATCTCGAGTCTCTAGACTGCAAATTGACAGAGTAGTTTAGTAGGGAAATGTACACACAGATCACAGAGAGACAATTTCACATTTATAGATATATAGACTGAGCAAACTTAATATCATAGGGATATACAAAAACTAGTAATAACATCAATTGCAAAAATGGTAATGATAATTATAACACTAATAAAAATAAACAAATACATAAAAAATACGGTAGTATAACACAACCTAAAATGTAAATAGATATTTAAACTAAACCTAGGTCATCTCCGATCAAAAAAGGAAAAAACAAATACATCAGTACGTGTGCTCATTGGCTACAATAAATAGGTGTGTGAATAACTAAGACACTGATTGGCTTCCTAGCAAACCAAATACGACAGGAATACATAAAATCACGAAACAACATCAATTATATGCAATAGCCTGACGAATGCTCACGAGGATTAAAAGACAAAACATACTTTTGAGCTTAATTTCCATATATATTTCCAAAATTTCTTAATTCTTAAGTATATATATGTGTGTGTGGGGGGAATTTAACACTTCTACTTATTTGTTTTATACCTGTGTTTTCGTGATAAATATTTACCTGTATATATTAACTCGATAAATCCTGGGCCTATCTAGTAAAACAACTACAATAAAAAATAGACTATTTCTGTAGCACGATCTGTCTTTGTCCTCAAAATACGCCTCGGTCTCTGGTAATACCTCTTTACTACAGCTAATATATTGTCCGGAATCATCTTTTCAAGTGTGCAAACAGCAAGCTTTAACTTGATGTCGGATCAGCAAAATAAGGAGGGGTAAGAATCAATTTGAAGTTCAATTCATCAAGGCTTACCATCGTTGCCATCGCTTTATTATACGGTGTATTTATTGGCGATTGCTATCCTCAAACACGTCAATAACACTATATAATATTTGCTATTCATTGTTTTGCCCCATGTAATCAATTGAGTTAAATACCTAGCGCAACCTAAAATAGAGTCGAAATTACTTCATATAGACATTCGTATCTGTGGTCGCTTATGACCACTTTAAAAGGCTGCTCTCATCTCACTTGTCTGCCGATTTCATTTTGACGTGAATTAGTGGATCATATATTGCAGAATACTGACTCAGAAACCTCTTTTTGTTGAGTTAAAATAGTTTACATAAGTGTCTACAGGCTTAAACAATACTATTGTTTTCTTTTGATCATGATCAACTTTAGTTTTAAGCGTTAATTGCGTCAAACACTTGGAATTATTAATTACTGTATCATATACGTATTAGTTTTTTTTTCTTTTTAAGTGACACACTGTGCAGTACCGTACATTATATTATAACGCACGCACCTACACGCATCCAACAATACAACTTATGAAATATACACATTGTGTACGTGTTAATCACCTCAAAATATGTGAAACTATAAAATTGTCGCCCTGGAAAAGACTACATGATTCTATTTTCGTTTGATGATTACCGTTTTTTTTCTTTTTTGTAAATTATTTACTAGTTGGCCAATTGTGTACAAGTCACAAGACAGATAGGAGCGTTCTATGGTGTCTGAAAGTGACACAATGTTAAACAAGCGAGATAGGAGATGCGCCGCTATACAACTAATGCTCTCTACCTATTCAAATTATAACAACAGGACTATTTTCAACCCCGCCACAATGCATTGCTGGATTGCCAGAAATAACAGGGACGTTCTCAGAGTAATGAAAATAAATTTCCGGCCACGGTCATTTTCTTTGGTAAGAGCAAAGTGTACCTGGATGTGCTGAAGTGTTAGGTGGAATCAGGTGTCCACTTGCATACCCTGGGTATGGCAGCAGGTCTCGGCACCAGTCCACAAGTCAAAAGAGACTGTAAACCTTCTCATACTTATCCTCGTCCTCCCACAACCTGAACTGGTTGGACTACTTCGTTTGAGCATACGTCGAGAACATCATCAACACGAAAGCCAGGCTGATCGCCACCATTCATCGAGTATTCTCCGAGCTCCCGCCGACCCTTGTGGTAAAAGCATACTCCTAGTTCCGGACACTATCGAGGCGGTGATTGAGGCTGAATGCGGCTGCATTGAATAGATGTCAGATAAACTGCATAATCAAGTTACCTGAATTGATTTTTTTCAAGAAATTGTTTAAAATAAAGCTGTAACGTTGTTTACTTTAGGGCGACATTTTTATCGTTCCACCCTGTAGATCTTCGACGTCTATTTGATTTTGAGCGATTCAGAGTGAAGAACGAATTTATTTTGAACGCAGATGTCTTATTACATATGTTAATCGATCAAAGCCTTCTGGTTAATACCTAAAACTTATTTTCCATCGCATGCAACTTCAATCTACGATGGATCCAAACGATCTCGTTTATATTTTGTTATGTTTCCCGGTAAAAGTGAACAATTTGTTTGACCTGAGTATTAATAATGTGTGGCCGTATGAAACACAACTATACACGGGCTTTCTGATAATTTTATTAATAGCGGAAAATATAAGACAAATTAATTTTAGAAATAGATATTGAGTATTTTTGCATTCTTAGAAGAAGGGAAGTTTTAATTTAGAGGTAGACTATACCGTGATAATACTATCACCGTTTCTTAGAAGACGGGAAGTGTTATAATACTAATATATATAAAAATAATGTGATAATACTATCACAGTGACTTAGAAGAAGGAACATTTTAATTTGGAGGTAGACTATACTGTGATAATATTATCACAGAGGAAATTGAACAACTAAATTCATTTTAAATAAAGGGTTGTTGTATGTATGTTTATAAAAAAATGTGTGAGCAAAGTAATTTTTAAAGTCTATTTTTTAAGTATAATTAAGCTGAAATATGGCAAAACATTTAAAATTTAAAATTACATCAACTATAAGTTTCTTTTAAAAACCGTATTGTGATGTTTTTTAATAAAAATAAGTAAGCATAATTTTTGGCTGTATAAAAGAGAAAACGATATTGTTTAATAATTTTATAAATATCATAACCCTTTAAAATAAACTTTATCTTTCTTTTAAAATTCGTATTGTGAGTTTTCTCATGAAAATGTAAACCACGCGTAAACATGAGCCAAAAATATATGCAGTTCGTGAGGATTTTATAAGTTGTGTATGTTTTTAGAGTCGCAAGTTATTTTTTTAAAAGTCAAATATTTTATATAATAATCCGATTCGTACTTTTGAAATAAAATTACAAAAGATCTAATCACAATTCTCTATTTTAGAGAACTTATATTTTTCTTTTTCTTACTTTAGCATCAGATTAAGTATTTTAGTCATAATAATAAGAGGGCAGTAAAATATGCATGCAAAATATATGAAAAGCAATAATTCTATTAAAAACTGATATTATATTAAATCTTTCAATTGATTTTAAATATAACAATCATTTATCATATAAAAATAAGGAGTTTTGAATTTAATGTAGGGCACTGAAAAAAGCACATAAAACGAAAGATTAAAAAAAAAACTTTGATTTTCAAATTTGTCGAAATTTAAAAAAATGTATTGTTATAAATTAACTGGGCTTTCTTCATCTCCAGACTTTATCAATAAACTTTAATTGTGTCTAAGTTCTTGCAGTGGGAGAGAACTGAACACCATATTGCTTATGAAATTAGGCAAGCCCGTTTTACTCTGAATATCCTCACGATCATCTCTGAACGTAGATCACATGCAATGGATGAGGAAGCTGAATCGCAGATTATAGTACTTGATGGATACGAAGCATGTGAAAAGGTCTATAAAGACCTTCCCATCAGAATTATTTTGTATAACATTAACGGACTCATTTTTTTGTAGACAGATCCTCCTTAGCAAAAACATCCAGGTCAACCTTGAGAGTCGTGCATCTATACAAGATGATGTTAATGTCGATTCATTCATCGTTGTAAAATAAAATAAACAACAAATAAATAAACGTGTTTGTATATTATTTATTTTATTATTAAATCATTTTAATTACTGTTAATTTATATGAATCCTTGAATAACACAAAACAGTAATGCACTATCATCTGTTGACATATCCTGTACATTAGGCATAACAATATAACGTTGCACACTTTTTTAACGATGTTGTTATATGTAAAAGGACTCAGCACTTGTAGGCTCTGTCTCAAAATAACAGAAGAAAGGAAAATAAAAACAAACTCGACGCATTTTTTTCTTTTTTAAAATAAATCCCTTTTAACTGGTATTTCCAACAATGTCTGTTTTCTAAATATTTAAAGAGTTCAAGTCTCCTTTTAGGGTCGCGTGCGACTTCTCGTCACTGTTATGACGTACCCACGTGTCTCGAACACGTGCTTTTCTGAACACCTCTCATTCTCTGAACACATCTCGAACCCTCTCCTCCGAATGCCTGTGTCCTTTTGTCTCTGCTATTACGTCATATTACGCAACCGGCTTGGTCATTTGCATATGTTATACGCAGCTGCTGCTAACAGCGCTAGCGACTCTGTTAGAACAATACATATATTTGGATATTTATCCTAATATATATATACAGCATATCCGAGTAATATCTTGTATTGCTGATTTTATTAAAATGGATCCATTTTGACGTTTATATGGATGTTATATATGTAAAAAAATTCACATTTATTGATTTAGGTTAATGTATATTTTTAAATATGTATGTTTTTATTTAATTTTTTATTTAGAATCTTAACTGGCTCATGTGTCTATTTTCCACCTTGCACGCCGCCATTTTCCCCATTCATGTATTTAACCTAATCGGGCAATGCGATTACTGTGTAAACGCATGATATACACGGCGAAATTTAAACTCAATTTACCCTGTCTATATTGGTGTCTATTACACAACCAGCAACTTTCTAATGTTATTTATTTATTAATTATAATTGTTTCCATGCCATTTCACGTATCAAATGATGAACAATTATTTATACTTTTTTATTTGCGTTTTTTCAATGCGTCATTGATATTTTCTTTTATTGTTTTAATCAATTTTCTCAATGATTATTGTTTATCTGTTTTCAATGATATCTCAGACGTCTTGAGCAGAAAATCTATTTTTCCGTCTAGATTGAAAATACTGGATTTATTTTTTTTTAAGTAAAATTCCATATTTTACAAAAACTTCTCTTTTCTAAGTAATATAATAATTCCACTTTCCAGAATTTATTTAACTCTGTTAATTAATGTAAACTACTTGTTATTAATATACATAAAATTATGCCATTCAAGTTTTAAGACAGGTCTGGTAAGAAGCCAGCCAAAGAGGTGACTTTTAGTCTCACAAAAGCTTAGATGGGGGTTTCCTCTCTATTTACATGTTATAATTAATGTATTTAATTAAATTACTTTTCTAGATTTCAAAATTCTTTATGTTAATGTTTGCTGGAACTCTTAGAAATGTCTTGGAATATATACATACTTAATACTACTACTACTACTGCTAATACTACTACTAATAATATTAATAAGCGGGACCTGTGGAAATTGCACAATGGACCCTTTCATATGTAATATATTGATGTTGGCATTTTTGTGGATGTTCAGCGTAAATGAAGAAACCTTGATATTATTGTAGTTCTTTTGTTAAAACTGAAAAAGTATATATCTTAGCTAGCATTGACGCCCGGCATAGCCTGGTCGTAAAATATGCTTAAATATGATATTTTAATTTATGCGAATTTCGTATATATTATTATAAGAGTCAATATTCAATCCATTCTTATATATCATAAACTTGTAATTTCAAAAATAAAAAAAATATATCAATATGGCTTGGATGCATCAGATTGAATCGAAACCGAAACCAAAACTTATGAACAAAAAATGTATGTAAAAAAACTTCAGTTCTTTCAGCTATAATTGATACCGAAACCAAAACTGATGAATAATTCTTGGTAAAATTATTTATTACAAGAAATAGAAAGGCATAACAATTAAACGACATACACCCGGAAGAAAAAAAAATGTGATACAGCAAATAACACTCTGGCTATCGTATTAATATATATATTAAAATATGGTACTCATAAAGAAAGTGATCCAGACGTAACTCAACGCCCGCGCACGCCCGGATTTCCTCAGAACAGGACGTCAACAACCGGAGTAAGCCGAGCGTCGCCAAGGAAATTAAGGTGTCTGACATAGCATAAAGCTGAGCCAATGTCAATATAGCATGATGGCTTTAAACTCGACGCGCGTTCGGGCGAGGTGAAAATTACAAGCAGCAGACAAGAATTTGAAAGACGAAGAAAAGAAAACAAATTAGTAAAAAAAAGCAAATAAAAAAGCTCACTATTTCGTACTTTCACGTCAAAAAAACATGGATTTTACAGCCTTAAGTGAGCAGCTGAAAACACCAGCCGGAGTCCTCGATTTTGTAAAAAAAAATTACTGGCACGGACGAACACTTGTGCACCATGTGGACACAGGCGCAATCTTATTATAAGAGGATAGGTAAGCGATGGCTATACCTGAAGGTGTCAGGCTACCAAATGCCGAACATTTACATCATCCGGACTGGTAACTCTTTTTGGCAAGTCTAGGCTGACAATTGCCATCATAATTAACTTGTGGGCGTTCAAGCGAGCGACACAGAAAGATCTCCAGCGCGAATGTGGAATAGGATCTACAACGGTCTGAGGAAACGACAACAATATCTGTTTTAATATGAAAAAACTATCCCAACCAGTTTTGTTTCCACTTTTCTAGTTCTCAGGTTTTTCCATGAAAAAAAATAAAATAAAATAAAAAATAACACTAAAAAAAACAAAAATAAAAAATTGTTTTAAATTTTTCTTGAAAAAAAAATTACAAAAAAAATCCCTCGAACGTATTTATTTGACTTAGCTTTAAACCTTTTCTCGAACAAAAGAATCTGTAACATTATTTATTTTAAAATATATGTATATATATATAGCAAAAAAAAAGAAAAAATATTGTTATAACATCTTTCTTTACAGTTAAAATTTAAGATAAGTTTCTTTTTTTCTCATGCTTTCATCGGCTTAATTTCCTCGGCGACGCTCGGCTTACTCCGGCTGTTGGCGTCATGTTCCGCAGAAAGCTGGTCAATGCGATCGTAACTGATGCTGTTGATATTGTCAGGAAGTGCTGGTGATGATTGAGGCGGTGACAGGGACGTCGATCAGCTGCTTGGAGTGAGAATAGTGGTCAGTCAGCAGGTTCTTGGGAGTCAAACTGTGAATTTTAAAAAACTGTGACATTGTTGAAATCGATTTTATGAAAGTTCTGATGACCCCAAGTTGTTTAATATTTCAGGACATTTCGGATTACACGTGTGAGTAATGAATAGGTCACAGAAAACTGCCATTGCATCTTGATAAAGCTGTTGTAGATTCCTAGGACTTCCTGTAAATGTAGATGGTAGAATAACTGGTACAACAGAATAACCATCTTCATTCTTTGCTAAATGATCCATTAAGCCAGAATATTGATCAGCTCTTGGTTGACTTTGATAGCTTTTAATGACGTTAAATAAGCAACCGTCAACTTTTACATATGCAATAGACTTTTCTATTTATTTTTAATTTTATTCAATGAAGGTTTGGAATTCACAAATATTTTTAAGTCGAATTATTGATATAGATTTCAATTAAATAAAATATATTGTAAATCTTTTAATAAGGAATAAACATTTATTTAACCCATAATTATTGAAACAAAGTATTTTACTGCATAAAAAAAACGGTTATGGGGAGAATGGTTAACTATGTTGAACCTTCACCTAAATAGCGATTTAATGAAAAAATGTTTAATATGTTCTTGTATCTGTTTTATAATTTTTGTTAAATAAAAAACAATCAATAAACTTTGATAGCACTAATGTAAGAATCACACACACACACACACACACACACATATATATATGTATGTGTGCGTGTATATATATGTGTGTCTCTCCCTCTCTCTCTCTCTCCATATATATATATATATATATATATATATATATATATATATGTTATACCGGCCAAGGGAAATAATACAATTTCAGCAAATGAATTCTTCTAAAAAACAGTTTTTTTATCATCTAGATATATAGCTTAGTGGCAGAGCATTCGACTACTGATCGAATGATCCGCTGTTCGAGCCCGAGTATACTTCATTTCATTTTAGTTTTTTCATATTAATGAGTTTAATTTATGATAAAAGCAAGGGTACCATTCAAACTCTCTGCAAATCATTTCTTCCTTTGCATATTTTAAAACTAAACACCATGTAGAAGCCCAAATATCAGCTGACGTGATATTGTAAACAAATACAGAATAAATTCGGTGAAAGACGTTATAATTATTGTATTATTCCTCTCAATATATCAAATTAAATACAAGGTTAGATCTATAATAATACATACGCAATCTGCATAAATTAAAATATCATCTTTAAGCGTATTGTACAACTGGGCAATGCCGGCCGTGCAGCTAGTATATATATCTATAATATAAATCTCACATGTCTCTTTAAATGCATGTATGTATGTATGTATGTATGCATGTATGTATGTATGTATGTATGTATGCCTCGTCAAAATTGCGACAGAGGCGACGGGTTTTCACGTTGGTCGATATCATTTTCTCACCCCTTCTGGACGACAAAGATCGAAAAATTGGCCCAAAACATTAATTCTTTGAAATTGAATTGGGCACTTTTCTACAAAAAGAGGTTGATTCTTGACGATATTTTCGAAAGTCATCGCCTCTTTACGATTCTCTAGCCTTAAATGCAAGCTACGTAACTTCCGGTTTGGCCATGGGCGCAGCAGCTTACACGTCACATATTTTTTTTCATTTGCTTTTCCTCTTTCGCGGTTAGGGTTCGAGTCTGCTTCCTTACTACTACTATTTTTTTGCGTCTGCAAAGATTTTTTTTTTTGGCTCAACCCACACTCTTACACACATCCCCACTTTCTTTTCCGCCTTCGCGTCACGGGTCCAAGCCTGCCTGTCTACTTCAACTTTTTTTTTCAAAAAACCTCACTAAAAACCTGGGCAACCTCGGGCCCCCAGGCTAGTATATATATGTCGATGACTAAAATATATTTTATAAAGCTCCCCTCTTTGGTAGAGCACTCTCGTAAATTATCTTACTCGCTACTTAATTTAGCTGAAATAATGCGAAGCTCGCGATTTGTTTACAAACAAACGTTTGAGCCCTCTACGAGTAGCGGACGAATGTTTATTTAAATAATCGTTCGGACAGGTTAATTTAGGCCACCGATTCCGTAGTCAAGGGGGTAGGACTGCCGACTGTCATCACGACGGTTCTAGGTTCGATCCTCGGCTTGGGAGAGGTGTTAGTCTAGCGGCACTGATGAGTTGTGATACAACGAAACAGGTCTGTATGTCGATGACTAAAATATATTTTATAAAGCTCCCCTCTTTGGTAGAGCACTCTCGTAAATTATCTTACTCGCTACTTAATTTAGCTGAAATAATGCGAAGCTCGCGATTTGTTTACAAACAAACGTTTGAGCCCTCTACGAGTAGCGGACGAATGTTTATTTAAATAATCGTTCGGACAGGTTAATTTAGGCCACCGATTCCGTAGTCAAGGGGGTAGGACTGCCGACTGTCATCACGACGGTTCTAGGTTCGATCCTCGGCTTGGGAGAGGTGTTAGTCTAGCGGCACTGATGAGTTGTGATACAACGAAACAGGTCTGTATGTCGATGACTAAAATATATATTTTATATATATATATATATATATATATATATATATGACAGCATAGAAGTATATGATAAAAGCATTATTACATATTCGTCATTAAATGTAAAAGTTTTGAACTTTAAACATAAAAAATGTGAGTGTACAACTATTTCTGAGACAGTTTATTTGTTATTAAATTTATATATTTAACAGAATGAGAAGGAGAATTATCAAACATTTCAGTAGCGAACAATTCTCAAGACCGAGTCCACGACAGCTTATAAATGACAGTATTAATATATATTTCTCCATTAGTTTTAAACATTAAATAAGCATTTAAATATTCTCTTTCTTCCTATCTCTCTCCACCCCCCCATATATATATATATATATATATATATATATACCGTTGTATAGATTGGTTTACTGGATGTAAATCCAATGAAACTCTTAAAAGAGTGCTCAATGCGGGACAATCTAGTATATAAAAAAAAACACTTTTCAAAAGGAAATTAAAGCCACCACCAATAAAATATATACAACCATAAAAGCAATCTAAGATGTGTCAAATTTTAAATCAAAGGCAGTAAATAACTGCTAAACTAAAAGACTCACCTTGCCTCTCCCTACTAACGACAGCTTAAATCACAGGAAGCAGCATTCCCCTTCCTCTCACCACGCCTAAAAAAAAAAAAAACCCTACTGCTCGCATACCCATCTCAGCAGCAGTCAAATAGCGGAACAGTGAGTGCTGCTGACATTATTTAGACTGGCGAGTGCCAATCCTAGCTTGATCTAGCCGCACTGATGAGCTGTGATAGTGGAACAGTACTGTATGCGGATGAATATATACGTACATATATTATAATATTAAGTGGATTTGTGTGTGCGGATGTGTGTGCGCATATGAGTTCTCTATCGATCCCGATACAGTGGACGTATTTTTATGAATTTTACACAAATGTACTATCTGTGTATGAAAGTTCTTAGTTAGATTTTGTAACTGAATATCTTCGATAACAATCGGTAACCAATAATTAAAAAAACATCCAATATATGGAGGAATGTAAGGAGAAAGTTTACAGCTTATTCATCTTAACATTACAAATAATTTGAAAAAAAAGCTTATTACCACACAAACAAAAATGTCCACTATATAAAATCAACAATCTTTTTTAATATGATAGGAGTGCGTTCAAAATAAATATTTCAATTTCAACCACAACTGAACCATGATAATTGATGTTTTTAAATTTTAAACTATATTTCAATCCATTATTCCCGCGCAAGCGGACAGACCAGGAATATAAAATCAACAGTAGGTTCTTTGAGATAACAGGGGTGGGTTCAAAATGAATGTTTTTGTTTAAAACACAACTGAATCATGATATATGGCTTTTTCAATTGAACCACTTATTCAAGCTGCTATAGTGAAAATGATTTCATAAAATCAACAGTATATGTCTACAGTGTATTGTACACTACACTATAATGTGGAATAAAAAACTGCGGGGAGAAATGAAGCCTATGTACAGTGCACCGTGATCAGTACTCAACTAGAACCGGTAAACTATTGATTTGATCGAAAAAAGGTGGATTTCACCGATTTTGATGACAACAAAAACATGAGAGTGTAAAATATTCGTTAATAATCATTAAATCCCGGACAATAGTTTCTCACCGTCAGTATATAATATATATATATATATATATATATATATATATATATATATATATATATATATATATATATATATATCTTATATATATATATATCTTATATATATATATATATATCTTATATATATATATATATATATATATATATATATATATATATATATTTATTTATATATACTGACGGTGAGAAACTATTATCCGGGATTTAATGATTATATATATATATATATATATATATATATATATATATATATATATATATATATATATATATATATTATATTTGTATGTATGTGTATACCTCGCACGTTTTGAGTTACGTTCTATAAAAATAGAATCGTCGGTTGCTATTAGCATGAAGCGTAGCGTTTGAAATGGTGGTGGAGACTTGGCAGCTGTAAGAGACGATTAATATATGTATTTAATTTTCACTCACTTTGTTGCCTTTAAAGATATACATAAAGATATGACGTCAGGTAGTTTGCAAAATGGTCTGAATCTAAACTTGAAATATGTGTCTAGACGCACAGAGGAACACTTATACAACAAAGTTGTTAGATTGTACATGGCTATCGTTCACTTTATTATACACACACCCCTCTCTCTCTCTCTCTCTCTCTCTGTATATATATATATATATATATATATATATATATATATATATATATATATATATACAGCATAATGGCGTTGACACACCGGTTCTCGGCAGATCACCGAAGTTAAGCAACGATGAGCATGGCTACTACAAGATAGGCGACTATTTGGGAATTCCTGGCGTTGCATGTGCTCTCAGCTTATCTCGGCATTGTTTCTAGTCGTCCTGGACTTCCACCTGCCCACTGGTTTTTAAGAACATCAACTCAGAAGAGATGTGGCTGGGGATTGCCCAACTCATGGCATAAAAATTCCACGCACAAACACCTTACAATGGGCATCCATAGTTTGTCAAGATTGAAGGACGCTATTATATATATGTATAATAGCTTCCTTTAATCTTATATATATATTTGGTGGATATATTTGGTGGATTGATTGTTGCTATGTCTTCTGATGAGTTAAGGGCATAATAGATTCACTAATGATTTAATTATTAGTGATTGATTTTGCGCTATGAAAAAGACACTGCCAAGAACTGTAAGGATCAATTGATGTAAAGAAATACAATATAAAATTGTCAACATCATGTATTTTGGAATACATTTTTGTCATTTACTCTATATATTGCTCTGTATTCACATTGAGCTTCGTATATAAGGATTGATATATAATAACAAAAATATATTTTTATAGAAATATATATATATATATATATATATATATATATATATATATATATATATATATATATATATATATATATCGGCCTAGTAATGAAAAGCGTAAAAAATGCGCCGTAACATTTTTTAACTATATTCAAACCACTTCTTGATGTCTGAAATTAATTTTAAAAGAAATAATTTAGGTTACTTCATATAATAGCGAGGTTGTTTTATTATGGGCTATTAGAAACTACTCTATTTTATGGTTTTATTAGAATACTAGCAGATTTACCCGGCGTTGCCCGTTATTTTACATAAAGTTAAATTCCTTATAAATTTAAATATATAAATGGAAATAAAATAAAACTTGTGCATGCGATTATTATGTTTTTTTTACATCTTGTAAGAAACAAAAATAGTGAGATTGAAACTAAGACCTAAAGACAGTAAGTAATGTAAGATGACAATTAAAGCATCTTGCAATGATCTTTAAAACGTATTTTCGAATCTGCTTCCTCTTAACATAAGGAAGCTGCCATGTGAACTATTTCCTTATGACTGGAGAACACTAATTAAACCATTTTGCACATCATGTCTGAATACTCTATATACCAACTTTTAAGGCTGTAAATAAAGCATTCGTTGAGTATATAGGTTGAGAGTTGTCCTCACACACCTACATATTTCAACGTTTATAGATATATAAATCGCTACAGACACAGCTGAAGCATAACTCATATATATATATATATATATATATATATATATATATATATATATATATATATATAAGGGGCGCCTTCATACAATTCGATATCTGTGAATACTACCAATCAATTACTTATGATTTATTTGAAAAAAGTAATGACATTTGCTAAGAAATACACTGGTATTTCTAACGAAGAAATTGACATCATAAAAAAAATGCCGAACCACGATTTTGGTCAATAAAGACCAACAATGGACAAAGAACGCTGGTTGTAATTATTTCGGGGTATCAATGGGATCACTGGATTCAGCGGAACTCCCGGACCTTGTAGGCTTGTGCATTTTACACAGTCTAACCAATAATAATGATATTGAAGAAGGAACAATAGGACTCTATAGAGATGACGGTATAATGTTCATAAAAAACGCCACCCGTATAAAATGCGATAAAATTAGAAAGATTATACACAAAAAAATGAAAGAATTTGGCCTCAAAGTAGAAATAAATAGCAATTTAAAACAGGTAGATTTTTTGGATGTAAGTTTTGACTTGCAAAAAAATAATTATAAACCATATTTGAAAGAAAACACAAGTCATATATATATTAATCCAAAGTCGAATCACCCACCTTCCATCATTAATCATATCCCAGCCTCAATAGAAAGGAGAATTAACAATAATTCATCTAGTGAAGAAGTTTTTAATTGCTATAAAGAAAGATACAATGTAGCATTAAGAAATAGTGGTTTCAAAAACGCAGACATTACATTTGAAAAGAATAGTAATAATGAACGCAACTATAGTAATAATAATAATAATAATAATAATAATAATAATAATAATAATAATAATAATAATAATAATAATAATAATAATCGTAAAACAAGAAACAGGAAAATAATTTGGTTTCTACCCCCCTTTAATAGTGCTCTTAAAACTGGACTGGGTAGGAAATTTTTGCAATTGCTAGATAGGCACTTTCCCCCAGGTAGTATATTAAATAGTATTTTAAATAGAAATACTATAAAATTGGGTTATAGTTGTTGTGAAAATCTTGAAAGAATTATAAAAAAGCATAATAATAGGATACTAAAAGGCAACAATAGTAAAAATACTGGGGAAATAAATCATAATGATAAAGATAATAATTATAAAAATACTGAAAAATGTAATTGCAAAATTCCTAGTACTTGTCCCATGAATAATAAATGTTTAATGAAATCAGTAGTTTACCAAGCTAAAATATTTCCCGAAGAAAATCCTAGTGATATAATATTTTATATACGTAGTACGCAGGCAACTTTTAAAGAAAGATTCTATGGGCATAAAAGTTCTTTTACTAATCAAAAATACGAAAAAGACACATCATTATCACTTCAATATTGGAAATTAATAAAGGAGAATAAAACTCCAAAGTTAGAATGGCGGATCATAAGAAGATCGAAAGTATGTAATTCATTACATGCACCGTGCTTTTTATGCCTTCATGAAAAATTAGAAATAACGAATTTTAAAGACCGGGAGAAACTATTGAACATTAAACAGGAAACAGCAATTTCCTGTAAACATTTCCAAATACATTCACTGAAAAAATTATAAGAATATTAACGAATTAAGCATACCATCGACTTACATATTGTAATATGCTTTATTATTTATTTCAGGATTTTAAACGCTAAATCTTATTTACTTATTTATTTTAAACGCCAAATATATTTTAAACGCTAAATTTATGTAAAAAGTGAAATTAATTTTTAACGAAGAATCTATTAATTTTTATAAAAATAATTTTTAGTGAAATTTTTACCATGAATAATATAATTAGACTTAGTTACTAATATACTTCACCATTTTATAAGAGTAATTTGTATATATATAAATTTTCACGATTATTTGTATATATGTCGGTATTTTTGTATTATATGGAGAAATAGCGCTAAATTTATAGTTTAGTAATATATGTATATATTTATATCTCGATTTTAAGTGAGAAAAAAACTCAGTTAAATTTATTGATTGCTCTGTTATGGCAGTAATAGTTCTAAAAATCCGTATTAACAAAAAAATAAACGAAAAACAATTATAATTATAATGGTTGGAGCTAGAAAATTTAATGCAAACTTATAATAAATCTGCTTCAGAATTATACCTTGAAAAACCTAACATTATTTTGTGAATAGGTTATATTTGTTTTGATATAGGTTGTTAGTACCCCTCTTTTTTTTAGAATGGTTCAACCCTGTAAAGTTGAATTTAATATAAAGGGATGATCTTTATTGAAAGTTTCGTGCATGGTTTTTGGCCTGATGAGGTGATTTTCCCTGCTAGGGGGTCATTGAAACACGTTTGCTAATGTGTAGCCAATAGCTCTCCAACAATCAATATATTGCTCTGTTTCATGCATTGAGCACTCTTTGGAATGACATATTGTGTTGTTGTTATGAGTTACTGAAAAATTCTACCAACAGTATAATATATATATATATATATATATATATATATATATATATATATATATATGGGTAGGTGCATGTATATATATATATATGTGTGTGTGTGTGTGTGTGTGTGTTTCTTTGTGTGTAGACGAAGTGCCTTCAAAATGTTTTCCGACTTTTTGTAAAGGTATTTAAAATTGTCGTAGACTCTTGCATATTTAGTACGTTATTGCTATACATCTGATAAAATTACTGACCAATTTTTATTATTTAAGGTTCAAATGAACAGCTACTTCAGGAATTGGAATACCTCTTAATAAAGTCTGAATGTCACAGCCGGTGAAGTTCAGGAAAGATTCAGTCGGGAGAAGCCAGCACTCCTAAAATCCGGTCAGCGGCATTTCCGCCGGGACATTGCACCGTCCACAACTCCATCCTTGTCAGAGACTATTTGACCCAAATGGCAACCAAAGCAGTTCCGCATCCCCCATATAGTCCATACTTTGCTTCCTTTGATTTTTTGTTATTTCCTAACCTAACGGAAAACCTGACAGTTTGTCATCATAAGACAACCGAGGAGAGGAAAAAAGCTGTTACGAAGGTCATTAACACGCTCACACAATTGGATTCTATGGGGCCTTCCAGAAGTTGTTGGAAAGGTACGGAAGAGAATAGAGTTTCATCTGTACCTATGTACTATGCCTCCCTACGGGAAAGAGTTAGACACCAGGGTCGTTTTTTAACGTGGAGAAAAGGTACAAAAATAAAAATTGTCTGTCGTGAAGGATTTCTCCTCCACCGAAAGAGAACAAGAAATAGAATTGCAGCATCTGAAGAACAGATTGTATTTATTTGCTTCCCCACTGAGCAAGTTAGGCAAAAGGCCATTTTTAATGTGGAGAGAGAGGGAGGGGGGAAGGGGACCAGCTCCTGAGAGGTGGGAAATGGGAGCTGGATAGTAACTGTTGGTATGAAGAGTTGCCCCTACATTGACCAAGGTCTTATATGTGGAGTTTCACCCACATATGGTCTTTGCTTGCAGTATCTGCCGGAACAGATGGTATTTATTTGCTCCCCCACCGAGCAAATAAGGCACAAGGCCGATTTTTAATGTGAGGAGTGAAGGGAGGGGGAAGGGAAAAAAGGGGACCAGCTCCCGAGGGGTGGGAAATGGGAGCTGGTTAAAGGTCAGGCATGTGGAGTTGCCCTCACATCTGGTCTTTGCTAGTCCTAGCTAGTCCTAGCTAGTCATAGCCTGCAGCATCTGCCGGAACAGATGGTATTTATTTGCTCCCCCACTGAGCAAATTAGGCACAAGGCCGTTTTTAATGTGAGGTAAAAACCAGTTCCCCTAAAAGGGGTCACTCTGGTTACCAAAAATAATAATTGTCCCAGTATAGAGGGTTTCCCCTCCATTGACTGGTACAAATTATCTTAAGTGCAGTATCTGCCGGAACAGATGGTATTTATTTGCTCCCCCACCGAGCAAATTAGGCACAAGGCCAATTTTTAATGTGAGGAGTGAAGGGAGGGGGAAGGGAAAAAGGGGACCAGCTCCCGAGAGGTGGGAAATGGGAGCTGGTTAAAGGTCAGGCATGTGGGGTTGCCCCCACATCTGGTCTTTGCTAGTCATAGCTAGTCATAGCTTGCAGTATCTGCCGGAACAGATACTACACTTTGATCCCGGCCCGAAGGCCAAGAAAAGGCATTGATAATGAACCTGTATCCGGCTTTCATCTGTATGCTATGAATAAAAGTGCCCATTCAAAAAAGTTCGGAAACTTATTTAAGGCCCTCCCTATATACATATATATATATATATATATATATATATATATATATATATATATATACATATACATATATATATATATATACATATATATATATAGTGTGTACATATAAATACATATATAAATATGTATAAGTGCATATAAATGTATGGATAAGGATATATATATATATATATATATATATATATATATTCTTTGCTTTTCATTTTATTTTGTTTTCGCCTTGTAATCTGTTTTATTTAATTCCCATTCTCTTTATTTTCATTTTATATTTAATTTAATCCATTTTACATTAACAGTTATCTATTAAACTATCTGGATTTATTAATATAGATGCCATAGATTGTTGACTTTATTTTACTTATCAGCTTATTCTATTGATAATATATTGACATTTTAATCAATTAAGATTCATAAATCTTTTTTCAATATCCCTTTACAATTTTCAATGACTTTTGCAAAATCTTCAATTTTCAAAGGGATAATTATTTGTTGTGTAGCAATTTAATAGCAATTTCCAAATATTTTGCTCGTTGGAGAAAGATAAAAACGCTAAATCTGGAGCCTCATGGAATAGGAAAACAGGCATTTTCAAATAGGAGGTTGTTGAATATATTATGCACACGGAAACAAATTCGAAAAATCCCGAAAATCTGAAAATGAAATTTTATTATTTTTATGCATTTTGTGAAACCTTAAAAACGAAATTTCTGGAAGACTTATATTTAGTTTTACTTGCTTTGCTTGAAACTGAATGAACTGAAATATAACTATAGTTTTGAACTTGTAATGTACAGGGTGTTTCAAAAGTCTTGGGAACATAAAGATTTTTAATAACTCTAAAACTATTAGGAGTTAAAAAATGAAATTGGTACCGTTGGAAAGGTTAAAGTTTCAAGTTTTGTGGGGAATCTTCAAACTTGCTCAATATGAGCACCATTCGTCACACGGCAGACATCTAGTCGATAGTCCATTTCCTGCCAAACGCGTTCCAGCATCTTGACGTCAATGGTTCCCACAACTGCCGTTATTCGAGCCTTTAGTTCGTCAATATCTCTTGGAAGGGGCGGCACATAGACTTGTTGCTTGACAAAGCCCCAAAGGAAAAAGTCACACTCAGTACTCCATATGCGAGTGCTATGCTTGTTAACTTTGCCATTCAGATAGAAGGTCGCCTCATCGCTAAAAACAAGCCGGTCATCAAAGCCGTTATCTTCCAACTTCTCTTGCATTGCAATGCAAAAGTCACGGCGAAGTGGCTTATCAGTGTCCTTCAACTTTTGGACCAACTTGAGCTTGTAAGGTACCATTTGCAGTCGTTTCCTTAAGACACGCCAGACAGTTGCTGGAGCAAGCTGAAGTTCTCTGCTGGCTCTTCTCACTGATTTACGGGGGCTCTGCTGAAAGGCTTCCGGACTTGCTCAACTGCATCTTCTAAAGTTGAAGGGCGACCTGTTCGCTTACTTGGGCACAAACACCCATCTTTCACAAATTTAGCATGCCATCTGACAATGGGTTTCCTTTCAGGGACTTCTTTTTTAAATTTCCTGCGAAATGCACGCTGAACACATGTCCACGATTCAGTCTTTGCAAATTGGAGGACGCAAAACGCCTTGTCTTGTTTAGAGAATGCCATTACTGCACATGGAAAGATAAGACGAAAATCATTAGTATGACCAAAAACTTGATTAAGCAAGCTTTAAAATGACACCAGTTTCATTTTTCTACCTGGAATAGTTCATGAGATATACGCATTTGTAATGTTCCCAAGACTTTTGAAACACCCTGTATTAATAAGTATAGTATTGTTTAGAAATCTTTTCATCATTTTATAGATTCTTACATCATTGCTAAATTTTTTATCAAGAATTTATTCATCAAGAAATGATTAAATATTAATTATTTATCTATCGTTGTATATATTCATCTCTGGCTGTCTATTTTCGAAAGAAAAATGTAAACGTGACACACAAAATAACACACAGGTTATATACATTAGGATTATACATATACACATATATATATATATATATATATATATATATATATATATATATATATATAACTACTTCATTTACTCACATAAAATTTATATACGAAAGTATAGATTTATGCGTAAACTTTAAGTATTTACTTCAAAAGTGCTCAATACGTAGGTAGAGCTAGTTAGTAATTTATAAAATATATACGGCGATTAAGCTACACTGAATATTCGGCGTTTCATCCACTCTAGGATTCGTCAGGCGTATGCGCGAATTCTGTGGTTGTTTATCGTTTTTATATGGTCCTCATCTATTGAGGATTTAGTTAGCCAATCAGCTTTCTAGTATCCACCGCGCCCCTTCCTATCAGCCAATGGGCATGCATTTTATCGAACAAAGGGTCTGTTTTAAAACTAGGTTAGTGGTTTAAGGCAGACATTTTTTTGTTAGTTTATATATAAATATACATATGCATACATATATGCACATATATATATATACATATATATACATACATATATGTGTTCAGAAAATAAAATTTACTCCAGGATAGCGATACAAAATAGTTTTTAAACTAACACAAACAATAGAAAATAAACTAATGAATAAATTAAATAAACATGAATATACATAAACGATCACACATATATGTATGTATATATATATGTATATATATGTGCATATATGTATGTACACATATGTATATTTATATATAAACTAACAAAAAAATGTCTGCTTTTAACCAAGAACCTAGTTTTAAAACAGACCCTTTGTTCGATAAAATGCCTGCCCATTGGCTGATAGGAAGGGGCGCGGTGGATACTAGAAAGCTGATTGGCTAACTAAATCCACAATAGATTAGGACCATATAAAAACGATAAACAACCATAGAATTCGCGCATACGCCTGACGAATCCTAGAGTGGATGAAACGCCGAATATTCAGTGTAGCTTAATCGCCATATATATTTTATAAATTAATATATATATATATATATATATATATATATATATATGTATGTATATATACTCGAAAGATAAAAACGTAAGTGTGACACACAAAAACTATAGATACACATTATCTATATATAATGCATATCTATATAACATGTATGTTATTTGTGTGTCACGCTTACATTTTTCTCTTTTGAATGACTATTTAATTGTTATGACCTTTCATTTCTTGAAATAAATCATTTTACCAATAATTTTTCACAAGTGTAGTTTCAGTTTCGATTATAGATGAAGACACTCATTTTATATATATATTAAATCCCCGAAACAGTGTTTCATGGTAAACAACTGATGACCCCTTAAAAAATAAAAAAAAATGGTATTATAGTAAATTCGAGAGATGTGATGCAGTGATTGCAGGTGATTAAATGACTTACTGTCGAGATGTTTTTTTTTTTAACGAATGATAAAAAGTAAATATTTGTATTGTTTCAAATGTTAAAAACTTCAAAGACTATATATATATATATATATATATATATATATATATATATATATATATATATACTTTTTTTCATAAGCTTTGGTTTTGCTTTCGATTCAAGCTGTTGCACCCAAGTAATATGAATATATTTTTTATATTGTTAGAATTGTAACTTTATAATATGAAAGAATCGATCGAAAATTGATTTTATAATAATATATACGGAATCTGCATGAATTAAAATATCATATTAAAGCGTACTTATTGACCAAGCTACGCCGAAAAAGAGCCCCAATAATATCAGGGTGTACTCATCTAGGCTGACCGTCCACAGAATGCCGACATCAGTATCTTACATATGATGGGATACGCTCGAGAATTTCCACAGTTCCCCCTAGCTATGATTAAATAGAAGAAAATGCTCGACTTTATTTCATCGTTTATTCTAAAATAGATATTAGTGTTTTTGCTTGAGCGTGTGCTCATATCAGATTTAGTCTCTATTCTATAGAAATAGACAAACGATATGTATGAGACGAGGATTTAAAAGGGAAGAAATGTAGGCAGTACACACTCATCGTTTTGACTTACAATCTACTAAAATAACTATTTAAAGAGCGTTCACGATTAGACGCAGGCCACGAGAAGCAAAATACATACCGATTTGTAGTCGTCTTTAGATCGTGTATATATCTTTTTTTTTATTTTGCAAAGCTTGTCTTCATTCAAGGCACGTTAACATTCTCCTTCCGTATCTGAAGTCACACATATCTCTAGACAAAAAGAATAGATGAAATACCGTTTTTTTTTTCGAATAAGAGCCAATGGCTCTGCTTAGATTTATTCATTTGAAATACGTATTTTATTTCTGGTTCTTTGTAGTCGTGTATATATTTTTAAACTTTCCGTTTAAGTAAACTGACACGATT
The DNA here is from genome assembly GCF_053919585.1 of Euprymna scolopes. Classification (NCBI taxonomy): domain Eukaryota; kingdom Metazoa; phylum Mollusca; class Cephalopoda; order Sepiida; family Sepiolidae; genus Euprymna; species Euprymna scolopes. Next base: position 124,620,053 of record NC_136486.1, on the reverse strand, counting down.
CGCACAGGAAGGTGTTGAAAATGGGGTGCTAGAGACCACGAATGTATTAATTTTATTTTGGTTTTCCTTTTGTTCGAGAAAGTAATTATAACGATTAATAGAAATCCGTGTCCTCGCCTACAGATAACTTATAAGAATATTTCTAACTTAATGCGCACGTATCATTAAAATTCGACAGGAAAATGGTCTTTACCAGTATTCATATTCACAATTTCTCAACAAATTTTACTAAAATGATCATATAAATTTATACAATTTAGGCAGTAATTTTACTTTTTAATATGAAATATTATTACCATTTCTGATGATAACACTCATCCGTCTTATTATTTATTAAATGGTAAATATATTCACGATCTTTTGCAGGCGGCGTATATCAAAGCAAAATGCTCGATTAAAAAGTAATTTCAATATAAGAGCGTAATATTTATTTATACTTGTGTTACAGAAAATCAGATGAACATCGATACTGTCTGTCTCAAATCTGTCACAAATTAGTACTAGTCTCTAGTTGTTTATGTCAAACTATCGTCAGCCTCTTTTTATATATCTCTCTCTACAAGTGGCGTCTCGTACACTGCATGAAACCCTGTGTTGTTTAAATCTTTCGATGTTGCTTTCTTATTTTGTTGTTGTATAGTGGTACATTTTAAAAGAATGACGCTGCTTTCATATTAAAAGAGATATGATGGGGGTATTCATATTGACAATAGACAACGGACATATATATATATATATATATATATATGATGAGAGATAGAATACATTTATACATATTACAGTTCTGTGGATTTTTACAACATATATAAGCGAGCAGAGAGGGCGAGCAGTTATTTTACATCAGACTGGTGAATCATTACTTATGATGGAGGAGGGGGACACATTACTTGGAAGGGGGTTATACAAAGTTCATATTAAGATGGTTAACACATTACCTTCAATTGTTGAATGATGACACGTAAACAAACAGTTACAAATATCGATGATGTTATTTATTTCATTTGATCGGTCGAAATGATGATGACGTCATTAATTCAAATTCGTTTCTACATAGGTAAATGTTTTCCCTTCGCTTCTAAAGGGACCATCCTCTGATCAGGTCAACTCTTTCCGACCGACTTTGCTGACTGCTTGAACCTGTCTGCCTGACTCCCGACTCTCTTCTCCTAATCTGCTAATCCTAGCTCCTATTATTGAGAAATCTTTTTTGCTATGACGTCTGATGTGTGGTTCTAAACGTGACCACTCACATGGCTCAGCACACGTTCTTCAAAACACATTTCTGCAAACAAAGAATTCTTACTAACCTATTTTCAAGCTAACCTATTTTTAAATATATTTTAATTTGTATTGTTCATTCTTTTTAGCTGACCTTTTTAATTCAGTTTTACTAAAAGAATGAACAATTAATTATTTTTACAATTAAAAAACAATATCTAACTATTTCCAAAAGAATAGCTAAATTCTAACATTAAATTCTAAATTTATTTCTGAACCTTGCTTACAAGGTTCGAATCTCGGTTTATCCTAATCTAATTTTCCACTTATCTAATGTTCTTATTTACAGGAAAAGGGGAAAGCCTTTTTTTGTAACATTTTAATCCTCCGATTTTTATGGTTTCCTTGATATTTTACCGACATTTGTGTGGTTAAACGGAATAGATGCATTTCTTTTTTTTTATAATGATAAAATTATTTAGCTTTCTTTCCGGCAGCCTCTTTATTTATAAAACACCAGGTATTCAGAAAAGTGAAAGGCTCAGAACGTAATAAAAGTGAGCAGTTTCGATATAAATTGTGAAAATAATCTAAATTTAACCTAAAAAAGATATTAAAAATTAATAAGAAACGTGTAAATATTTAAAGAAAATGACGATTTCTAGATTGAATATTTGGTATTTCTCCCTGAAGAGGGTGTATTTGTATTTTTAATCAGGTCTAACGTCACTAACTCCCTTTACTGTTATAAAAAAGGTTGGTTTTAAATTAATGATTAATAAGAGGCATAACTAGAAATACATTTCAGAGAAGCAAGCAAATACCTGCATTACGTCACATATATTAGAGAGGCATTTTAGAGGGACAAGTGAATGATTAGATTAAATTTAAAATTTATTTAAAATGGACTAAGAAGTTATTCAAGTGAATAAAATTATTTTAATATGTGTGAAAAACATCTAAAAAAATAATGAAATTTACAAATGTCTTAATAAGTTTTAAAGAATTAAAATCTGGAAAAAAAAATCTAGACCTAAAAGTTTAAATCTTCAAAGAAATAAGTAAATTCCAAAACTATTCTTAGAGCGGTAAAAAAATGAAAGTTCAAAATGTCGTAATAAATATAATTTCTAAGGGTTTTCATAATTTTTAATAATTATTTTTTTAATTATTAATAAATTATAAAAAATAAATAAAATTACAATTAAGGAGTTGATAGGCACTATCTATCGCCCGGCTTCCATACTCCTTCTTTGTCTACTAGCCAAGCGCAGAGGTACTATCACAGGGATCTGTCAGAGACACTCAGTGGTAGATCTTGTTTCCTGACTACGGCAACAAACGCTGTTTTCGCCGCTCCCGACACATCCCAACCCTCTAAATTGGGAGCTTGGAAATGCTTGAGTGCCATATATGTCAGAGTAATTAGATTGTGTTGACCTTCGTCTATGGTTTGAGGGTACCGGATTGACAATTCCTGCCTGCTGTTTCTGACTGGTAGTACAGGGGCCCTTAGTCTTTGGTAGCGGTTAGAGCGGCTGCTTCATCAACAGATATATAATATCGGGATGTTTGTAGTGCCATGTCGGGCATCGAAAGGGGCCCTGCACTCATCCCCGGTAGGCTTTCATAAGGCGGCAATCCTAGTAAATGAAAAGTCAGCTGATGGTCTAATTCTGTTGCATGCCTGGTATTCTGCATGACCATTTGTTCAGCACCTCCTTATCTAAACTGAAACTCTTTAAAAAATGACAGTACATTAAAAAAAATTACGCTTAAACCAGGTTTAGATTCAAGCAAAATCATCTTGCCTCCTTCCCTGATGCTTGCATTTACGAATATCCGTGGGCTTATAACTAATTTAGATGATGTTTTTCCTAACAAACACCCCTGATATCTTAGCACTAATTGAGACTAACCTACACTCCTCTATCCCCGCTAACTACTTTAACATGTCTGGATATCTCGCACTCTGCCGTAATGAATCTGACAGACCTATGCACGGATTTGGAGTCTGTATTCGACCCCCCTTTACTAGAGAAACAAACCAAAAATCGGACGATCAACGAATACGTGCTTTAGACTAAACATGCAACATAAAATTAGCTAGTTTTATTTTCTCTACCGCTCTCTCTCTCTCAACCCAGAACTGAACCCTAATAAACAAAGTCTCTGACAGCATAGCCACAGCACTCTCCCTTGAGACTAGTGCACAAGTCCATGTATTTGGTGACTTCAATGCCCACCACTGGTAGCACACCACATAGCTTCTCTATATGTCACTCACTATCACAGACGGTTACGTTTCCAACCCGTTTCCCAGACCTGCAAGAACAACACGCATCTCTTCTAGATCTGTTTCTGACCACAGTTCCCGCTGATTGTATAAGGAATGCACACAGTCTACTTGGGAACGCTGATCATGCAGTGATAATGACGAAATCATGCTAAACTCTAGAGCCATTGCTGAAAACAACGAGATACAAAACGGGTGACTGGGAAGTCATCAGAGATCTAATCAGGGATGCGCCATGGGAAAATCTCTTTTCAGTTCCTGCTGAACAGTGCGCAAATGAGACCACTGAATCGTTTAAAACGGCAATTGAAGCATATGTTCCCACGCGAAAAATATATAACAAACCCCACTCTCTTCAATGGTTTACTTCGACTTCTGCAACTGACATTACGCAAAAGCAGTATGCGCACCGCAGATTTAACCGACATAAGCCGAGTTCAAACAGACAGAAGAATATAGAAGCTACAAGAAACTGTAAGAAAGAAATATCGATAGATAAGGGAGAATTTACTGAAACCACCAAAAAAACGCATCGAAGCACAATAATTAGGAACCCGTGATTTCTAGAAAATCTACAACAGTGTTATAAATAATGGGGAATCAACAATTCCCCCACTATCCAACAATCATGAGGGTGTTTGCTCAGAAACCGAGAAGGCTAACATACTTGTCAGTCGGTTTGCCTCCGACTCCACACTGGATCCTGCTAACCACCCCTCCCTGACTTTCCTTTGTGGACAGACCCCACACTAGACTATCTGAAAATTACCCCTTCTCAGGCGCATGCTATCATAAAAAAACCTTAATACTTCAAAAGAATATGGACCTGATCTCATCCCGGCTGTGCTATTAAAAAAATGCTCCGCCGAAGTAGCTTTAATTCTCTCCAAACTTTACAACAAATGCCTTAATGAATCTTACTTTCCAGACTGCTAGAAATCTGCTTCTGTGGTACGAGTTTTAAAAAAATTCTGGCGAAAGAACTGACTCATTAAATTATTGCCCCAAAATATTTTAGTCCATAATTAACCAAGCTCTAGTCCATTACCTTACAGATGCCAAGCTTCTTACCCACCAACAATACGGATTTAGGCAAGCCCGTTCCACAGCATATATCCTAACTGTAATCTATGAACGTATATACCATTCACTGGACAAAGTAGAGGAGGGTAGAGCGGTAGCTCTAGATATATCTAAGGCTTTTGACAGATTATGGCATGAAGGTCTTCTGAGGAAAATCAGAGCATACGGTATCACTGGACGAATACTTAACATAATTTAATCCGTCTTACATCTAAACAATATGATATAAATGCGGGAGTGCCTCAGGGGTCTATCCTTGGACCTTTATTATTCCTAATATTAATAAATGACTTCCCTGATAAAATTGCCTCTGAGATATATATGCTGATAACACTACGCTCTATAGCAGGCACGACAGGAAAACAAATGAACACATATCTAAGGAAATGGCAGAAAAACTAGAGGATGACCTCCAATCTGTAGTGGAACGGGGACAAAAATGGATGATCACATTCAATGCTGCTAACACTAAACTTGTTTCCTTCAATAATTACAAGAAACTTTCTCTACCACCAATAGCAATGGCCAAAGATTCATTATCCGAAAGTACTTCTTTTAAACTCCTTGGACTAACGTTCACATCAAACATGAGTTGCAACAATTACACTGAGAGCTTTGCCAGGACCGTTGCGAAGAAGGTAGTCTCTCTCTACCGTGCTAGAAAGCTACTAACACCCGGAAGTATCTTGTACCTCTATAAAGCCACCATTCGCCCATGTATTGAGTATTGTTGTCATATTTGGGCTGATGCATCTGCTACTAGTCTCTCGCCCCTAGACTAGATCAAAAAGAGTCGCCAACCTGAGAGGTACTGAACTGTCATTTAAGCTTCAGCCTCTGTCCCACCGACGAAATATTGCATCCCTTTGCCTGTTCTACAAGTAATTTAATGGTGAATGCTCTGACGAACTACAAGGACTTGTACGCTCACGACGTAAATACCCCCGACACACCCGACAATCAGCTTAATCCCACCCCTACACAGTAGAGATCCCTAGATGTAAGAGAGCTTTCTACTCCAGTAGTTTCTTCCCCAGAACCGCTAGACTTTGGAATTTCCTTCCGGGTCCCTCCTTCCCCAAATCTCCTGCAGAAGTTTAAGTGTTACGTGAACCGACATCTTGCTGCCCACCTCCCTACATAGTACTACAGTAGCTTATGCCCCTGTTAGTAGCCCCCTACAACAAAGTGACAATGTGCCTTGTTTGAGGGTAAAATGTAATAAAAAATGTTATAAATATATAACAAAAGTATAATAAAAAATGAAAAATATAGAAAACCAAATCTTTTTTATTAAATTTAAAATATACAGATTAATATATAAAGTAAGGTAGTAATTATAAATGTTGTAATAGCTAACCCAGAACCTACATTTTTAAGTAAAATATAATAACCATCAAATACAATAAAATAAAAATAAAAAATAAATATTTGACGATTTTTATATGTGTATATTTATTTAACGCGTTATACATACGATTCATGCGTCTTCCGAGCGAAATTACCATCGATATATCTTTCTGATTAAATAAAATTAAGAAAATTGATCTTAATCAACTTTGATATTTAATGCATTTAGTAAATTAGGATTTTGACAATTGCTCGGCAATGATACGTTTAAAATATCACTTTACATTATCCACAATATTAATAAAATAAGGGTGATTTCACTCTCTAAATTGAGTAACTATAGAATTAACAACGCTAAAGATACATACGATGCCAATAATATCAGGCTTCACGAAACAACATTACGGAAATATCACCTCTTAATAAATGGTGATAATTATATACAATTTAGTAAAATGTCTCATCGCAGTAATACAAGGAATTGCACATTAATAAAATAAGAATCACATCTAAGTAAATTGAGGAAAAATTACATTCCAATAAAGTAGATAATTAAATTTTAACAAAGCAGAAAGTCAGATCTTAATAACGGACGGGAGTCTCGTCTTGATAAAATGAAAAAAAACCCTAAATATAGTAAAAATAACATCTCACTAATCTATATGAATTATATCTCTAACACGTTTGAATCACATCTGAATTAAACAATAGAATCACAGCTCATAACATGAAATAAATTATAATGGTGCATAGAATACAATCTAAATGGAACAAGTAAATCATATTTTACTAAACTTTACGAATCGCATTTCAATGAAATAATATGAGACAAAAATCGAATAAATAAAACTAGGAAATCACATCTTAATAATATAAAAAAACTCAATCATGTAAGCATATAATGAAAATAAAATCAGTGGATCATATGTAAATGGTAAAAACGAATTACAACAAAACCAGCGTATCACAATTAAAAAAAAATAACTGCTATAAAAGTGGAAATATCACCTCTAAGCAATATATATATATATATATATATATATATATATATATATATATATATATATATAAACGCATTTGGCGTTCCGAAAGTAATGCTGCAACGTAGCCGTTATATTTTCACTCAAACCCAACACGTTGTATGCAGAGACAGTCGCAAAAGAACAAAGGAAAGAATTCCCATTTTTTCAGTTAGAACGAAAGGCAATTATTAACAGTCGTTTTATCAGCAAACTACAAACAGGTAATTTTCCGAGCCAGCAACAATATAGGTCCATCTCTGCGTAGCACACGCGTCAATTACCCGTTCCCATTCTATGTCTGCCTGCCTTAACCACTAATTGGTTCGAAAATCGAACCCTCAGAATCCCCGTTACTAAGTTTCATATCCTCTTCATCTTTCAGTCATAAATTAAATTTATTTTCCGAATCTCCCTGTCAAAATTTAGACTGTATACAAACAAATTCGTCGTTATCACGTCCTTTCTGTATCTAATGGTTGTAAGTACTTTAAATGCTTAGTAAACACTTAGTATTCTACTACAGGGGTTATGTAACCGCTACCTATTGTACTCATTATAAGTGTTTGTCTAAGGTTTAAATAATAATAATCCGCTTACTTAACCGCTAAGCAGTTTTGCTTGCCATTGGTTTCGAATCAAAGATTATTTAAAGATTAATATTCCTGTGTTCCCTGTTAGATTCATAAGAGTCCAAATAACACAATACCTAATAATTAAGTACCAATCGGTTTAAAACTTACAAATAAATATTAAAAGAATTAAATAAAAACTCCACTTATCATTATGTGTGCTAAAGAATTGAAAGGAATCCCTTTTCTTACCTTAGATTTTAGATTTAAAATGCGTAAAAAAACTTGAGATATTAAGTTTTCTTATTTGGGGTATCATATAATTTTAATAGCCCAAATGCAAATTGACAAAAATATAAATATTTTGACTCGGGTCAATAACATATTAACAGTAGACAAACAATCAGGCTTTATGTCTGCAGCTTTCCAGAGATCGCCCGGCCGCCCGGCCATTTATAGTTAAAGGTTTGCATTGCGTCTGGCTTCAAATCTCCCTCCTTTGCTTCCCATTCCCTTACCTGCAGCTTGGTCATTTGCATGAAGTGATATGTCACTGCTACATACGCGTAATACTTATTACAATGATTCATATTTATATTATGTCTGAATAGATTAAATGGAATTGCAAATCGTATCGTTACACATATTAATAGTGTAAGATTCAAAGATAGCACACCTTTTCGTAGACGTGTGTCAGAAGCAACAATGTGTCATTGAATTATCGAAAAAAATACATAAGGATTAACGGTGACTATATAGAACGAACTCGCTCTTTTAATGTTATGACATCCGTCATCCCAGTGTTTCATCTTCTGCGGTTAAAAGTAGAGTTTGCTATCTTCTTTTTTTATGGGTGACTATATATATATATATATATATATATATATATATATATATATATATATATATAAACTCTAGAAGAGAAATAGCAAACAACTGTGTTCATGAAATAAAATTTACTCTAGGATAGCGATACAAAATTGTTTTAAAACTAACAAAACAATAGAAAATAAACAAATAAATAAATTAAATAAACATGAATATATATAAACGACCACACATATATGTATATATATATGTATATATATATGTGCATATATGTATGTACACATATATATATTTATATATAAACTAACAATAAAAAAAACACTAACCTAGTTTTCAAACAGATCCTTTGCCCGATAAAATGTATGCCCATTGGCTGATAGGAAGGGGCCCGGTGGATACTAGAAAGCTGATTGGCTAACTAAAATCTCAATAGGAGAGGAGCATATAAAAATGATAAACAACCACAGAATTCGCGCATAAGCATGAGGAATCATAGAGTGGATGAAACGCCGAATATTTAGTGTAGCTTAATCGCCGTATATATTTTATAAATTACTAACTAGCTCTACCTACGTATTGAGCACTTTAAAGTAAATACGTAAAGTTTACACATAAATCTATACTTTCGTATATTAATTTTATGTGAGTAAATTAAGTAGTTATATATATATATATATATATATATATATATATATAATTTAAAGGAGATTAGAACAATAGTCTAAAGAGCTGAGTGTACAGATAATTGATTTTGTTGTTGTTCCTTCTTATGAAACGGATTTTTAATTTAATTAAAATTTGATTTTTAAATTTTAAATTATCAATCACATTACTTAATATATATATATATATATCTCCATATATATTAATATATAAATATATATGTATATATTAATATATATATTAATATGCATGCATATATACATAAACATATATATTAATATATATATATATATATATATATATATATATATGTATCAATATATATTAATATATATGTATATATTAATGTATATATATTAATATATATGTATATATCAATATCGGGATATATTAATATATAAATATATATTAATATATAAATATATATTAATACATATATATATATATATGTATATATATATTATATTAATATATATGTATATATATGTGATATTAATATATATGTATATATTAATATATATGTGTCTATTCATATATTAATATATACGTATATATATATTTATATATATATATATTAATATATATGTATATATCAACATATATATATTAAGTTATATGCATATATCAATATATATATATATTAAGATATATGCATATATCAATATATCAATATATATATGTTAATATATATTTCTATAATCCTATATATATATATATAAAATGTATATGATTATGCATATTTGTAGTCATCGACACACAGTTTTGTTTCGTTGTATCACAAATCATCAGTGCCGCTAGACTAGCAGCTCTCCCAAGTCAAGGATTGAACCTAGAACCGTCGTCTTAATAGTCGGCAGTTCTCCCACTCGACCTCAGAAATGACGCTTGCAAATAACCCGTCGGAATTTCTATTTTAATAGATATCCGCCAGCTCTTTTACAGTGCTCAAACCGAGCTTCGCGTTTTTCAGCTAATTAAGTAGCTGGTGAGATTATTTACGAGAGTGTTCTACCCAAAGGGGGAGGCTTAAAATATATTTGTAGGAATCGACAGACAGTCTTGTTTCGTTGTATCACAACTCATCAGTGCCGCTGGACTCGCGTCTCTCCCAAGCCAAAGATTGAATTTTGATTATATATATATATATATATATATATATATATATATATATATATATATATATATATATATATATATATATATATATATATATATAAATTAGTTTTCCACTAAAAAAGTCGACAGATTTTAACAATACTTTATACAGGCCATTTGATACGCCTGTAATATTTGTAATTTAGGAATCAGTGCAAGAAACGTATTTTCTCAATTCATGAATAGTTCTATAACTTCATATTTAATCATATGAGAAGTGCATGATAATTGCTAACCTGTTTCCAGGCGTTGTACAGGAAATATGTAAACTCATGAAACTCCATGCTTTAACTCTAATATATTGAGTTATTTCTTATTCTTACTGTCTTGAGCTAACACAGATTCAAATGTGGTGGTGTAAAACAATAATCCGAAAAATTAAAATGAAAACTTTTTGATTACGTGTGTTTTGAATTGAGACATTCTGTTTTCTGTACAATTTAATACGTATTTTCTTGATGGAAATTGTACTTCAGGGCATGGAGGCTGTATAACATGTAATTGCCAGTTTATAATATAATCGCTAGCACTCAAGTTAATAGTGATAGGATACTGGTACAGAAAAACTAACAATGCATCTATTTATTTTGCGCTTTCACAATTTTTTTCCAAAAACGCGCGAGCGCACACACACACAAACAAACACACACGTGTGCGTGCGTAAATGACATGTGGTTCGTACTTTTGAAGCCTCAGAAGTGTGGCTGTACGCAGCGGGCGTATCGACACCAACATTCTAACCTCGGATATTAGATACTAGCTATAATTTCCTTCTCCAGCCTTTGAACTTACTTGAGTGCTAATATAGAAGATACATGAGTCACTTATGAGCGGATTTCTGTATTCCGTTCCTTTTTTATTTATGACGTTATTATTTTTCTACGGAGCAATATGACTTTATCATGCAATGATAGTGTAACTGGTCTTACGAGAATTTATTAGTATGCAATACGTTTGTTAAAATAATAATCATAAAATGATAAGACAAATGTTATGGTAAGGTTCTAACAAGTAAAAAATAAAATTATGTGCATTCATCACGATATCACCGAAATCGAATAGTTTACCATAATAGTGTAGGACTTTTCATCTTTGTTTTCTATTTGGCGTCTCAACCTAAAAAAAAAAAAAACAGAAAAAAGTTGAAAATTTGCATATTCGCATTTCAAACCCCTTGAGACTAGTGACCATATAACACTAGATTTATAAAGAAATCACAGCTGAAACACTTGTAAACATATGTATGGATAATGATATTTTTTATAAATTATAAAAATTATGTAACTCTCTATGTGTGTATTAGCATATGAATCTTATTAATATGTAAAATATATTCTTTCTTCTATACACTTAAAAATTTCATGCCATTATTGCTTACGTCTGTACTGAGGTGCGCGTCTTTCACTAAACATGAAACTATCGATTATAAATCTGCATTCATCACACTACACATACATTTACACAGGGAAATATAGATTTTTCCATGAACGCGCGCGCACACACACACGCACGTACGCGCACATACACATAATTAAGGGCGTATCAGTGTGTATTTTTCTTGATTTCTTCGATTATTTCCGTTTTCTTTCTTTTTGTCGCCGCAAATGATCAATCTATCTTGTTTGCATTTGGTGATTTTTGAACGACCCAATCGATTACGAAGTGTTTATTCTGCGCGTCCCTGTTCGGCGTATCGGATGTTGCAAGAACGAAGCTGCTGAGGCCATTTGCACCGAATGACAGATTTGGATTTAAAACAAAATGCATAATGGGAATAAAACAAAAATCCAGTTTATTTGGTTTTAATTATTTTTTTGCGCCATAAACTTATGCAATCGAACCCGGTCTCAAATTTTATTAGACTGGTATGATGAACATTATATTTTAATTTTAAGTAATAAAAAATATTGTTTCTGTTGGAATGTACAGTCCCGAGCTTAATACTTTCTCATTCCACTCGGGCACTTCTGTGTAATACTGAAATAAATCTTGTGTGGCTCGCATCAACGTTGTCATTAATGCTTTCTTAGCGGTTTCAACGCTTTCGTGACACTTTGCTAGAACATAAAGGTTGATCTAATGTTGTTTCACGAAGAAAATTTTTTTAGAATCTTTTAGATTAATGTTATGGGGTATCATTTATTCACTTTGTGTAATCACATGGTTATTGTTGGCATTCGTTTTATCAATATCATTCTAGTTTGAACATTAAAAAAAAGACATCGTGCATTTACTAGAGATACCTACTGCATTAGCCCAAGTAAAAATGTTTCTATGAAGGAATCAAATCTACATTGTCTATCCGTGTCGTTAACTATTTAGGATGTGTTATTTCTAGAATACTGAAGATGGACGCATACTTGTAGCGATGGAAAGCTGTTATCAAAATGCAGTTAATTCAGAAACTAAAATTACCGTAGAATACTGTCAAGACATCATGCTAGATTATAATAGCACAAGCTTATCTATTTTGTTTATATTTGATTCAATTTTTACCCGCAAACAAGGCACAGTGTCACTTTGAAGTAGGGGCACTTATCGGGGACATAAATTGCAGGGGTATTATGAAAGGAGATGATAAGCAAGATGTTTGTTCACATCACACTTGAATCTTTGCATGTCAGTACAGTTAGGAAAGTCGAATCCCGAAAGGGAGTTCAAAAGTCTAGCAGTTCTAGAGAAGACACTATTGGAGGAGAACGGTTTCTTACACCTAGCGATCTCTACTGTGAAAGGGTGGGATTTAGCTGCTTTGTCGGGGCTATAAACGTCGAGGGAATACACGTGCTTGTAGTACGTCAGAGCATTTACATAAACTTACTTGTAGCTTACCCAGTGCTTATATATATTAATGCCATTTTACACACATTTCTCGAGTTTTATTTAATCCAATGCCCGTTCAACCTCTTCATTTTAAACGTTTCTACAAGAAACAATCGAGCCAAATACTCGCCGGAATTCCGCCGAATGTTGTACTTTAATTGTCGACACTGAGCTACGTGGCTTTTAAACACGAACATGCGTAGTGTTTTTTCGATAAAGTGCTTTTGATCTCTCATTTAGCGCTAAAACTATGATCAGCATAATTGTATATCTTTTTAATAGAATTCAGATATGAAATTGATGAAAAACATGTTAAAATAACTCCTTATTATGTAATCGAAGGTTATTTTTTACAAAGGAGTACCATACAATCATCATAATTCGAAGACCATACAAAATGAAGGTTAAAGAGTGTACGATAGTTATTGTGAGAATAGTAACCGTTAGGTGTAAACATTTGGAATGATATGATTACTTAAGGGGACTCCCAACAGGAGCTTGTTTACGGTGGATTGAAGACGACCATATTGTAGTAAGCTGGAAAGCAGACCGGCGGAACACAGTTCCACAGGCGGGCATGGAATCTAGACACAGACAGATTGTAGGGCAAATAATTAGTTTGGCAATGGGAACCATAGATACGAGATCACATGGGCATTTTCCATGAAAATAAAGAGAACACTTTCCATAAAAATAACAATAGGATAGCAAGGTCTCTTCTGTGGGCAAGAGGTTGCAAAGAAGAAGAAAGGGTAACACTATATTACGAGTTCGGTTTTGAACTTTAAGGCAGAATAGAGTGCTTCATGCAGCTCCTACACAGATGTGGCAACAGTAGTCCATCCTAGCACACACGTGGCACTTATACATGTAATGGATTGCATCGACAGTAATATATCTACTTGAGCGGTAAAATGATTCAACCATTTTTGCAGCAATCTTGGTAAAAGATTAGATGTGTGTACTTCATTTCAGATCAGGACTAAAGGTCAGGTCCCAAAACATGGACTTTACCAATTACATTTTAATCCAGTTTTCTATAAAATGATACATTTAATTTAATAAAATAAATAATAGTTCTCACAAATTATGAACAAAAGATCAAACCATGAAGACACGTAACATATGTTTTATTATATTTCTATTAATGCATTACCACAGACAAGGGATGAAAGCCACTGGAGCTGTGTATTATGATAATATAACTCTACTATTAATTGATTTTAAACAGTACACACATTAAACACAATTTGATTCCTTAAGACATCGGATCGATGGGTATTTACTTAGCAACTCCCTTAAGTTATCAAATACTGTCCGTTTTGCTCAGCATATAAGCTTTAATAATTCGTCGCCATCAATCAATTGAGAATTATGTTTTTATCGAATGGCTTTTAGCCTTGACAAAGTTAATTGTAGAAATTTAAGAAGCTTTTTTAAGAGCAATTATAAGTATTCATCTCATATAGAGTGTCTCTTCTTGTTAATCTGTGCACCTTACAGATTAAAAATAACCCCAGGAGAGTTATTACATAGGAAATATATACCAGTTAATGTCATACCTTCCCTTTTATTATAGAACTTATTTATTGTCTAAGTGAAAACTCTGAAGAATTTCCAGAATAAAGTATAACGTTAATAAATTCTGATATAAAGTCCTTCAAATTTTTTTACAATAATCATTATTAACATTTCCATCGTTTCCTCTTTATGTTTCGAATATTATACCTATTGTACTCATATATTTGGCAATAGATTAGTGTTATCGAAGCGGAAAAGCGAAATATTCTGAATTTTATTTTCTATTGTATATTTTTATTACAAGTTTTCCTTATTCATTTTATATCTTACTGTTTATTACTTTAATCAGTTCTATTTTTTTACCTGTTCTTTTCATCCGTATATGCATTATTTTTTTTTGTTTGTTTTGCTTCTGATTTACAATCATGTGTAAGTCTTATCTGAACATCGCAAGGTTAGATTAACGAGATAGCTTCTTTGTGCCTGGCTTTCTGCTTTAACAATGAACAGTGACATATGTCTTACATACGTAGCCAAGCGGCTGACAATAAGAAATTAATGGCATGGCGCGATACTTGTAATCGTTGATGCAATCTTTAACTAGAAAACACAAAATAGTAGAGAATAAAAGAGGAAGGAACGCAAAACAAGTACATAGCAAATAAAAATTCGTAGATGAAAAAAAAACACGCAGTAAATCCACTTAAGTACGCTAATGTACCTCGGTACAGAATGGAGGATTGCATTATTTTTTCCCGTACGCTAATAATAAATAACGCACCCCCCCAAAAAAAAAACTCTGAGATATTCAAAAGGTTATTTTGTGGATATTTGATCGTTAAAACACTTATGTCTTATTGTCAGTTCTACTTGGTTTATGCACTTTTCAACAACAAAAAATAATCTCAAAAGAAGAGACATATAACTTTGTAGTTCATATCAGTTTTGAAGAGAGATTAAATTTGATTATTATCTTTTTTATGAAAATCACTCCAGACAGAGCATAAAATCACTTGATATAAATAACACACAAAAAGCAAAGATGATTATCGCAATGACAGGAAATATCTATTGGTGTTCCTCTTGAGAAATACTAATAAAAATAAAAACACGCATTAAGAACCAAGTTTCACATCTCCGCAGTTTTTTGAAAAGAAAAGCTTCATGGATAGGAAGTTGTATTAAAATAAGAAAAGAGATTATTGAATTTATGCGCACCACAAGACCAACGAGTCAGAAATGCTAGAAAAAAAGAAAACGGAAAATATACTATTTAATTCTGAAAAGCGCATACCATAACAGTATTTATAAAAAAAAACTGAGACTAGCTACACCATGTGGCAGAAAAGGTGCAGAGAAGGAAAGGTGGATGCAAATCAAATGAGAAATCCTATCATGCACCTCAAATAAGAAAAAGATTCACGAGCCCTAATATATACCTACACTATTTTCGGATACCTGATATGAGTTTTTTTCTTTTAGAAAACTGGCCTTTCTGAGTAATACGGTCGGTTTTACGTTTAAAGCACGCACACAAGATAGATTTGTTACCAACTATGCAGAGGACATACTTTTCTATGCCAGCAATTAAACGAATATTTCAGATCTAGATCTCCTCGAATTAATCTCTTCCGATCCGGATCATGTGGTGCAGAATATAAGCTTACTTATTACTTTAAATAGCTCTATAACAAACATTCTATCGTTTTATCACAAAAGCCCGGATCGCTGTTTTCTTTCAGTTGAAAATAAATACCTCCCTCCTCGAGGAAGCCTCATAATTCGATAATTTTTAGCTAAGAGTGACTGAATCTTGAAATTAAAGAGACTTGCATGAAATATGTTGCAGAAATCGTTATAAAACGTTTTGATTTTTCTACCACTTCACTATATACATATTGCCTTCCGTACTCCATAACCTATATGTGTTAGACACATACTAAAGACTACTAAAGTCATGTAAAGAGAGAGATCTCTCAGAGCATTCTTTCTTGCTTATACAGAGAACAGGTCGACTTCGCTATCTAGTACGCGATGAACTTCTTTACCTCATCAAAAGACATTGCTAGTCATTTTCTGGTTTGTAATTTTATTTCATGTTAGCTGACCAACTGAACTGGACTTTTTGGTCTCTTTCTGCAAACTATTAACAAAAAAAACTGTTCTATCTACATTGCAAAAACCTTTATATCCTTTTCCTGTGCACTTAACAGTTCATCGAACTTTCGCAAATAGAATTTCTCTATCTTGAGCATGTGGTACCATAGGGGAATAGGTGGCTGGTTACTTTTAATACGTATAAAACCAAGCTTCTATATGTACACCATCTACGCTCCGATGCCAATCTGACATCGATTGAAATGAATGGCTCTCGTCTTGGGGAGGCTTCATGTTTTGACAAGCTTCTTGGCTTGGCCTTTACTCCTGACCTGAAATGGAATACGTATATCAAATCCATTGCCAACGTCGCTAAAGAATGGCGGGTCCGTAGATATCAAACTCCTGATGCAATTATCTACTTATATAAAAAACCAGGTACGGTAAACGATGGAGTACCGTTACCACATCTGGGCAGGAGCTGCTAGAAGCAGCTTATCCTGCCCTGACAGAGTTCAAAATAGACTTCCTAGCTTAGTGGGGGATACCCTTTAAACCTCTCTGCAACCTCTTTTCCACAGAAGGAATTTTGTGAGCCTGGCTCTGCCTTATCGTTATTTTCATGGCAAGTGCTCGTCTGAGCTTTAATCTATGCCCCTCGTCAATTTTTTATGAAAACAACTCGTCTATCCAAAACCACTATCAATACTTTCCCGCATCCTTTATCTGTGCCTAAACTTAAACATAGATTCCATGAACAAAGCTTCATTCTTAGAACTGCACACATGTGGAACTCTCTTCCGATTGCCTGCTTTCCAGCTGTCTACAATCTGTTTGTCTTCAAATCAAGCGTAAACAAGTTCTTGATGAACCGTCCCTTAAGTAATCCAATTAACAAAATTCCCACTACTTATGTTTACTACGCTATAATCACATTTAGTAATGTATACCTTTTAAACCTTATCCTCGATTGGCCTCCGGGCCTTGACAAGTGGTGAATTCTGTATTAAAAACCAAAAAAAATCCTATCTGCGTTTCACAATACCATGGGGTTCCTTTTTAGCTGATCATAAAACGACCGTCTTAATTCCATTGTAACAAATACAATAATTGTTTAATGCTACTTTGCATTATTCTCGAGTGGCCTTTGGTCGTGATAAGTAATAGTGTTTTATTATGATAAAAAGTTGCCACCTACTTGAAATACTAATTATTTCTAGTTTTATATGGACAAATGGGAAATAAACAAACAAACAAAAAAAAAACTGATGTGATGTATACAAAATATACTTCTTGTAAGCAATTAGTGTTGGGCCAGGAGGTCATGTGGTAATTCTAGGGAATGAGAAATACATTAACTCAACAAATATGTTTTGATGAAGCTTGACATTTTTCTGGATACCGCAAAAAATCATTTTTTAAAGAGAAAATAATAACATGCAATAAATATGAATGTATGCGCATTTCTATAAACACAGCGTCCATCGTATGTAAAGTATAGAATTGATCCAAATAAGATAAAAAATATGGGGCAAATGATGGGCTTACTCATTTTTTTGTTTGCATGGCACGACATTCACATTTACATATGTTAAGGCATAAAACTGCACCGTTTGTTCATTTTAAACAGAGTTTGGCGTCCCATGGGGGCTAAATGGAAGTGGGTAAATGCTGAACTTTGTCATTTTTTATGCCTCGTTCACTGTTCACTCACGGGGGATCACACATGCTTTACTTGTTCGATTAGTACGAATCTACCTATGTTTATGTCATGTTTCGTTCACTTATTTCTTCGATGCATGTCTAATGGACTAATTACATGAGAAACAAGCAGGATATTATATAGATTTTCATGTTTAGTAGTTAACAAACCGAAAGTCACAGAGTCCCGCTAAACATCGTTGTCGCAACACTGTTTTTTATTATTATAATAGGAAATAATTCTGACATTGATTCATTCAAAGACGTTGGAAATAAGAAAAATAGCTTGATACTTTTAACATAATATTAAATAGAACAGATATATGAATAAATTGTATTGGTCAAGATCAAGTACTGTTGTTAGCTTCTGGTCCTATCATTATAATTTTGTGGATGGGTCACAATTCTCTAAAATAATCTGTGATTCGAAATGAGAGGACATTACATTGACAGGTGAAATGTGCATTAAAATATTTTTGTATTATATTCTCGTAAATCAATTTCATTTCATTACATTTTTTTTAACTCCATTTAGAATTGAAGATTTGTTTCATTTACATGTTTTAGAAAATTGCCAAAGTCATGTTCCACTCTGTTGTAGTCACCGGCTTTCTTCTAATACATTTCGACGGGATACAAACCTTGAATTGAACTTTTTTTTTATTCACTCTATTAGTTTACCTTCGTTTCTGTGCATCTTTTTTTCAATCATTAAAGTAAAGTGGTTAACCATAGTCGATAGAAACCTAGTGCGCCTTTTTTTTTTGAAATCTGAAAAACATGATTAACTTCCTAACAATTTCTTTCACTCGTGTTTATACATATGTAAACATCAGTTCTTTAAAAGTAATGTAAAAACAAAGTTTACACGTTCTAGATTTAGGAAGCACAATTTATAATTTAATAGATTAGAATTAGAGCTCCGTCATAAACATAGAGTCCCTAGAGAGACGTAGATAAAGAAATCTTTAATTTTATAGCTAAAATTTCAGAGATAAAGCGAGAACGAAGAGAGACAGATAGAGAAAATCGTGATTGGAAATGTTGCTCCTTCCTCCTAAGGCTTACATGTTAGTGGTATTGTGCATATATTTTGTATAACATAAAAAAACAAACAAAGACCAAACAAAAACACAAGCTCTGAAAGCATTGTTATAATACAACTTATCGTGAATTCTTATGAATGAACATATGTTCAACCGTTTTTATTAAAAAAACAACACAACGACAAATAAGACGAGAAAGAATGGACTGCTGTTGTACTTTATCTCCCCAATTCGATTTTTATTGTATATGTGGTAAGCCGACGTCTAGATGATCTGTTGGCATCGAATTATAGTCCATCAAAACTTTATAAATCATTGGAGTCACAAACTAAGTTTCACTTAAGTCAAATTATTAACAGAATGAGGTCGATTATTGGAACTGTTAATGATGCATACATTGCATAAAAATAACGGCCAATCGTCGAGCCTTTCAGAAATTCTTTAAGGACATTGATTTATTTTATAAGATTACAGTGGCATAAGAAGTACCAGTTTTCGTCTGAACACTTGTCGAGAAGTTTTATCATTATTTACATTATTTTCCATCTGACGATTTACAGGATAATCGTTGATATTTATAGTTATAAGTGTTGTTGAGCATGCATCCAGACTTCAATAATAGTGTTTTGCTGTTTTTCTTTCTTATTAACATATTAAGCAGCAACCTAAATGAATAACATATAAAATAAAATGAAGCCCTAATACATAACTGGATCAGACAGTGGAAGAGAAACTGGCATGAGAAACTCCGCAGGAATCTTGCATATATAGAATATCAATAATTGTACAAAAAAAGAAACAACAAAAAAAAACTAAACAATCTTTATCTTTGTAAAATCAGTTAATGATGTACTCTGTATATTATATAACGTTTTGGGGTAGAATTGTAAGTTTATTGTTTGAAAGAATAACTTTTGTTAACTTAAGAAGTAATTCAACTCATGCAATTGATTGAAAAATAGATTTAAAAACGTGATCGTATATTTCAATATATAAAGTTAATTTAATTGCATTTAAAATGTAAAAGAGAATTGTCGGTATGTCATTATACGTAGAAGATGTCAAAAAACCTGTACATCCGGAGACGATAAAGCCATACGCATCTATTAGTAGGAAATATGAACCAAAATATTTAATGGTTTGTAATTTGAGTTACAGATAATTATTTTATCTTCTACGTACGAGCGTGGATTAAAGAGACTGAGTAAGACTATATCGTGCGACGACGTTGAAGAAAGTGACCGACATCTGTTAACATTACCCAATGGCACCTACAGAGGTATCTCCCTCCTAACCATAACTGTCAAAGTACTAAGCGGTATATTGTGTGACTACTTGTTGTCGCTGTCAGAAAACATCCTACCAGAGTCGCAGTGTGGCTTTCGTTCCTGCCAGAGAAACCTCTGACATGACTTACTATCCAGAACTCACCCGAAGGACTCCAAATCATGTACACGACAGATGGCGAACTCTTTAACATCAGTAGGTTTAGACCAAAAAGCATCATCCATCATGGAGCCTCAATACACAGATGACAATGCGCTGGTTGTACATTCAGAAGCGGACTTCCAAAGAATCTTAGATGCGTTTGGAAAAGCATACCGGATCCTAGGAGTTGACCTGAACATCAAAAAGCCCAGACCCCACACCAACCAGCTCATGGCACACACTCACAGCCGCCTACAACCTTTATGGGAGGCAACACCTTAGAAAATGTGGATTAATTTTCCTACCTTGACAGTCTGCTCTCCACAATATCTATTATCGACGCAGAGATTCACCACCGCTTCGAATGCGCTAGTGTAGCCTTTGCCAGACTACGGAAACGTGTTCGAGAATCGGGTCATACAGAGCAGCGTCAAATTGCTTGTCTATATAGAAGTTGTCCGGCTCACTCTTCTCTATGATTCTGACAGCTGGGTCACCTACAGCAGACATCTGAAGGCCCTGGAGCAGTATCACCAGCGTTGTCTCAGCAAGATCCTCAGGATTGGATGGAAGGATCGAGGAACAAACGTAGGCAGTCTGAAGGAGACCAACATACCTACAACGATTTCAACCATCATCCGACACTAGCTGCGATTGAACGGGCCATGTTATCCGCATGTCTGACAACCGCCTTCCAACGGATATGCGCTACGGTCAGCTAAAAGAGGAAAGCGGTTACAAGGAGGACAGAAAAATAGATACACGGACAGCATAAATATACACTGGAGACAGTGTCACTTCGGCTCCACCAGCTGGGAGGATGCTGCTCTTCAGAATGGCATGTGGAGCAGGATTGTCCATGAAGGCACGGTTAACTCAGAAAAGGACCGAAGAAAACAGGAGGAAGCAGGGAAAGGAGAGATCTACGAGCAAAACAGTCCCTTCCGCATTTTTCACTACCCAGTGGACCACCCACACATGCTCCCATACTGCAAGAAAGTCTGCAAGTATCTGCCTCCACAGATATATGAGGACCCACAAATGAGCAGACCTAATCTCATCGACGAGAACAATAATATTCGTCACGAGTGATTGCCGACAATAATGATGATATATAAATACATACACAACGTATATATATATATATATATATATATATATATATATATATATATATATATATATATTTGCCCAGTGTTGCCCGGGTGTTTGGAGGTGTGTGTTGAGAAAAAAAAGTGGTAGTAGGAAGGCAGGCTCGATCCCGTACCGTGAAGGGGAAAAGAACAGGTAAAAACGTATCATCTTTGCTGTTACGACCACCGCCAAACCGGAAATGACGTATATTTAAATTAAGGCTAGACAATCGAAAAGAGGGGATGGCTTTCGAAAATATCGGTGAAAAACGCGACCCTTCCCTGTAGAACAGTACCCAGTTGAGGATGACGAAATTAATGTTTTTATTCAATTTTTCGGTATTTGCCGTCTGAAGGGTCGAGCTTCAAAACGATATCGATCTTGTGAAAATCCGTCGCCTCTGTCTAAAATTTCAGGCAGACATGCAAACATACATAAATATATTTATATATTGATAGCCTGAATTTTCGACCCAAACCGATTAAAAAGCTTGCCCTATCTCCGAATACCCTTTATGTCAAATTACAAATGTTTAGACCAGAAATTGTCTGAGTAATTTGGTAGTGACCGCATAGGTCACATTTTTTTTAAATTTTGGCCCCTATTATCACCTCTTAAGAGTTATTGTTTTGAGCGCAAATCAAGTTATTAAGTTACATCCATGTCCAAGAAACCTATATCTTAAATTTCAATTGTTTTTACCTAAAATTTGCGGAGGAGTTTGGTAGAGATCTCAAAAGTAAAATCGTTGGACTTATACCCATTAATCGCCAAATTTCTGGCCGAAAACAGATTACAAAGATTTTTCCAAATTTCGATAATCCGTATATCAAATTTCGAGTCTGTAGACTGAAAATTGACGGAGCTATTGTGTCGGAAAATGTACACAAACAGACACACACACACACACACACACACACACGCACACTGTCACTTTTATATATATACTAGCATTTCAGCCCGGCTGTCTGAGCTGTATATTGAGCAAAAAAAAAAAAAAATTGTAGCAAGGAGGCAGGCTCGAACCCGTACCATAAGGGGGAAAAGAACGGGGGAAAATCTGACGTCTTTGCTGTTACAACCACAGACAAACCGGAAGTGATATAGGTTTAAATTAAGGCTAGACGATTAAAAAGATGGAATGACTTTTGAAAATATTGGCGAAAAAAACGACCCCTTTCTGTAGAAATGCCCAGTTGAGGGCGAAGAAATTAATGTTTTTAGTCAATTTTTCGGTATTTGTCGTCTGAAGGGTCGAGCTTCAAAACAATAGTCTTGTGAAAATCCGTGGCCTCTATCGAAAGTTTTAGGCAGACATGCAAACATACATAAATACATTGGTATTGGTAGCTCAAATTTTCGATCCAAACCGATAAAAAAGCTTGCCCTATCTCGGAATATGTATGTAAAATTTCAAAATTGGTGGAGGAGTTTGGTAGAGTTCTCAAAGGTCAAATCGTTGAAATATATATATATATTTATATATATATATATATATATATATATATATATATATATATTTATATATATATATATATATAAGAGCACCTCTGTATACAGTATAACTAGTTCCGGGATTGTTGAAATCGCAGTATGGCGAGGCCTAAGTTAAATTTCATACATTAATATTAATAGTTGAAATTCAGCCCGGCTTTGCTCTCGTCATAACTTGCCCTACGTGGTAATATAGTTTTTGTAAGATTTCAAATATTTAGACCAAAAATTGTCATAGTAATTTTGTAAAGACCGCGGAAGTAAATTTTTTATAAATAGGACGCAAATTTTGACCCCTTAACATTAATTATTTTGGTCTCAAATCAAAATATAAAGTTTTACACATGTCCAAGTTACCTACATCTAAAATTTGGAGCCATTAGGTTCAAAATTGGGGAGAAATTTCGTAGCATCCGCAAAGGTCAACTCTTTCAACTTTGACATTTTGGCAGGCAAATTTTCGCCCCCAAACTGATTAAATTGCTTGCCGACTGTCTGAATACCCGTTATATGTAAATTTTAAATGATTAGACCCAAAATTCAGTAAGTAGTTTGCTAAACACCTCAAAGTTCATATCTTTTGAACTTTCACCTGTCGGAAGCTTAAATTTTCGACCCAAATCGATGAAAAAGTTTGCCGTATCTCTGCATACTCTTTACGTACAATTTCTAAAGTTTAGACCAGAAATTGTCTGAGTAATTTGGTAGAGACAGCAGGTGTCAATTTTGTTAAACTTTTAATCCTCTTAACATTTATTGTTTTGGGTTCACATAAAGTTATTAAGTAAGATCCATGTCCAAGCAAGTTATATCTAAAATTTCAAGTGTTTAAACCCAAAATTCTCGAAGGAATTTTGTAGAGTTCTCAAAGGTCAAATCGTTGAACTTTGAGGCCTGTAAAACTAAATTCCTGGTCGAAAACCGATCACAAAGATTTTCCGAAATCTCAGTGCCCTGTATCTACAAATTTCGAGTCTGTAGACTTAAATTTGAGTTATTGCGTAGGGAAATGTACACACACAGACACACACACAGAGAAACGTTCACTTTTATATATATATATATATATATATATCTATATATATATATATATATATATATATATATATGTATATTAGTTACAAAATTAAGTATATTTTATAATACACATGTATATAATCAAATAAGATTATGAATAACATTGTAATGGGAGGGGGCTATTACCTTAACCAACAAAACGAGTAAACATCGAATTTCACATCGTAACCTGAAAAAGCCTTATCTCGGTGCCACTGATGTTAAACTATATATATATATATATATATATATATATATATATATATATATATATATATATATATATACTAGCATGGGTGCGCGGCGTTGCCCGGATGTTTGGAGGTGTATGCTGAGCAAAAAAAACAAAACAAAAAAAACGGTCAATTTTTTAAAAATTGATCCCTATTATGACTCCTAAACCTTTATTGTTTTGGGCTCAAATCAAGTTATTAAGTTAGATCCATGTATAAAGATCCTATATCTAATATTTCAAGTGTTTCGATTCAAAATTGTCGGTGGAGTTTGGTACAGTTCTCAAAAGTCAAACCGTTGAACTTTGACCCTTTAACAGCCAAATTTCTGGCCGAAAACAGATAAAATAGATTTTCTCAAATGTCAGTAACCGGTATATCAAATTTCGAGTCTGTAGACTAAAAATTGACAGATTTATTGCGCAAGGAAATGTAAACAAACAGACAGACACACGTACAGGCACGTTTACTTTTTATATATATATATATATATATATATATATATAGATAGATTAAACAAAAACATATACGTATACATGAATATACATGGAAACAATTTTTTGTTTACTTTTAAATTTTACGCAAATATTATGCAAGTATAAATCGATATGTTTTGCTAGTGAATGCATTTCCACAACCCATATATAAGAAAATTGTATTTTCTTTTATAATAAATAGAAAATAGGGGCTTTAATATATCAATACACACAAAAGAAAAACGAATTTATAGGAGTATATCTATATATATATAATTTATTTATACAAACATTAATGGCTACATATGTGCATACATGTTTCTGTAATCACCCGCGTTGGGGGATTACGTCTTCAGGCCAAGAATTACTGTCGAGACACTTGGCCTGAAGACGTAGTCCCCCAGCGCGGGTGATTACAGAAACATGTATGCACATATGTAGCCATTAATGTTTGCATAAATAAATTTAATATACCTTCTCTGTTCACTCATTTAGCACTCTTTGGTAGACACATGTTGTTTCATTGGATGTACTTCTAGTAAACTAAACTCTACTGCCTATATATATATATATATATATATATATATATATATATATGTATATATATATGTTGTGTTTGCATAAATAATTAACAAGAACATGCAAGTAAAGGTATAACAATAATATATCAGGAAGAGAAGTTATATACATATTTACATGTCTTCAGATATGCTTCAGTTGGAGATATTCTAGCAGGTGCCGTGTTGCATGTCTTACTGGAGGCAACATAGGCGTCTTGTCTATTTGGCGGTCGTTGCAGAACTCCACCGGTATTGGTGATTGGTACTGTTATATATCTCACTCACCCACCTATGTTAATTAGTGGGCGTCTCCTCAACCCCCCTCCCAATATTTGAAGTCGTGTAGATTTCAATATCTTTTTCTCTTGGGTTTCATTGTAATTGGTTCTGTAAACTTTCTTTTCCTTCCCGATCTTCTCAGTTCGGGCATGGTTTGTGGTGGTTCGATATCACGCTTCGTATAGTATATCAATTGGATCTTCCTTGTCATCAGGTTTGTCATGTTTGTTGTCTTCTATATAACGTTTTCTCAATTGATTTTATGTCTTTTGTGTATCCTTTTTGACCTTTTATCATGTAGACCAAGTTGCCGATACGTTTATCTACCTGTTATATTGTCTCTAATAAAGGGTTGTGTGTTTGATTATCATAAAGGGAATCGTGTGTGAGTGTCATGTATTTTCAGAACCTACCTCTGTTTCTTCGATGTTGGACCATCTGGAAATTTCTCGTCCTGAAGAGAGACTTGATACCTGTTTTTGGATGAAGATTCAATCACTCCAAGACAAGGAATTAGTTCTATAGTTTTTATTTCACTTTCTCCAGATGTCGTGCAGAAGGTGGAAGTGGGTTCTTCTTCTACACACGCCAGCATTCGTCCCCCCTCCCCAGTGAAGAGGGGGAGACAACGGGAAGCCGTCCGTTGTCTTCTGTGTCCAAATCAAATCTCCACGATTCAGCTAACCCGATCACATGACTCACACGCAATCAAATCAACTAATCTTTTACTTCCGGCCAACGTGTCTACACTATAACTCACCTCTTCCTCTCTCTCTCCCTCTCTTTATTCCTTAACATTCTCTCTCTCCATTCTCTAACATACCGTACCAAACTCCCAATGTGAAATATTATTTTTCATACATTTAAAATATACACGATCATCAGGTTTAAAACTTTTACGTCATGTGTGCGTAATTTGATGGACGATTGATTGCTTTGTTATTAATTTATCAAATGCTGATTTTATTTTTCTAGCAAACATTAATTATGCTGGCGATAATTTCGACGATGTATTTGGGTTCTTAGTTATCCTGTATATTTGCAGGAATTGTTCTAAGGCTTTATCCGTCGGGTTCCTTATTGATTTTCTAAGTGCACTCTTTATCGTGTCTACGAACCTTTCATCTAATCCATTTGATATAAGTTGGAACGGTGGTGTAGTTATGTTTTACCTGAAAAACGTCACAAAAGTCCTTGATGTAAATTCTGTTCCGTTATTTGTGACTATAATATCTGGCACACCTAAACGTGCAAATATTTCATGCAGAAAACTCATTCTATCATTTGTCGTCGGGTTCTTGAAACGCTTTACTTCATGCCATCTGGAAAAACTATCTAATACGATTAGGTGGTATTGCCCTTCGGTCGGTCCAGTAAAGTCTATATGAATGCGTGACCATGGCTGGTCAGTTCTTTTTCAAGGTTTATGGACTATCGGTGGTGCCTTGCGGCTAACGCACAACCTTTACACTTGTTTACTGTTAGTGGAATATTCACATCCATGTTACGCCAGTAAACGTAACTCTGCATAAGTACCTTCATCCTATTTATATTCGGGTGTCCTGTATGAAAATCACGTAAGATATTGTTCTGCAAGGTTTTCGGGATAACAACTATTTCACTATATATTAAAACATCATTGCATACGAAAAATATGCTTTGCGTTTTTTCATCATTTTCCCTTATTTTTTTCTTTATGTCTGTGATGACATCGTCATTTTCAGCCTCCTTTTTTATATCGGTTAACGTCACTGGTAATTCTTTTATTATATTCGCCACCATGTTTTTTTCTCATAATTGGAACGTATAGCTGCAATTACTGACTCTTCAAGGGTTTCCTCCATTTTCGGTATAAGCCCTGATAGGCCATCCGCATGACCTATTTTTTCCGAACCCAGATGTTTTATTTGAAAGCCATTATTTAGCAAGATCGCACCTCAACGGAGTAGGCGATTTGCCGTATATACTGGCAAGCCCTTTTTTGAGCCGAAGATTGTCAGTAGGGGCTTGTGATCTATTTCCAGCATAAAACGTCTTCCGTACAGGTAACGATGGAATTTCGTCACCGCAAAAATAATGCTTAACCCCTCTTTTTCTATTTGAGAGTAAGCCTTTTCTGCCGGAAGTAGTGTCCTTGAGGCGTGAGCTATAGGTTTCTTCGATCCGTCTGGCAGGATATACTGTATACATGCTCCTATACCACACGAGCTCGCGTCGCTCGCAACACTTATTTCTAATTTTGAGTCGTAATAGGTTAAAAATAGATCGGACGTCAGCGTCTTTTTTAATTATCTCAAATGCGTCGTGACATTCTTTTGTCCATATCAATGGTGTTTCTTTCTTTAATAACTCGTTAAGCGGAGCTCTTAGGTTGTGCATTCCTTTGATAAATACTTGGTAGTTGTTTGCGAGACCTAAGAAACTCTGTAGAGTCGCCAGGCTATGTGGTGCCGGCACGTTTTTAATTGCTGTCGATCTTTTCGGGTCTGGGCGTCGACCGTCTTTATTTATTATTTGGCCTGAATATTTGATTTCGTCTGAACAGAATTCGCATTTGTATACTTTCATCTTGAATCCGTATTCATTTATTATTGTGAATACTTCTTTTAGATGCTCTTGGTGTTCACTTATGGATGCGCTCCTGATGATTATGTCCGTTCAGCATTGTATCCATTGCTTGTTGGAAAATCGCCGGCGCGACTTTGATCCCGAAGGGTAGACGGTTTTATTTGAACAACACTTTCTGCGTGTTAATGCATAATATCTTTGAGCATTCTTCTTCCATCGTAATTTGCAAATAGACATCGTACAAATCTATTTAAAAAAAAATTACCACCATTTAGTCTAGCTAATTTCTCCTCACGGCTTGGTAAAGGGTAGTGCTGGTCTTTTAATTCATCGTTTAGGCCCGTAGAAAAGTATTCACATACTCAAATTTGTTCCGACTTTTTTTTACGTACCCCATAGGGGCTGCCCAGACGCTAGTTTCGATTTTCGATAAGATGCCTGTTTTTTCGAGTCTGTCTAGCTCGCTATTTATTTTGTCTAAACTGGCGAACGGTACGTTCCGGTTTTCTTAAACACCGGCATTGCATCCTTTTTTTTTTAGCTCGAACCAAGCCTTAAATTTATTGCATCTTCCCAGTCCAGTAGTAAATATTTCTGGGACCCTCTTTTTAGATCGTTTTTAATATTTCTGATGTTGTGGTGCAACTGGTTATTTTCCTACAAAAAAGCATTCACTCCAAAGATTGAATTTTTCAATCCAGTCAAGTCCCAATAAGTTCATGCTTTCTGTAATTACAAAGATTTTCAATTTCTTCGTCGTGCCATTTAAATTAATGGGCAGGATGACATCTCCTTCGAATTTTATTTCGTCTCCTGTCACTGTTCGTGCACCTTTACTTGACTTTTGAAGAGTCGGTTTACCCAGCTTTTTCCAAGTGTTAACGTTTATTAACGACAAATCCGATCCAGAGTCAATCTGAAATTTCACTTTTTTGTCGATAATATTTACTGATACATATTTTCGTAAATTATTTTTCCCTTTGTCGTTTGTTCTCATTTGGTGTACTCTATTTTTTGTTCTGCAGCGAATACTCTTATGTCCAACTTTATCGCAATTGTAGCACCTGATATTTTTGTACGGACAATCCTTTTCCAAATGTTTTTCATCACATCTTCTGCAATTATTACCTGATACTGCCTTTTTATAATTCCTTTGATTATTATCGTAATTTCGTTTTCTATAGTGATTATAATTTGAATATTTATAACTTGGGTATTTTTTTTTAATTTTGACTAATCTCACAATTTACTTTGTCCTGAGTTTCTGAAAGGTTTTTTAATCTTCCTAATGTACGCCTGTCCTGCTTCTTCTATACCCCTGGAATCTTTTTTAGTGATACTGCCCTTTGAAAATCTTCTGCTAATTTCTGCAATGTCAGGCATTGTTCTGTCTCTAATTTTGAGAGAACGCGTCTTCGGATCTCCGAATTTTTTGTGGATACTAGACCCTGTGCAAAGATTAAGCATTTGAAATCGTCCACCGTGAGTTCCGATAATTTAAAGTTGTCGCAGTTTTTGTTTACTACTGACGTATATGTCAGATAGTCCTGCTCATCAGTTTTCTTAAGATTCATACATGGCCATCTCTTGTGGAAAAGAGACATGTTCGGTCCGAATAACCCCTTAAGAAGCTTTACGGTCTCAGCGAAATCTAACTGATTCGTTCTCCTTGGCAATATGAAATCAACACATTTTCAATTTTCACTGGTACCAAGCTCTCGAAGTAATAAACTTACTTTCTTTTCATTTGACCAGTTTTCACAGTCTGTTTCTGAAATATCTTCATACATCTTGAAGTATGCATCCAATGTTTTATCCTCTTCCGGTAGGTATGTGAACACATCTATGCTGTTAACAATTGTTGTGTTGGAGAAGGTTGTATTACTTTCTTGTATGGAATTAGCTGTTAATCTTTCTAACAGTTCTTTCTGTTCAAGTTGAATCTGCGCGAACCTTTCTTCCTGCCTTTCTAGGCATTTTATGAGTCGTTCATTTTGTCTTTCGTCTCTTTCTGCGTGTAGCGCTTGCTGTTCTTTTTGTAGGATATGCTGATTCTGCATGAACTGTGTCATTATTTTAGCAAATTCCTCCATCTTGTTTTTCTCCAAAGATTAGAAAAATCAGTTTATTTTACTAATTCACTTTTTACAATAACTGCGAATAACCGTTTTTAGGTTCGTTTTTTGTGTCAACCGAATTCTATCGATATATTATTTTTTCCGTTGACACTTTCTTTTTCTCTTTTTCTATTGACGGATTAAAAAAAATGTATTTTTTTCTCTTAATCCGTTAAGTTTTGATTACGTACAAGAATTCTTTAAAAAAATCCTTCCTTGGTACAGCTGAAAAAAAATCACTTTTCTCCTTCAAGAACATTTGCATAAATTAGTTCACGGTGTACTAGTAAAAACACCTTTTTTTCTTTGAATTTCGTAGTCACTTTGAAATGGTTATTGGTATTTTGCTTTCAAGTATCCAGTGTTCGAATATCTCGTTCGACAATTTTGTAGTTACTTTAGTTTATTTTCTTTTTTTTTTTTTGACAGTGATAACTTTCCGCGTAAATTATTTTTCGAATACTGTTGCTGTGTCTAACAGTGAATTCCCGAGTAAATCTTCCTTCGAACATTTCGTAGTTACTCTCGTTTGTTTTTCTTTTTTTTGGGGGGGTCGACAGTAATAACTTTCCGCGTAAATTATTTTTCGAATGCTGTTGCTGTGTCTAACAGTGAATTCCTGAGTAAATCTTCTTCAAAGTCCTCGATGTTACTGTTGTGTTCAACAGTAGATTTTTTTCTTCGAGTGCGTTTTTTTTTCAATCTTTCTCGAGTAAGTATTTTCGTATACCACTGTTGAGTTTAGTAGTGGATTTTATCCTGCGTAAGTCGTTTTTCGAATTCTCGACGTCACTGTTGTGTTTAATAGTGGATTTTATCCTGCGTAAGTCTTTTTTCGAATTCTCGACGCCACTGTTGTGTTTAATAGTGGATTTAATCCTGCGTAAGTCTTTTTTCGAATTCGCGTCGCCACTGTTGTATATGCACAAATAATTAACAAGAACACGAAAAGTAAAGGTATAACAATAATATATTAGGAAGAGAAGTTATATACATATTACATGTCTTCAGATATACTTCAGCTGGATATATTCCTACAGGTGGCGTGTTGCATGTCTTACTGGAAGCAACATAGGCGTCTTGCCTATTTGGCGGTCGTTGCAAAACTCCCCCGGTATTGGTGATTGGTACTTTTATATATCTCACTCACCCACCTATATTAATTAGTGGACGTTAACACAATATATATATATATATATATATATATATATATATATATATATATATATATAGCGTGTCGAATTAACCCTTTTTTAGGGTCAACGGCCAACAAGCACCGTGTGTGTTTGTGTGTATGTATGTGTGTGTTGAGGTGGAGAGGGCTCCCTTAAGCCGTGGTGAAGGCAACTCTTCTAGGAGAAGCAATCTCTGATTTAAAAAACCATAAAGCGGGAGACCAGTACCCGTATTAAGCTGGTTTGTAGTTTAACTTGTTGCTGGCTATCTCGCTCTTGCTTTTTGATGGATCTCAACATTTTGACTCAAGAGAGAGACTTAGCTGTCGTACAAAGCTAAGACTCTGTAACATCATATGTGTATAGATACTCCCTCAGGCATTTGTCTATTAAAATGGTCCTGTGGCGATGGAAGTCATTTTTAGCTCATGGAGTTTGTCTGAGGGAGTGCCACTTGACTGACAATATGTTGCAATCATCATATAGCGTGTTAAATTATTAACGAGAAACATTTTTTACCAGTTTTAGACACTTACCTGTAGTTTCGGATTAAAAGCTTCGGAAACCTTAACAATGCTGAGCTGGTCGTACTGTGAAATTTTTGTACTATTCCATGCAATGTAATCAACTTGCTATCGTAATTTCTGAATCCACGGTATTTCGGTTGTGTCAACTTATTAACAAGGCGGTTTGTTTCGTCAATAAAGTGGGCTCTAAAGGTTGTTTGAATAGCTCTGAAACGTGTACTAATACAAAACAGCTAGCAAATTTAAAACTACCCCCGAAATATCGAAAATGATAGGAACCATCAAACTGTGAAGAACTTTGTCAAGGACCCTACGAATGTACGTAAAAGACCTGACAAAGATAAATCTAGGATTTTTTCACGCCATTCTCTATTAAAAACGAAGTTGTTAAAAACCCTGGGCAGACAAGTCGACAAGTATTTGAACAAACCGAATTGAAGAATATCTAAAAAAATACTCGAGGTCGTCTTCTGAAATAAGTGGCAAAGTGTTAAACCTGTGACAAAGTCTCAATTAAAGCAACATCACATACAAAACCGATTGAAATGGCAGATGCCAATATGAAAACGTATTTTTCCAAAGTTTTGTTCACGGATGAACTGTGTGTCACTCTGCATTACCCAGATGGCTTAGAAAGGGATGGGTCCTAGACCGACGACATAGTCATCAGCGTTTAAGACGCCAACAATGTTTTGGTGGGATAATAATTTGGGCTGGGCATATCGGAGGTACATTAGTTGGATCATGGGAAGGCCTTTGTCGTGTGAAAATGACGTAAAATGCTTATAGTAGCTTTTCTGAAGAAGGAATTTGAACCATGACTGAAGAAACAACGGTTGACGTTCTTTAGAACCATTAGTTTTATGCAGGATAATGGTTCCTCGCATGCAACAAACGAAAGCAAACAGTGTTTGCACCAACCGGGGTTCTCTGGGCTACGGAAGACGGAGTGGTCTGCGAATTCATTACATTTGAACCCAACTGAGAAGCTTTGGAGCATCATAAAGCGACGCTTCTATGCAAGTGGACGCCAATTTAAAAGCAAAGATGAGTTGTAGGATCGTCTCCAAGAGGTATCGCAAGGAATAACTGTTGTCTACATCACAAATTTTACTAACTCTGTGGACCAACGTCTTTTACAAGTCATTCATAAAAAAAAAAAATTGCATATCCCCTACTAATTATGTCAACGTAGTAATTGCTATGTAGTTATTGTTTTCTATGTTTGAAAATTATTTAAATAAAAAAATTATGGGTATATTGTGTCTTTTTTCTCAACCTCGTTAATAACTGGACACACTGAAATCAACAGATATTTCTATTTTCTGCCTTATCTTCGCTAATATTCATTGAAATACTTTTATTTTCAAACTGTAGGAGTTGAATAGTATTGTAAGCACTTTCTCAAAGTTTCATGGATTTTTATTCATTCGTTCCTAAAATATTTAAGAAAATGTAAACTCGTTAATAATCTGATATGCGATATATATATATATATATATATATATATATATATATATATATATATATATATTATCCAAGGTTACTATTTTACAAAGGTAAAGTAACCAAATAAGTTAACGAGTTTAATACAAGAGTGTTCGACAAGGAAGTAGAGCAAGGTTAAATTTATATTTGTTTTTACATAAGTATTAATATGTAGCCATACACTCACGAGCATGTTTCGGTAAGCTACTTACTAGTAACTAGAGACCTCATTAGCAGCTTATAAGAAAAGACAATATGAAAACTTTGCTTTCGTATCGCCTAATAAGGTCTCAAGTTATTAATAACCATCCGAATGACACATCCTGACTGGGTAAAACTTTCTTAATCTCATTCTGTCGTCACATTATTTCTGTCATTCTCTCAGTCTTTCCATATATATATATATATATATATATATATATATATATATATATATATATATATATATATATATATACATACATATATATAGAGAGAGATAGACAGACAGACAGACATGCAGACAGACAGATATGAACTACAGAGTAAATAATCTTTCTCTGACGTAGACACACATTTATCTTGGTAAGTTCCTCTTTAGTTAAAGCGTTTTAAAATTAACCAGCATCCACAAGTTTGGATATCAACAGCTGTTTAACAGGGCGTGCATTAACAGCATCCTGTGTTACAACAGGAGATATGCAGCTGTATAATGTTTAAATAGCTGCAATAGTAATCAGTATCTTACAAGCTTAGCAAACTCCTTTTAATCAAACTAGACAGAAAAATAGAAAATATTTTCAGCCTTTATATTGCGTTTGGGAATGGAAACCATAAAAACAAAATGGTGTTTAGTCTGAGACTACAGTTTTAATGAGGAACGTATGCGTTTATTTCATAAACAAATCTTTCACACTTAACGCTCACAGTACTATCTAAATTTATTTCTCGATTCCATTCGTACTTTCATCCATGATTATAAATTATTATATTTATTCCGAATAAAATGTTTCTCTCAAATACATATTCCCCTACAGATGGTAGAAACAGTTAAACTTTCTATCAATTAAGTCCACTCCTTCCAATTCCTTCTATACGGTTATGTCTTTTCATTTAAGATAAGGAGCGAAAGCCTCTCTTGGAATCTGATGAAAAAAGGATCATCACAAATGTGAAAGCAATTCATTTCGATGTGCGGGGGAGAAGAAGGATCTGAACGTCCCTTTTAAAGCGAGATAAGTTTTGCTTGAGAGATATTAAATATAACATGATATTTTTCCAGACTCTACCTCGGATCGATGAAAATATGCCATATGGTTTGTAAATGCTATTTGAGGTGGTGCCATAGACATTTTCGTCGTCTTTAGATATCAACAAAGAATACCAATATAATATCAGTATACATATTAGTGATTTTTTCCTGAAGATTAAGAAGGGGCTGAATCTAATATTGTGGCGTTGATGCTGTGTGTCACAAACCTTCATAAACATATCATAGAAAGTTATGGACACCGACCTTTCTGCAGTACTCTGTTAAATGCTTTTGTTGTGTCACGTACTGTTACCCTATAAAAAGGTGTCATTGGATTATTAATCAATCAGTTACTAGAGCACAGGAGTATATTATTGGTTAATGTGCAGGATGAAATCTGTATTGTTTGTATCAAGTAGATTACATTTCTGGGGGTTATTTAAAACTTATTGATTTATAATATATTCACGCATAACACAAAAGAGATTTACAAGGTGTCTTCAGTAAGTTTCCAGACATTTTTGTACAGGCATTTAAAATTGTCGTAGACTCTTGAAAATTCAGTAAGTTATTGCTATTATTTTTATGAGATTACTGTTCAATTTTTATGATTTCAGAATCAAGGGAAAAGTTAGCACAGGAATTGAAATACATCCTATTAAAGCCTGATAGTCACAGCTGGTGAATTTCACAAAGGCAATCTGGACATAAGGACACTGTACGATATGCGATCAATTTTTATTTTAAGGTTCGATAAAATGTCACAGAAAGGTATACAACGTTTTGGACTTACTTGCATGGATCAAGCATTAGTTGTTAAGTGGCATAAGAGATTGAAGGAAAGCAGTGAGTTCGTGATGACACGTGTGAGAGGAATAAGTACAAATACCAGAGTTTATTTGCTAAATAAAGAATTTCATGCATAAGAAACGTCCTGTGTCTATAGAGACATTAAGTGCAATTTGATGCTAGTGGGGTAACTATTCATACAGTTATTCGTAAGGAATTCAAAATGCAGGCGACATGCGCGAATGCAGCAGTCCACAACTCTATCATTGTCACGAACTATTAGATCAAGATGGGCATCAAGACAGTTCCTCGCCCACTTTTTGTCCAAACATAACTGACTGTAGTTATTTTCTAAACCCAAAGAAAATTTAGAGTTTGTCGTTATGAAAATTGATGAGATGAACGTTGTCTGGCGATTGTCCTTGACACGATCACACAAGAGCATCTCTATGGGACTTTACAGAAGTTGTTGGTACAATAAATCCATCGCATTCGGATTAGATTACTTCAAAGGACGCACGAATTTCTTATGTGTACTATCAATAAAAGTGCAAATGCTTAAAGAAAGCTTGAAAACAAGGCAACCTGATATGGTAATAAACATGTATCGGAGAAATAACTGTGTCAGATATTTATTGGTTAATTCTTAGCAGTATATGAAAATTAATGTTTTACTTGGATAATAAAGCTTATTGAAATATAATTTTTTACTTGTATAGCTAACCTTTGCTCGGTAAACTATGAATGTTGTTAAGATATTTTAACACAAGTTGTGATATTAGATATTCTAAAGGAGACTAGCATTTTTAAATTCTTATTTATACTATTCTACGTATGTCTGAGTGAAGGCTTATATATTTCCAGATACAAGATATAAGATAACTTCTTTAATAAATATATTTAACATCAATAAATTACAGGCATTATAAATTAAATTTAGAAATCTGTATACTCTTATCTAAATTCAAAATATTAATGTCCTATATATTGTTTGGATGGCAGAAACTTCCCCTCTGGACAATACAGTAGGTTTAAAACAACCTATGTCACATTAATTATGTGTAGAATTTTAGCCAGTATCTTATGTAATTTTACAAGGAACTTTTAGATACACTTAGTGGTTAACATTAACTCTTACATTTCATCCTATCATAATCGCAACCTGTTTAGGCAAATTAGTTCCTGTTTTTTTCTCTAAATCTAAAGTCTTTAAACCGCCTCCAGTTAACACAGTGAAGTAATATACACATTATAACTATATTAGGTGGCACCCTTCCTAACTGGATCATAAACTTATAGACATACAATTAACTTCCCATTTCTCAATCTAAAATAATCATTTCTCTCTTCTAAAATTCCGGCAATTCTCATTGCTGGAGATTTGAAAAATCGATTATTCCAGATTACACACCTCATTACAAAAACGAACGCATCTGACCATAACAAATATGTCTGCTACCTCTGCACGAAGCAATCATTTTATAAATATAAAACCAAATATTAAAATATTAACGGCTCATAATAAAAGACGTAAAGACTGATACCCTCACAAGTACCTTCACACACATTATCACAACGCACCTCTCCTCTACAAAACAATCTCTTAAACAAAAAACATAAAATTTACGGATAGCATTGCTTTTTGTCGATTTTGAATCTTATTAACGAACCGAAAAGAATGCTATTTTTTTTTTTACTTTGTCTTGTAACGGGGCGTTTTTAAAAAAAACAAACGTTTTTCTTCTTATTTATATTGTTTTGATACATATGGACGCATTAACTTCGCACATATACCTCCTCAAAATAGCTAGCATACAAACACCAGAAACATAAAATTAATACTTACGCGTACTACTGGTTAGTTTTCCTTTTATACATTAACCGCTTAGAATTATTTCATACATGTGTTTTTACATATACCAATTATAGACACAGTTTTCTTTAAAATGACGATTTTTCTTTCTTTTAGTTCATAGTATTTGCGCATGGGGATCCTTACAGCGATTATCAAGATTAAATTTGGAACAACTCACAAGATGGTGTTTCTATTCCGAAAGCCGTTCTTAATATAGGGATGTGCCGGCTGACCATTCTGAACGCCGTTCTTAATCTGAGGAGGTTGATGGTGCCCATTCCGAATGACATACTCAACATGAGGAGGTTGGGGCCTGGGCGGCGGCACCACCACCACCACCACCACCACCACCACCACCACCACCACCAACAACAACAACAACAACAACAACAACCGTACTTTATTTTTTACGTAGGAAACATGTTTGATTATATACCAATTGTTTATTTACAGGTAAATTTATTGTTAGATCCAGATACACACTTAAAAAAAAAAAAACGATGTTTATAGGTCTTTCACTATGCTGATTAAGAATACCTTATCTACGTTTAATGAGTACAAGTAGTTTTCGCGATATAAAGCTCTATATCATTCGCTTTAAACTTTAAAAGTTAAATTTAATTATTACAGTATGGCTGGGAAATTATATTAATTGAAAGGAGAGTGTTATAAAACTATATCTAATCTAGTTATTTTGCTCAGGTAATCTTTCCTAAAGCGGTATTTATTAAATTGCTGGATTGCAATAGCCACCAAAACTTAAAAAATTTAATTACATGATTATGTGGTGAGAATTTTAATCCCAATTTAAATTATTTTCTTATTCGCCATTATCTTTTTTACTAAAGCGTCAAAACTTATTATTGTCTGATAGTCTGCCGAGGACATGGACGTTTAGTTTGTGATGTTGACGGGAAGACAAAGCTGTCTTGATTCGAATGGATAGTAGAAATTGTGTAGTTTGATCATCTTCTATATGACTCCAGTAGAATTCGTTTACATTTGACTTCAAAAGGACTACGTTGTAATCAGCTAGGATTTGTTTTGCCGTATAATGCTACACAAATAAGTAGTCTTAGAAAATAAATTCTGCTCATTGAAGGTCAGGTAGGTTTAAAGAACACAAGTGAGAATGGGAATCCTTTCTAATCTCTTTGAATATCTTTGTTTACGAAGTACAATTATAGAGGTTTCAATTAATGTGTATTTACGTCATTCCTTATTTGTATTTTTATGTAGTGCTTTTGCCAGTTTTGAAGTAGGTCTTGTGTTTATCATTTGTGTCAGTTAATATTTCTTACGCAATTAAATTCAATACTCTCATAATTACGGCCTTTATTTTCTTACTAGCTCAGGTGCCCAGCGTTTCCAGGGTGTTTGGAGGTGTGTATTGAGTAAAAAAATAGTGGTAGTTGACAGGCAGGCTCGAATTCGTACACCGAAGGAGGAAAAAGATGAAAAAACATGACGTCTTTGCTGTTGCGCCCATCGCCAAACCGGAAGTGACGCATGTTTAAATTTAGGCTTGACAATCGAAAAGAGAAGATAGCTTGCGAAAATATCGGTGAAAAAGGCGACCCCTCAATGTAAAAACGTGCCCAGTTGAGGGTGAAAAGATTAATGTGTTTAGCCAATATTTTGATTTATGTTGTCCGAAGGGTCAAGCTTCAAAACGATACGTATCTTATGAAAATCTGTTGCCTGTGTCTAAAGTTTTAGACAGACATATATACATATATACATTTATTTAAACAGGCAGGTGAGATTTATATTAAGGACTAAACTAGGTGCTTGCATTGCCCTGGTGTTTGTAAGTGTGACTTCAACAAAAAAAAAGTTGCAGTAGGCAGGCAGGTTCGTACCCGTGAAGCGAAGGCGGAAAAGAAAATGGAGGTGTGAGTAAGGGTGTTAGTTGAGCACGAAAAAAAAAGAAGGGAAATTGCGAGAGCAAAAAAGTGGTAGTACGTAGGCAGGCTCGAACCCATACCGCAAGTAGGAAAGGGAAGTAAAAAAAGTGACGCGTAACCCGCTACGCCCATCACCAAATCAGAAGTAACGAAGGTTTGAATTAAGGCTAGACAATCGAAAAGAGGTGATGACTTTCAAAAATGTCGGCGAAAAAAGCGACCTCTCCCTGTAGTAAAGTGCCAAGTTTACAGTAAAGGAATGAATGTTTTAGACCAATTCTGCAATATTTTACGTCCGAAGGGTGTAGCGTCAAGATGATATCGATCACGTGAAAATCCAATTCCTCTGTCGAAAGATTTTGCGATACATACAAACATGCATGCATACATACATACATACATACATACATACGTACATACATAAATGCATTTAACCTGACAGGTGAGATTTATATTAAAGACAATTGAATTTATTGTTAATTACGATCGCATCGTGAGTAGATTTAAACTTATATTCTTTTTATTATTTGTTTTTATTTTTGATACTTTTCATATTTATACACGAATAATTAAAGTCATTAAGTCTACATGTAGGAAAAAAGTATCTAAATGGAACGTTCAAATAACATGGGAGTGGGAGGTGGTCGGAATAAGTAACACTTGTACACATACACAAATTATTAATTTAATTGTACATTTTTATTTAGAGTTTTAAATTCTTTTTTCTCTCTCCCTCTCTCTCTCTCCCCCTCTCTCTCTCTCTCTCTCTCACACACACACACACACACACACACACACACACATATATATATATATATAGCTTAGAGAGTAAAGAGAATAGAGTTCATTCAATTCTATAAGAAAAGACTGATCGGGATAACCTAAAGCTCAACAAATTTCACAAAAAAACTCTATATTGGTGAATATGGAATGGTTTATTTATTTGATAAAGGTATATAAACATTTAGTTAGGAGATAGAGGTGGCTCTTTATACCTAGGCATTTCGAAGTCTAATGCTTCTCATCAGCATGCCTGGTCTGTTAGTGTTTACAAGTTGTGCTCGACTATTTGATATAGCAAAACTAGCAGGTTTTGTTAGATAATTTTTGATAACTATTCTAGATTATTTAATAGTTCAAATGACGTAAATCTTATTTGATACTGTTTGATTTATATTCAAAACTATTATATACTGCAAAATCCTTCTAAACAATTAGTTACTTTAAGATCAGCAGCTCTGGTTTGATATTGTTTGAAAGCTCTTCTATATAATTTGATACTGCAAGAACAGCAAATCTGGTTCGATACTGCTCGACAACTATTCAAGATTATTTGGTACTAAATAATCCGCAAGTCCCGTTAGATATAACTCGATATCTATCTAGAGCATTTGATATTACAATATTAGTAGGTTTGGTTTAGTACTGTTTGAAAACTATACTCGATTATTTGGTGCTGCAAGATTAGCAGGCCGAGTTTCATACTATTTGATACTATTTGATAGCTGTTCTTGTATATTTAGATAGGTAGGATTTTGTACTATACTGTTCCATATATGTTCTTGACTCTTCGGTCTTGCAAGATAAGATGATCTTGTTTGATATTATTTGATAGTGCCTCTAAAACAGTAGAAATGGCATGATCAGCAGGCTTGTTCTATACTGTTTGATAACTGTTCTAAACCCTATGATATTGCAAGATCAGAAGATCTGTTTGATTTCGTTTAAATGTCGTTCTTGGCCATTAGATTACTCAGCGTCAGCAGGTTGTGGAGTATGGTTATCACTGTAGGAAATGTGTTGTTTCCCAGGAGACATTCTGTTCACATTAAAAAAAAAGCAAACTCGGATGAAAATATAAATTCTACATCTGAAACTCACACCTCTCTATGCAAAAGAGCACATTG
The DNA here is from genome assembly GCF_053919585.1 of Euprymna scolopes. Taxonomy (NCBI): domain Eukaryota; kingdom Metazoa; phylum Mollusca; class Cephalopoda; order Sepiida; family Sepiolidae; genus Euprymna; species Euprymna scolopes. The sequence goes on along the minus strand of NC_136486.1, from coordinate 124,578,457 downwards.
CTGTTAATCTTATAGTTTAACCGTGATTCAATTCATGATCAAATGACATGATTTTTCAGTAATAGATATTTCTATGGGAATGGTAAAGCATAGAATCGGCTCGCTAGACAAATCACAGGTAATTAACATTTCGAGTATGTACTTGTTTTTCTGGCGGTCGTCGTGTGGTTGAGCCAAGATCATTGAATCTGTGAGGCTCTTAGCTACGGTGTTATGTTAATGAGAGAGGATTTTTCTGTTTGGTCAGGTGAAAATCTGCATTTTTTAGTTTGCTATTCAATCTAGGAAACACGTGGCATTTGAACCGCTAAAGAAAAATGAACCATTGTTAACTGTTTCTAAAGCTGAATTTCAGTTTTGTTTGAGCGAATAAATCGACTAACGCTGGAAGGTTACAACGAGTGCGAGATCACAGCTTGTGTACCAAACGCGCACAAATACATGTTTATATAACGTTTACTTTATATGTCAGCAAACAAGATAATTTCTAAAGTTTAAATAAAATATCATATATAACATAGTAAAATACAATTTACAATTCTTTATGTAAATAAAACAAGCATTACGTATAATACGATTATTCTCATTCGAAAAACTTGCTTATCATTTATTGTGCTATTTAGAAATTATCACGTCTCGGGGAAACCTAACATAGATATCTCAAAAACAAAAAATGTAATTGGAGAATAAATAAACAAGATTGCTACCAGGTATTTTGACTGTAAGTAAATAGTGTATACGCTCGGATTTTTGATTCCTTAAAAGTGTATTTATGAATTAGTAGATTAAAGTTTTACTTGAACACTGAGGATATCTTAGGGCAATTAATTACTAGCAGGGCGGCTGGCATTACCCTGTCGTAAAATACGATTTAGTATGATAGTTGAATTAATGCAGATTTCGTATTTAATATTATATTATATTGGGATCAATATATAGTAATGCTTTAAAAAGTTTAAAATAACACAAGTCTTGCCCCACCACTGAGAATCGCAACCAAAACTTAAAAATGTGATTAACTTTTTCCTTCGACGTTAATGCTTGAGCTATGAAGATATGTTTGCTGCAAGGCTAATAATTAAAACAGGAACCAATAGCTCTTACGTTACGCATGCATATTCGTAATGCCCTCGTCCGACCTTCACCTGGCCAATTCCATTTTTTTTTAAATTTTCACCATTTGGCCCCAATCTTCTGGCTCAAACTCAAGTATAAAGTTTCGCATTTGTTCGAATACTCTTTATATAACGTTTAATGTCTGTAAACCAAAACCTGACAGAGGAGTTTATTAGGCAATTATTTTTAAACAAATATACTTATATATACGCATATAAATATACATAGAAAGAGGTTTGTGTTTACTATAACCTTTTTTACTCCAACATTACGCAAATATAAATCATGTAGAATATCTTCATGAATATAATCACACGTAATAATAAACTAAAGATGATCATCCCAAGAGAATACAGGAAATTGATTAAAATGAATTTTTAAAAGGATGTGCAAATTAGCTAGATCTTTTGCAGGTGAATGTAAGTCTACCTCACATACATAACAAAGTTGTATTTTCTTTTTAAATAAATACAAAAGGTGTTTTTGATATGAATATCAATACAAAAAATATAAGAATATAGATTTTAGATTTGCCAACAGAATGGATAATATCTGACACTTATATAAGTAGACGTGGATATTAGAACCTAGATATTTTCTGAAACTGTTGAATTATCCCCGTATTTTCCTAACAGCAAGAAAAAAGAGGCATTCGGTACGTCTTTTATTTATTATTTGGAGTTAAAATCGCTCAAATAAACTCAGCAAAATGAAAGGCTTCCTCACAGGATGACGCATTCATTTTCAAGGGAGTAAAATAGAATAACTGCGTATTTGTTTTTAAGCGAAAGAAGATTACATTTAGACGAGTCAGAATTATCAAGACCCGTTTTATTTATGAAGCCATGTTCTAAAGGTTAGTAAATCAGCAAGATTTTGCTTCCTAAATTTCTTTTAAGTTCAGCTATAGGCGGTCGTGTCATCTGAGTACATATCAAGACATTCTCAAAATATGGTTTATAAGTGAGGGTCGGCGGTGGAAGAAAACATGTTTCAATCTTGCAACAAAATGGCGTCGTTGTATACTCGTAATCTTTTCTTTTATCTGTAAGAAGTTGGTTATTTAGACAAATTTAACGCACGTGTCTTATGATTATCAAAATATGACTGTTGATTCTCTGATCGACGAGATTTTACGAGACTTGAGAGTGTCTAAAAAGCATGTCAAATCTAGACACCCGGTTTCGAGGAAGATAAAAATGGTCTAGCCTCGTCCATAGATAGGAGAGTTATTTTACTTCCCCTTCAACCAATCCAAGTTACTTCAATATAAATCTGTTGAGCAGTCACCATATTTATTGCTGTGTCAGTCAATAATTCTTACTGCTTTATTTGTAACACATTAAAGCAATACACGTATTCAACTTTCACACAGAACATTAATGAGGCGGTGCATAGTCAAATTTAATTAGTACGTAGTAAATGCTGATAATTTCATTTACATCTGGTACGGGGAAATAGTTTAAAGTTGGGATAATGTTTTGAAGGATATTTTTGCGCAATAGCTAACTATTGCAGAAGCAAATAAAAGAGATATGAAAATAAAGAATCCGAACGTATTGCTATTTTATAGACTGTTTAGCTTGGGTAAAATTTATTTGTATATTTTAACTAAATGTCGAGGATACACCAACGAACAGATGTAAGAGCAAACATACGGTGTCGCTCTAAAAGTAATACATTCGATCGTAATGTGTGCGTGCTATTTGGATTTATTTGCTTCCCCATTGAGCAAGTTAGGCACAAGACCGTTTTTTTTGTAGAGAGATTAGGAAAATAGGGACCAGCTCCCCGGTGAGTAGGGGAGCTGGATAGTGAAAATTTGTATGAAGGGTTTCCCCATACAGCGACCAAAAACTGATTGCACCAAGAGCAATGGTCTTATATGTGGGGTTGTACTCACATATGGTCTTTGAAATTCATGACCAGCCCCTGTAGAGATCGGGTGGCCTTGATGTGTGCGTGCTGTTAAAGTTATGAAGTTATAGGTGAAGAGACGTAAAGTGAGTTGGGCTATTGTTGGATAGGCGAATGGCAAGCACAAGTAAATTGGCATCATGCGTATACTTGACTCTTGCTTGATGATGATTATGCTGATGATGATCTAAGTTAATTTTGCACATATTAATAGTTTCAGTTAGTCCTCCTGAATTTGAACGGATCGCAAGTCTAGCTAAAAGTTCTTAAAAGAGACAGCATAATCTTTTGTAACGTTCACATGTTCATTCGTATTTCCAAAAATGAAAAAAAAACTGTGATTAATTGAATTATTCTATGCTTCACTCTAATGAAGCGAAGATACACACTGTAATGCGATATAGTTTCTTTTTTATGGCTCTTCTCTTTCGTGTCTTTCCGCTACAATTATTGTCGAACGTTTGTTAAAGATTAAGCAACTAATAAAGTTAGCAAACTCCATATCCGCTTGACTTTTGCTTTTTTCCAAACTCAATGTGTTCAATGTGTTCCAGTGTTATTATTGTTGATTCTAACAACGGGGCGGCAACGAATATGCTAAAAGGCATCTCAGAAGACTACTGTGAGCAGATATATTAGGAGAGCTCAATAGGGGGCACAAAAAAGAGTGGAGCCTAAGAGCGGAAGTCGGAAATCAAGCAGGAAGTTGGGGGGGGGGGCGTTGTACACATGTGATTAAAAGTCAGCCTGTCTGAATATGGAGGTGGCCTTTATTTTTTCTCATCTTTTTCTCCCCCCCTTTCTTTCTCCCTCTCGTACATACGTGTTTCTGTTTTCTGTGTTTGTTCTTTTTAATTAATCTTGCAAATAAAAAGCGTTAATGTGGTCTTCAATGATAAGCCGAGTTCGCAGCGTTAGATAGTGTACAATGTTCACGCACCGGTGGGAGTTTAAAATATTATACAATCGTGCATCAGAGAATGCAAAAGGTTACTTTAAAAGATAGAAAAAAAATAATCCATTGTTCCGAAATGGAATAAATTATTTACGATCATAGTTTTGTTTCTTTTCAGACATCGTATACTTTTCATTTAATAATGTCTTTAGAAGCAGAATTGATTTGATTCATAAAGGATTTGGTACTTGGAAGCAACCGATATTCTGAAGAATTTCTCATATGTTTTATCATGTTCACATTGAAATATAGTAATAACGAATAAATACACTTCTGGGAAATCGAAAATCCGAGCGTATATTATATTTCCTTGCAGTAAAAATCCCTAGTAGCAATAATATTTATTTAGCTCAAAGATCGATGGTCGCCTACAAACACCATGTACCGTGAGGAATTTCCAATAAATTCTTGTCTTCTTTTTTCTGAATAAATACGGAAATAACGAACCAAAGAATCATGTTAAAAATCGAAGATGCAGGCGAAAAGAAAGACACATAAGCCTTAATATCAAATTCTTCATGTGTGATACATTGGACACCACAGCTACTGTAACGAATAAACATATTTTTTGCGGTGCTATTGTAAATATCTAAATGAGAATTAAACATGGCGTTGTATCCTTACATATTCCTGGGAGTAATATCGGTTTTAAGAAAACTATATGATAGTATGGATAAGCGATTAAAATGCTAATATTTGAATTACTCTATAACGTGTTCTATTCTGACTAACGGCACATTTAGCAAGTTATTAATAACCCTACACCGGCATAAACTGAAGTCTTCTTTGTGAAACTGGGTAGTATAGAATTGCTAAGAAGTAATCAGAGATTTTGAGGAAGACAGAGGCGGACAATATTTTAACACACAAGGCATGCTGATAGCAAATATATCCATGCCAAAACATATATACTATAATAGCGTCCAATTATGATCTCTCCCTCTCGTACATACGTGTTTCTGTTTTCTTTGTTCTGTTAAATTATTTAAAAAAAACAAAACAAAAAAAACGTCGACTTGGTCTTCAATGAACAGCCGAGTTCAATGCGTATTAAGCTGATTGATTTTCGCATTTTATGCTCAACTAGCGCCTGAAGGCCGAGGCATATTAAAGGCCATTTTTGTCTAGCATCTAAATCTAAAGAACAACATTTCTTGTTCTGACATGGTCGTATAATAATGAGATCTTTTTTTAATCTAAAACGTGCGTCTTTTAACATCTAGTTGTTGCTATGCTGAGTTAAAAGAAACATGACCGAGAAACTTTCATATATTACATAATGTAGATATTTTAACAACGATATAAGAACACAAAGCATTGATTAAACTGCATCACGATAATACAGTTACAAATTAATTCCATCAGTGGTTACTCATATCGGCCTCAATGATCGCAACATCACTAAATGAGCGAAAGATTGAGAGGAAGAGAGTGATACTTATGTGTTAAGCGCATAGCTTTATCATATTATCGTTTCGGTAGATCATTTTACCATGTCTTGTTTAATGGTGCTTATACTAAAATAAAACTAGTAAATTCGCTTACGACTCTTAGTGTCATACATGCCTAGCATCATATCTACTTAAATATCACCGTCTTCAGATTCGCTTGAATCATAATTTTACTTCCACGACACTGGCATGAAATACATTATATCTCCATACGCATGCGGTATAAATGTGTCAAATCATTTGCATTAGCTACATCCATACAAGCAAACGTGCCCACCTTAATAATTAACAATCTCTTCTCACATGCGCACAATTTGAGTTCTTTTCTGTTGTCTAACTACGCATAGTACATCAAAGAATTTTAAATCTATTTTTATTTATCCGTACATATTTGTATATTAACAGATGTATAATAAAGGTACACTTTCTGGTAAAAAAAAACTACTACACAGACGAACACAAAACTGTTGTATATTTGTTTACCCTGAGTGTTTATTCTCCATTCATATAAGCTTTCGTAACCGCTTTTGATTTGTAATAGCGCTTAGCTTTAATCTGTTTGAATTCATGAATAGAATATTACGCATAATATGTTAAATATTAATATATATATATATATATATATTAAACACACAATTACAGGCTGGTGAATTTTATCATAATTTCGTTAGAATAGCTATAAATGGTTTGATAAGGGAATCGTGTAAATTACTATTTATTGAGCCATGACGAAATGCTATCGAGTATTTTAAATACAACAAATCGTAATTTTACTATAATTCATCTAATCCTTTTTGCTTTATAAGTCGCGTGTTAATGTGTTGGTTTTCTTTTAATCGTTTTCGAAACAAACGATTTGACTAATTCGTAATTGGTTCGAAGCAGATAACGTCATTTACAAAAACATGCTTCGCAAATTAGTATCAATACGAGTAGAACAAAAGCAACTAAGTATTATCAAAAGGAAATATCATAAATAATAAATAATCTGCTATCAATAATAACCGTTCCAAATAAATTAGTATTTTGAAGTACAAATTAATCTATACAATATTCAACACAGTCGTCATTTATACTTACAATTTTAGATTAAAAAATCCGTCTACTGAATTAAAGACAACAGAGTGAGGAAAAAAGTACATTGCTTAAGCATAAAATAGAAAAGAAAAATTAAATAAAACCGAATAACTTGCGGTTCTGTATTTTATCCTTAGGCCATCATATTCCATGACTGATATTTTCGACAAAGGGGTTTAAATTATTATTTCCTGGGTTGGAATCTATTGATCTCTGCCATGCTATGCTAGCGATATAAACTCTAAAAATTTGAGCCGAATTCTACTGATGACGGAAGTGTCAGAGGATTAGGAAATTCATGAGCGGTCCCTACTCGCATGTATATTCGTATCAAGAGAGACAACCACGTTAGTTTTTTTTTCAGTTGTTGCAAAGATGTGTCAACGCCTTTCTCATACATCGCCTGCTATTATTAAATGGTCATCTATCTAATATTAAACGACGTAAACGACGATTAAAATTGAAAATCTTACGAGAACGGATGTGTCAACGTGATTATGCAGTATTATTATCCATACAATGTTTGCTGTTCTTTTAATTGACGTTATATATTTTTAGCTTCTTACATCATGTGCCTTGTCTAGAGCGATTGCTCTAAAATAAAAAAAAAATGACATTCCAAAAGGTAATGCCTTCTAATAAATCAGAGAAGATTGCGAATTACATCGGTTTGATAAGTTACCTTATGAATTCATGAGTTGAAACTTTCCATTTCTGTAGCAGTTAATCACGAGAGAGACTCTAAGGAAGCAACGTATGTCATGGACGTACATCAGAAGCAAGGAAATGTCATAGAATTTCCACATGCAGAAAGAATTGCACCGATAAAAATTCATCAGCGACTGCTGAAGGTTTATGAAGCCGATGCAGTTTATGTCAGCACAGTTAGGAGATGGGTTCGTCGATTTCAGGCTGGCGACAGATATGTGTTACACAGCGGATTCTACGATCGAGGCATCAAACCTCTCGTTAACCGTTGAGACAGTGCATTGAGAATGGTGATAACCGTGAAGAAAAACATATTCTGGAGCACAAAAGGTCGCGCATTTTAATGGTGTTACTCCTGTCTCCGCAGCTGTTCAACGTTTTAGTTTCTGATTCAAAATTAGGAGGCTTTATTTTTGGAGCGATCTTTGTACTACTTAGAGGGATGTATGCGGAGTTTATTGATGTGTAAGAAGAAATAAGTTTCATAGGTCTGGACATAAAGTGGTAGAGGGGTGTTGGCCTCTTTTCCACTAACATGTTCATCGTCCCGCCGCCCATGTCCATGATATCGCCCACCTCTTTACCCAATATTTCTTATCTATAAAAATGTTCAAAAATATTTTGTTTCTTTGATAAAATTCATTTGCACGAAGAAACGAAATATGAATCAAGCGAGTATGTTTTAATTTAATTTGTTGTCGGTATTTCGCGATGTCTATGTTCTATTATTTTTTGCAAGACATAATTAACGGTAGTAAAACTGAAAAGAACATAATCCTAAGTACCTTTCCTTAAATCAATAAGGCACTCGCAACGATTACCAGCTATAATGTCTCTTTATGATTGCTTTGAAATGCCAGTTAATGGAGACAATTTTTCGTATATTTTTCTCGTTTATGATTTATGCAAAAATAATGAAAAGAGAGCACATTTAAATAATCAAATATGCTCGTGTCTTTTCTAACAGTCATTAATTCTATAAAGCAAGCTGTTCTATATGATTTTATGAGTCTGTATTCGTTGGAAAGACGACAGGTTTCAAATAAAAGTAGGTATATCAATAACTACCATTTTTGAGAATCGATTACTAACAAATATCTCTAAATTACGCTTAATAAGGCAGCTAGCACCGGCAATTGTTGTCACTAGTAAAGTATCTATGATATAGAAAATTTTAACATATTAGGTTATTTAAAACCTCTGAAAATGTTATAAGAATCGAAGTATAGTAGGGTTTTCATGTTATAATAGATTTTTAATAAATAAAGTTGTGCATTGTGAATGAGCATAATGTTTAACAATCACCATGTATTATGAAAAAAGCAATAGTATGTCCTTCTGTTTAGGAGTGTATTTTAACTTTATGTAAAATATACTATAAAACAAACACCCACAAGCGTAGTATAAGCTTAATCGAGGTTGAATACTGAACAGAGTTAATTTGAGCCCGGTTTCTTCACAGCGGTCGGTTTTAAACGATTATCACTGAAAATATCTGTTACATATAAAGACAAGTAGGTGACGTAAATTGTGACTATGTTTAATAGATTTAAACAAGAGAGAGAGGAATTTTCTGGTCGAACGTGAAAGATAAGCAAGGGAGAGAAAGATAAGAACAAAGTGTAACCTTTTCTATGTTAATTTTATTTATTGCGGACTATTATCCTCATCTTTTATTAGTTGTTTCACGACGTTTCGGCCAACTATTCCTCTGGCCTTCGTCAGGTGGTAACCGCGACAAAAAGGAACTCTGAATCTCCTGACTGCATTCACTGCAATTACTGCTTTCCATAGTTGTCGTCTCACCACCGTTTTTGCTATGTAAGCCTTTGGCCGGTTTTGAGTAGGATTGAAACCGCTATGTTCAGACAATTCTCACCTGGAACCGTAAAGATTCAACGTTTCTATTAACTGTGCCATGGACCCGAAGGGTAATCGAGGTTGAATTTTTGGGTCTTATAAATTCATGTTTATTATTTGATCTTCTATGATCGAGTCCGTAACGAATGGTATATATCATTTTAATTGGAATTTATTAAGATGAGTATTATTTATTAATTTTATTTATTGTGGACTATTGTCCTAATATTTTATTTTATTTTCTATGTTGCTTTTATGGCTCTGATACACCTGCGACATACATGCAATAGCCATGATGTATCTTTAGAATGACGTGTATTATATTTTGTTGCTATTGCCACGTTGAAAATTTGCAAACTATATTTTCATAGGTTATTCACCTACAGCATTCCTATGCTACACTCATAAACCCTTTAGCCAATTCTTACAGAGTTTTCACACACTTCTCTTTATGCATAGAAAATGTTTGCGTGCTTAAGAGTAAGTCTCAGCATCGCTCTTCAAAGATTAACCTTCTAGAAATAAAATGTCATATTTATAATCAGCAAGATACCAGAGATGTTGGAGCGATAAAAAGCGTATATTATTTTTTTTTTTTTGGGGGGGGGGAGAAAAATTTCATCGGCCTTAAAATACAAATATTTCCGATATTCATCGGGTTTCAACACATTTATTAGATACGTTTTAGTTTACAAGCAGATATATGGTAGATTAGGCTTTACAATGTTCTTAGGCTAAGAGAACCATACAATTATGAAATATTTATAAAGAAAATGCAGTTAAAGAATAGCCAAATTTTATTAGACTGCTGAAATAACTTCCAATGTAGTTGATAATGTTTCTAAAATATTAAGATGATTATTAATACTTTGAATTATTATGATTACTTTACCCATATTAGTAGTATTTTCCCAATATTTCGGTTGCTGTAAATTAACACCGTCTTCAGGTATATCTTATCTACTACGGAAATCTAGCTGTTGTACTCGGAGATCGTTCTGTCTAATTCGGTAATCCACGCAGAATTCCGAAGAAATCATTTTATCTAATCAAAGGAGCGGCCTGCTCTATATCCGTCAACTGTGACCGGGTAGGAATTCTACATAATAGTACAAGTGCGAATTACTTATGACTCCGACCTCGTTTTTGCTGACGAAACGAAAATATCAATGGATAGCCGCACATTATATTCATTTGTATAAATAAATGCATGATAAACGAAAAACAATTCATGAAAATTAAAGAAAACAATTCCAGATTGCATTTACCCTTGGAGCAACGACACTTGTTTATTTCGTTTATTGGAAAGAATTTCCAATATAAATGTCTCTAAATGCAATAAATACATATCGAATGAATTAAAAATGTATGTGTAAAATTGAAAATCATTTCGTATTTAGATCCAGAGCGATAATATCAAAAGATATATGTTTCTTTTGGTGATAAATTATTGTTTAGAATTTCTCAATACGATGAGAAAAATCCAATATATTTTCGTATATATCATGAAAGCTGAAATAATGATATAAGATTAAAGTTTTAAATCGAAAATTATAGCATAAACATAAGACAATCCTTATAGGCGTTGTTGTTATGAAAACCAAATCTTTCTACTTGTGGACGAGCAAAATGGTCTATAATTTTTCTTTACCCCAATTTAATACGTAGAGATCTGCAACAAAGATTATAAGGTAGGGTCCTTGTTTTATAATTAGTTCTTCTAAATTGTTTATCAGTACCGTATTGTAGTTTTGTTTTAATTATTTATAAATGTAACATTCTTGTATACCTTATATTAATCGTGCAAATCATCTTAGTTTTAAGTATAAGAACAACTGTTTATATATCGCGTCGCAAAGGCGTGTATAACTTATAACACACGAGACAGTTGTTACTCATTTCTAGTCGCTATCGTTCTCTTCTGAAGTCGCATGAACCCAGGATGTTTAATTTCAATAAAGGTTTTATTAGTCATAATGACGTATTTTACAGCTATGACATAAATATTTAGAGATGGGTCACTATGATGTGTACAATATATAGAGAAACAATATGCTAACATATATTGAACGCCCGATGCAACCCGATACGAAGTAATGTTTGGAAAATGCAGAATTTTAACGATTACCCTGTGCGAGGTTTTGGACGGAAGTAGATTAAACACATTTTCGCCGAAATCAAATCATTTTTTGGCGCTTCCGCTTAACTATCAAGTTCATTCTTTTACCACATAATTTATCAAATGTTTCCACATCGCGAAATTAGGACGTTAATTATGTCACACTGTCAGATCAGTCTGTGCTGTGCTTTTATATAAGATTTATTTTTATTTTTTGTTTTATTTTATTTCAGACTTGGTTTTATATATTTGCTGTGTTTGTTTTATTTCATTTCTATTAGTTACTTTTATTAAATATGTTTCCACAACTATCTAATAGATGCTGAAAACAATTATTATAAGATTAAAAACTGTACTTGGTTAACAATTCCCTATTCACTTTTATGGATTTTGGAGTTCATCAGAAGAAAAAGAGCCTGTTTGAACATTTTCTTATTCACATTGTTTCATTTTATTGCAAAACTTTTAGATTTATTTAAGTAAGTTTTCAGAATATTGGCGAATTGCATAATGCGTTCCCTTTAAATAGTACTGGAATATTATCTACTACGCTCTCAGAAGCTTTTAAACGTGTTGTCACTATGAACACACCTATCTGTATTTGTTGTCTGTTTAGGATTCACCATAGTGTAGGAGCCTTTTCTATTTTTATTCTGATTAAACGCGAATTTGTGCCGTAATGGTAAACAAATAAAAGAAAGTAAACACCTTTTATTACTTTTCTTACTAAATAATAAATTCCAATGTAATTGCTATCAAAAATGTGAAAAAAAGACTTGGCATGCATATTTTGTCCTAAATATTAGTTAAAACGGTATTTTAAAGCCACATTTATAACTATTAAAAATTTATTTTACCATAGCAAATAATAATATTCGATTTTTATCTTCAAGTTGAAACCTACAAACATTTGAATTTTTAATGCATTAAAATATAATATAAAACTTTTCGACCGGGAAAATGCGATTAATGTCTATATTGTTCGTCAGCTCAGATAATAATTATAATACACCGTTTATTTACATTTTATGAAGCGTTTTATGAGAGTACCTTAGAATTGCACACTGCTTTACTATTATTCATAATTCTATTAAAAAATCACATAAGCTGCACTAGAAAATGCAAAGATCAGGATTACACTAAATGGCAAATTTTAATCTCTAAGTAAAAAACCTGAAATGTATTATTTTAAACGTTACACATATATACTCGTACCTTGATTTTTCCGCTTGCTCGTTTAAATTTTTATTTTTTTGACCGTCGATCTTACATGCATGGGCCGTGACCCCTTTCTTGTTGCTGAGCTTTTACTTAACTTAGGAAGACACTACAGAGGCATGTAATATAAGAGAGACGTACTAATATTTGAATAATTTATTGTATATATATATTATATTTCAGAATGTGAAAGAATATATAATTATTTTAACAGTAAGACAACGTCACTGATTACAAAAGCTATGAAATCAAGCAAACCGGAAGTCCAAGATTCGAGTTTCGCGCTCATTTGGGTTCAGTAGTTATATATATATATATATATATATATATATATATATATATATATATATATATATATCATTAACTCATTGAAAAGAGAGACCAGCATCTAATTAATTACGTATTACTTGTTTTCTAACTTAGTTTTCTGATGGCGATGCACAGACAACATTAACTTACTTTCCTACATTGTTGGATATTTCCCGTTTGTCCTGCTTCCCGAATAAAACTGAATAAATTGTGACAGGACACAGTAAGCTAATACAAAAAAAACACGATTTTATAAAATAGAAGCCAGTTTTACCAAAGTATAAATGAAGGAAACACCTCAAATAACATCCTGACTAAAATGAAGTATAAAACACTAATAAGATGGTGCAAATATTGGAATGCAGAAATGTTAAACAGAATATATCATCTAAAAACTCGTATGTTGAGAACTACTGCTAGAAAAAGCAAAACTAGAAAATTTTGCAAAGCAAATAATCAGAAAGTCTAAAACTAAAGAACGAAAAACATGAACCTAAGCAGCTACGTCGACGATTTATTAGACTATTCAAAGAAATACTTCTTCAGGACACAGGATCTAGTGACGAAAATTACATCTTAATAGCAATCACATTGAACCACAAAAAGAACAACAATATATACAGCGAAATAAAGAACAATAATTATATATTAATATACCAAGACGCAACAATTGAATCATATATTAAGTGAAAATAGCAAACACGGTGTAAACAAATGCAAACATTGCGTTGAAAAGATGTTTAATGGAACTTATACATACGTTTTTACTTTTTGGAGAAATGGCACAACCACAAAAAGGAGTTCATATTGGAAATTAACGCTGCGTAAACTTTACAAACGTATATACTCATTCGAACTATTAGACTGAACTTGGTGGTTATTAACAGCAAGGGGATACCTGCCAAAGTGTAGACTGCGCCTCCCCTAGAAGTGTAATGTTATGGCATTCTGGGCTGTGATCATAGCGTAGTATCTGTGTTAACTGTGGCAAGCAGGGCCAAGAGTCAAAACATTATTATTATTGTTATTATTATAGTTATTATTATTATTATTATTATTAGTAGTAGTAGTAGTACTGTTATCATTATCATCATTATTATTATGAAATGATTTGAGCGAGGGCTAGTCGGTGGATAAATTGTTATGATTAGAAGAATAAACAATTAAATTGGGGATCAGAGGATTGACATATAAATCGCAAAAGGAATGTAAAATAGAAAATAGATGTAAACATTTTTGGGGGTTTGCATAAACAAACAACTAGATTCGGGACATTAGGTTGGTCTAAGACAGGTAATGATGTGACGTAAAGAAACATGTGCTGTATATAGATCTGGGAACATTCTAGTTGTCGTTAGCTGGACATCGGAGAGAACGGACGACCAAGATGGCATGGGAAGCGGCGTCACTTCGGACAGCCAACATGTAAAGAACGTGTGATCTCTGAAAATGCCGACCAGATTATGAGAATAAATGTTCATAAGTAATTCAGTTATGTGTTGTGTTATTTACATCTATTAAAAGAACTGTTTGCCTACAACTGTTACGATACGTCTACGCCAATCGTTTCCTGTTAGAACTGTTGCATACAAGTTAATATATACACACTAGAAAATCAACAAAATGATACGACGTATATATACATACACGCATTTACACGTACACGAATATATACATGTACGCCGTAAGAGAGAACGCCATCCATATTAAGCTTTTTACATAATTAACGTTATTTATTAAACTATAGTTCTTAATACTATGTACTATGGTGCTAATGGTTGTATTGATTAGACTATGGCTAAATTTAGATCTTTTAAATAATCTTATACATATTTCCTTATGATATTAGGAAAATTAAAAACTGATATTTTAATATAAATTAAAAAAAAAAATATTTCGTGGTTCGACATTCACTCAGTTCATTGAAATAATGATAATCGATGAAAAATGATAGCTTTTAAGTACCTATTTTTAAAAAAAATTTTGTAGTGTGCTGAAAACATTGTCGATGAACATATTTGCTATGAATTTTGCGTGGCATGACACAAGTGGAAAATTAAGTTTCACTAGCAAATGTTCTGCACACCCGTAGCAATTCTTACATATCAATTTATAATGTTATAATACAATCATTAGCCGTAAAGAGTCTGTGTTTTAGAGACGAGTCGAGAATATTTTGTCGCCCTTGCACCCGGAGGTTACGATTTTTATATCCTCTTGTTCGAATCCCATTGTCTATACATTTAACCCCACATTGTTCTTGATATTTATTGTAATAGCCTTGTGGCATTTGAATTCGATATTCTACCGCAGTACGGTAGTTTTGCCTGGCGCGTTTAGCGTCATGAATTTCCCCCAGAGAATTAATTAGCTGTGCTGATTTAGGACGTCTAGCTGGGAATTAAACGCTTTGAAATAAATAATTGAACATGAATCTTGCTTTAAAGTCATATTTTATTTATCCATTCCGAAGAAAATGTGTGCAAAATCGAGGATTGTCTCACAACGCAACCGTCCCGCAAGAAGAGAAAACAACCATGACTGAATTCTCACACGCAGTGAGAAAAAAAGAAGGTCAAAAGAGAGAAACAATGATATACATTCTAAACAAGAGACTAACAGACACAAAGATTAGTCGCCATTTTATTTTAAATTAAACTAACGGATGAGTTGACCTTTTTTTTCTTTCGGACATACTTAACATTACGCAGTTCTATCAGCAACGTGTTAACTCAGAGACTGGCTTAGATTTATTGACGACACACTTTACAAGGGATGTTATGCAGACAATCCAACGAGGGCATATCGTTGTCTTGATGCAAGTGCCTCGCCATGAGGGCCAAATGAAATAAAAACTTATAATTTTGGGAAACTGAACTCAAGCAAAGGGGAGTTCATCATTGTACATCATTGTATTAAGGCATCATTTTGTATACGTATTAAATTTTTTTAAACTACCAAACCGATTAAAAATTTGAGAAAAAACGTTTACCTTCAAGAATAGAAGAAATAAAGAAACAGTTGATTGTGCGAACATGTATTTTCGCGACTCACATCGGAATAATACGGCGATATAAAAGAAGTAGACTTTTTGTGACTTGTGATGGAAAAAGTAACACTTTTAGAATGATTTGAAATGCAGTAACTTAAGATATTTAAGCATGTGCATCTTGTGAGGATTTATCTAGTTTGTAAGAAATTAGTCCGAACAAAGAATGTGTTCAGTTTTCCATGATCATTCTCCAAGTAAAAGCAATCACGAATTTATAACGTTTGATTGATGATTGCATGTATCCGTAATTACTTCTGACTTTTTTTTCATATTTTCACTACGGGGAAGTGGATAACGGATAATATATTCTAAACTCGTGCGTTCATTATATTTATTTACAACATATTATAAAAATACGTAAGTGTTTGGTCGTAAAATATATATTAAATGAACTTTAACTACCGACATATTAATAAAAACACCTATGATTTGTATAAATTTAGAATTCTTAGTGCAAAGGAATTGCATATAAGTACGTACATGTATTTAGATTAATAAAATGAATAAAAAAATTCCAAACAAATTTGGTAATTTTACAAATAAGTTTTTTTATTTATATCATTTTTGTATAAGATAATTATATACATTATAAATCTATACTTTATTCAATATTTCATTAATATTTGATTCTGTTTTGACTTTGTAGTTTTAATTTTTAGTTGAGTTATGCAATACGTATTTCCACCGATTAACCTTTTTTGAACATTATGTCTATATTCCAATCAAATATCTACGAAAACACAATTTACACAAAAGAAGAAATTATATATATTCTATCAGAATTGCTGTTATTATTTTATGTCATTTTATTTTCAATTAATCGGCCGATTTTCCTAAGATAAAGATAAATTGCATAAATATCCCGTGTGATTCCAGCAGATTCTTCATATTTCATTTTATGTTTATATCGTTTTCTTTATTTTATTTAATAATCCACAAAAAACTGGTAGTAAACAATCGCAATATAAAATTTCTTCTATAAATGTTCTATTTCGATTGCATAAGTCTGATAAATAATTTGATGTCGATTGGAAGAAACAATCGAAATAGAATCAGCATTATACGGAATATATACAAATATTAATATAAATGTTAAGAGGTACAGAATTTATATACAGTTTTGAAAATAATAAGCGGAAGTTCCTCAAGAGCTCTTTCGGCTATCATCTATCCAGGAGAAAATCGATAGCGTACAAAATAATATTGTGTCGAAAATAAAGAGTTCTAAAGCGCAACTTATTAAATGTGCCAAAAGTACGGGGGCACTAAAATAAATTTATTAACGTTTAAAACATTAATATCATAATATATTTGATTACATAGACCACATGTATTTATTGACTGCGTTCACTATATTAATTAATTTTTATTTCGGACTATTATTCTCATCTTTATTAGTTGTTGTTTTTCATCTTCGGGGTCCGTGGATCAGTTGATAGAGACGTTGCATCTCTACAGTTCCAGTTGAACATTGTCTGAAGATAGCGGTTTCAATCCCACCCAAAGCATGCCAGAGGTCTATTTTTTTTATTTCATTATTATTACATTTTCACCCAATACAAGGCAAATTGCCACTTTGGTGTAGGGAGCTACTATCAGGGGCAACAACTACTGGGGTACTATGTAGGGATTTGGGCAGCAAGATGTCGGTTCACGTTACAATTGGACTTCTGCACGTCAGTACTGTTGGGAAAGCAGGGACCTGGAATGGAATTCCAGAGTCTAGCGGTTCTGGGGAAGAAACTATTGGAGTAAAAAGATATTTTACATCTAGGGATCTCTACAGTGTGGGGGTGGGATTTAGCAGCCTGTCGGGTTTGTCGAGGGTGCTCACGTCGTGGGGGCACAAGTGATTGCAGTTCGTCAGATCATTCACCACTAAACATATTTGTAGAAAAGGCAGAGGGATGCAACATTTCGTCGATGGGACAAAGGCTGAAGCTTAGATACCAGTTCAGGGCCTATCAGGTTTGCGACTCTTTTTTGAACCTTGTCAAGGAGCGAGAGATTGGTAGCAAATGCGCTAGCCCAGATGTGACAGCAATACTCCATACATAGGCGAATGGTGGTCTAATAGAGGTATATGATACTTTCGGGTGTTAGTAGTTTTCTAGCACGGTAGAGAGAGCCCACCTTTCTTGCAGTGGCCCTGGCAATGCATTCAATGTAATTGTTCCAACTCATGGTTCCTGTGAACGTTAGGCCAAGGAGTTTGAAAGATGTACTCTCAGATAAAGAGTCGTTGGTATTTCCTATAGGTGGTAGAGAGGGTTTCTTGTAATTATTGAATGAAACTAGTTTAGTCTTGGCAGCATTGAACGCGACCAACCACTTTTGTCCCCATTCCACCACAGATTGGAGGTCTTCCTCTAATGTTTCTGCCATTTTTTAGAAATGTGTTCATTCGTCTTCCTGTCGTGGCTGCCATAGAGTGTAGTGTCATCAGCATATATACCCATCTCAGATGCAATTTTGTCGGGGAGGTCATTTATAAATATCAGGAACAATAGAGGTCCAAGGATAGAACCCTGGGGAACCCCGCATTTATATCATATTGTTTAGATGTACGGCCGTCGAAGAAAACCTGGATTTTTCTCTCATCTAAGAAGGATTTAATTATGTTAAGTACTTTACCAGTGATACCGTATGATCTAATTTTCCTGAGGAGACCCTCATGCCATACCTTGTCAAAAGCCTTAGATATATCTAGAGCAACCGCTCTTCCCTCCCCCGCTTTGTCCAGTGAATGGTATATACGTTCAGAGATCACAGTTAGGATGTCTGCTGTGGAACGGGCTTGTCTAAATCCATATTGTTTGACAGTCAGAAGTTTAGCATCTGTAAGATGATGGACTAGAGCATGGTGTATTATGGTCTCAAATATTTTGGTAAAAAGTGGGAGGAGGCTAATGGGGCGATAATTTGATGTGTCAGTCCTTTCGCCAGAATTCTTGAATACTGATACAACAGAAGCAGTTTTCCAACGGACCGGAAAGCAAGATTCATTAAGGCATTTGCTGTAGAGTTTGGAGAGAACTGGAACTACTTCATCTGAACACTTTTTAATAGCACAGCTGGGATAAGATCGGGTCCACATGCTTTTGAAGTGTCAAGGCTTTTTATGATTGCATGCATCTGAGCAGGGGTGGTTTTCAGATCGTCTAGCGTGGCGTCTGTCCGCATAGGCAAGTCAGGTAGGGGGTGGTTGGAAGGGTCCAGTGTGGAGTTTGAGGCAAACCGACTGGCAAGCATGTTAGCCTTGCCGGTTGCTGAGGAGAGAACCTCGTGATTATTTGTTAGTGGGGGAATTGTTGATTGCCCATTATTTACTACACTGTTGTAGATTTTTCAGAAGTCTCGAGTTCCTAGTTTTTGTGCTTCGGTGCGCTTTTTAGTGGTTTCCGTAAATCTCTCTTAGCTGTCGCTATTTCTTTCTTAACGTTATTTCTAGCTTCTATATACTTCAGTCTGTTTGAACTGGATTATGTCGGTTAAACCTACGGTATGCATGCTGCTTTTGAGCAATGCCAGTTGCGCAAGTCGACGTAAACCATTGGGGAGAGTGGGGCTTACTATAAAATTTCCGCATGGGAACATGCGTTTTGATTGCAGTTTTGAACCAGTCAGTGGTCTCGTTTGCACACTGTTTAGCAGGGAGAGAAAAATATTTCTCCATGGGGCATCTCTGATTAGTTCCCTGATGGCTTCCCAGTCAACCTTTTTATAATATCTCGTTGTTTTTAGCACTGGCTCTTCAGTTTTGGCTCTAGAGTTTAGGGCGATTTCAATCATTATCACTGCATGATCAGCGTTCCCGAGTGGGATCTGGGCCTTCGTTATGCAGTCATCAGGAACTGTGGTTAAAAACAGATCTAGAAGTGATGCGTGTTGTTCTTCCTGGTCAGGGAAACGGGTTGGAAACGTAACAATTTGTGATAGGGAGTGAGATATAGTGAAGCTATGAGTTGTGCTGCCCGCTGCATCTGTGTAAGTAGAGAATCCAAGCCAGTTTTTGTGGTGGACATTAAAGTCACCAAATACATGTATTTGTGCGCTAGTGTCGAGGGACAGTGCCGTGTCTATGCTGTCAGAGACTTTGTTTATTATGGAGCAGTCCTGAGTCGAGGGAGAGCGGTAGAGAAAATAATAGTAGCTAATATTGTGTTGCATGTTTAGTCTAAAGCACATAAAGGCTTGATCATCTGTTTCTAGGTTTGTTTCTCTAGTCAGGAGGAGGGTATTACGAATGTAAACTCCAAGTCCGTGCATGTGTCTGTCAGACTCCTTACGGCAGAGTGGGAGATATCCAGGCATGTTAAAGTGGTTAGAGGGGATGGAGGAGTGTAGGTTAGTCTCACTTAGTGCTAAGATATCAGGGGTATTTGTTAAGAGAAATGCTTCAACATCAGCTAAATTAGTTCTAAGCCCACGGATATTTGTGAATGCGAGCCTCAAGGGAGGAGGCAAGTTGAATTTGTTTGTCCCTAAGCCTGTTTTAAGCTTATTTTTAGATTGTACTGTCGTCATATTTTTTTTAAATAGTTTCAGTTCAGGTAAGGTGGAGCTAAACAAGAGGTTATGCAGAGCATCAGACATGCATCACAAGTAGACCATCAGCTGACGTTTCTCCAATTAGGATTGTGGCCTCAGCAAGGCCAACCGGGGATGAGTGCAGGGTCCCTTCCCATGCGCGTCATGGCACTACAAACAACCCGATATTATTCAACTGTTGTTAGAGCAGCCGCTCTAAGCGCTACCAAAGAGTTAGGGCTCCTGTACAACCAGTCGGCAACAGCAGCCAGGAACTGTCATTCTGGTATCCTCAACCCATGGAAAGAAGGTCAACCAAATCTAATTGCTCAGGCATATCTCATACTCAAGCACTCCCAAATGTTCAGTTTAAGGGGTGGGATGTGCTGGGAATGGGGAAAAACAGCGTTCGTTGCCCTAGTCAGGAAACATGCTGTTGGCCAAAAATGTGGTGAGACGACAACAACTACGGATGGCAGTGATGGCTGAGAATGCAGTTAGGAAATTCGAAGTTCCTATCCGTCACGGTTACCACCTGACGAAGGCCAGAGGAATAGTTGGCCGAAACGTTGTTAATAAACAAACCAATAAAAGATGAAAAACAACAACGAATAAAGATGAGAATAATAGTCCGAAATAAAAATAAATTAATATATATAATGCTCATCTCAAAAATGAATTCCAATTAAGGAATAATATGTATACGTTCACTATGATCTATTGTTTGGGATTATTCATGAATTAAGGCAATTATTGCAGCAATCATAAATATTATATTTTAAAGCTTATGATGCCGTTGATTTCCAAAATTTAAAATTAATTGTTGTTTCTTGTATGCTGTTTACACAACACCACTGCTCGATATCACCTTCAATCGTTTCAAATAGAAGAGCTTATTTATGGACAATATAATTATTGGCTGTTCCCGATAACGGGTATTTTATTTATGGGCTGTTCCCAACTGTGGTTCTTCTTTTCGTTAGTTTTGTTTGTGTTGTGTTGTTTTACGGCGTAGGAACCGTCTTCGGGTAATTTAATGCCAAATCTAACCATATTGATAAAAGTTTGTATGTTCTAAATTATTGAGGGCTTCAAACATCTGTGGTTAAAAAAAAAATATTAGTTTTGTTTCGGCCTTTAGAGACCATAATTGAATGCTGCACAGGTAGGGGGAAAAAGAACAACTTTTGTCCGTTTAAGGTCAGGAAGCCGGTAGTTAGTAAAACCAGTCTTCGTTCGTAGGCGAATACATTAGTCTTCACTTGTGAGAAAAATGAAGTGATTTCATTTATTTATTTTTCAGAGTAAAGCCGTGGAAAACAAAACAATTACCCTATTGCATCAATCTAGTGAAATCATAAACATTCTACCAAAATACCACTGGCATACGAAAGGAAGGGTTATTAAACTGAAACAGCACATATATAGAAATTAAATGATCAGAATTAAAATTTTGTTAATATTTTCCTTTAGTTCAAAATATTGTCGCGTATGATATCATTCTCTGTTTAATTTACGGTACACTTTTTACAAATCAGTTTTGTATTTTACCTGTGTCTGCATTAGGAAATACCTTTGTATAAATATACCAAGATTTTAACATAGTGGAGAAGCTTTTTGCATGAAAAATAAATATTTAAATCTTGGAATGTAGCTATTCTGTTATTCTTAATATATATATATATATATATATATATATATATATATATATATATATATATATACATATATATATATTAACATAAAAAAACTTTTATTTAAGGCTTTATAAATGCATTAGTTATATATAATCTATATTTATTTACTTGGATTATACTGACAACTATCAAACTTAAAAGGTATGTATTTATGTTTATTTTTTTTTATATACGAACATAATTAAATAATCTATAAATTTGTTTATGGTTATAACCTTAGATTAATTAGACCTGAATTTTGCATAGTTATACATTTATTTTATATACTATATCAATATATTTTTTATTAAATATATATTTTATTTTAAATAGAATGTATTAATATTGTTATTTAATTGATTTTAATTAAGTAATTTATCATAAATATGAGAGATTTCCTTAATTTTCCTATCATTTCTTTATGATCCATTCAAGGGAAGTTACTTATTTCATAATTAAAGTAAGTTAATGACTCTTTCTATTTTTTTAAATTTTATTTGTTTAAACTGTACTAACGAATTATATAATTTTTTATGTCATTGTTTTATTTTATGTATATTATTTGTTTACTACTTTAATTTGTACTTTTATTGATTATATTATTTATATACATTTTCATATTTTATAACATTTTCAATATAAATTAATATCTACTTGCATGAGTGTTACCAATCAATATTATGACTCCGTTATTATATTCAGTTCAGTAATTACCTATATTATACTCTATATATTTGATTTACTTCAAACAATTATATTTTCTCTAAACTACTTTATTAAATTCAAATTCTCTTGGACGCATTATAAAGAAATGTTAGGGCATAGAAATGACATCTCTTATATTAATATTAAAAGTAGCAAATTAAATGGCAATAAAAGAATTCCGGTTAAAGTATATATATATATATATATATATAAATATATATCTATATATACTTAATTTACTCACATAAAATTAATATACGAAAGTATAGATTTATGCGTACACTTTAAGTATTTACTTCAAAAGTATTCAATACGTAGGTAGTGATAGGTAGTAATTTTATGGCGATTAAGCTACACTGAATATTCCGCGTTTCATCCACTCTAGGACTCTTCAGGCTTATGCCTGAAGAGTCCTAGAGTGGATGAAACGCGAAATATTCAGCATAGCTTAATCGCCATATATATTTTATGAATTACTATATATATATATATATAAATATATATATATATATATATATATATATATATACATATATATTCAATAAAATGATTATAGTCATGCAAAATTTAGGTTTAATTAATCAAAGGTTATTACCATAAAAACATCAATAGATTTAGTAATAAGGTTTGTATAAAAATGAACATACATACAGATTTGACCATTATCAATATTATCTAAGTAAATGAATATAGGCTGATTATAAATACCTAATGAAGAAGATATTAAATAACATATGTTTATGTTAATGTATATCAAAATGAATACAATTTATTAACAAGGCAATTAAAATCTGGTGATTTTACAGGAAGATTCGAAGACGGTGTAACCAAACACCGCAAAATTACGCGATTATTTTCTTTTAAAATTCACAAGTGCGCTTTCTCTTGATGAGTTAAGGGCGGAATAAATTCAAGAATTGACATAGTAGTTACAAAAAAATTGTCCGCTACGAAACAGGTGTTGTCAAGTATTGTGCATGCCAACGTACATTAAGAAATAAACGGTAAATATCTTAATTTCAAATATATATTTTGTCATTTGTTTGTTATATATCTATGTACCTCTTTCTCTTTCACTCTCCATCTCTCTCTATATATATACACATATAAACTATTCTTAGAAAGTCATTAATTTGTTATATATATATATATATATATATATATATATAATTTGTTTCCTATTAAAAAGGCGTTAGTGAATTAGAAATAAAATTAAAATACGCATTTAAAAATACGTTTATAAAGCCAGTCAACGCAAAGATGAAACACTTTAAAAGAATGTTTATTAATATATTTCTGCGAAAACACGCCCTTATCAAGATTTTGTTTTTAATAGTAGTACTGTTAGCGAGACAAGTCCGTGTGTTGTTGTTCAACGGTGTTTGTTTTGTTATAAAATCCAGGAATGCAGTTGGCGTGTATTCGGAAATGAATATTTGATTAGTTTTTTTGTTTTAAAGACGTTGGAGAATTGGAAATTAAATAGGAACACGTCTGTAAAATACGTTCAGATAGCCATCATAGAAAAGGGGGAACTGATCAAATATTCCTTTCAGCACACGCCCAGTGCATCCCTGGACTTTCTAAAAACAAACAAACAATGTTGAACAATTGGTGCAATAATTTTAAGAGCTCCTTTTTCTGCGTGTCTGAATACCCTATGTACTATACTGAGTATATAGGTTGAAAATTGTTCTCACACACATTCTCACTTTTATAGGTTTATAGGTTAAGGTTTTCGTTCAGAAGGCTTGTAATGTAAACGTATCAGAACCGACTAGAATATTTTGGGAAAGAATTCTAACGCGACCAGCAAATTGAACATGAATTCCTATATAATAAAAACGTCGCAGTTTTTCCCCTCTGGGCCAAAATACTGTAGGTTTACAACAACAGATGCCACAGAAAAAATTAGTATGTCTACACTAGCCATTATCTTATGTTATTATAGAACGACAATATATGCACATTAATTCGTTATAATGAACCCCTTGATTTAAACATTGGAGTTACATCATCATCATCATCTACACATACACATACAGAGGAAGTAGTTCCCAATTTTCCCCCTAATCACTTAGCGCTCCCACTGTTCCCAGTATGCACCGCGTGATTTTTGACACTTATTCTAAGGCCCGCCCGTCGTAACTGATCTGTAAACTAGAGCAAGAACGTCGACTAAAAACAACGGTGAAATGGGGGAAACAAGTCGTGGCTGCTGCATAACCTACAGGAATCATTGCAACACCTATGAACATAGGCTAATATGATTATGATGTGATGAATGCAATGACCGTAATTATTTTGTGAGAGACTACGTGCAGATGAGACACACCACACGTCAACACTATTAGATCAATCATCTAGTAAGAGAAACTCTAGGAAACAAAGTTGGAGGCAAACCATCAGTGTTAGTCTATTCGTTACTCATCATATGGATTCCGCACTACCTATCATTACCGTATATATTCATGATGCACAATGCAAGGCTCCCCTCAAAATTTCGTGATCAGTTTCCATTTCAAGTACAAAGCTGTATCAGTATTGTAAAAACAGATAGCTTAACCGCATTACTCTGCGAAATACGAACGAATTCATTGACATAGTAGACATCGTTGGGTCCGGATAAGATTATATTTTACTTTTATAGAAATGAGTTATTCGCGTCTATCGTTGCAATAATGCATCTTTTCGTATTTAACAGGAATGTAAAGCTACATCGGCTTCATTGCGATAGTAAAAAAGTATGTATAGGTGTTAATGTAGTATGTTTTTAATCTGGTGGGTGCTACATCGGAAAGGCTGCACATGTGACCCGTCAATTGGAATCAGGGATTTAGGAACGTATTCCCAATAAACGATTCGCACTAAAAATGGCAATCTTTCTTGTCAACAATTCAGGCAGTTTTTTTTAATTAATTTCGAGCACGCTTCGTATATAGGTAATCAAAAATGTTCTCTTATAGAAAAGTTCCACAAGAGAAAAAAGCATGAATGACTTTTCCTCTTAGTGCAACATAATTATTAAGGATGATGTATCAGCCTCGGCAGAACCCTCTTACATTATACTGGAAGAAAAGGTGTCATGTACGGATATTTACATATGATAAAGATTGTGACACAATTTGTCGTACAGATCGTTAAATGGACTACACATCAAAATAGAGACTAAATTCTATCACCAACATGATACTCAACAGACGGTGGTCCTTAATAAAAACGCTTCGGCATATGGAATACCTGTGCTTACATTCTGTCTCAGCACGAGCAATGAAAAGAGCAGTACATAATCGGAGAAGGGTGAATTCAGATGCAAGTGGTTGCCTGTCTTAGAAGCCGTGCCTACCTTGGTTGAGTTTCTTTATTCCACTCCCAATGTAGACCTCGGTTCATGTGATGCTTTGATTAAAGGGAGAAAAATAATACCATACTTCGGTGATCATACGATCAGGAAAAAGTGTGACCAGATATAAAGAGAATGAGATTATTAACATGTCGTGCATGACCATTTGCCATGCCAAGGTTTCTGGTCACAATTGTATGCTTTATAGTAATGACTTATCATTTGCGGATACACACACATACATAAATAAAAGGACACATGGAGTGCAAGTTGTTGGTTTTAAAAGAGCGGCATTAAATGTAGAGAGAAAATGATGGCGCTGGAAATATGTTTGAAAATGAGTTTGCTTTTGAAATATCTTTTTTATTAAAAGTAGGTTACACAAAGCAAAACAGCAACACCAAACAGTGCTATTAAACACACTTCGATCGCGGATAAATATTTACTTCACAAACAGTAAAATATAGATTATGTCCAAATGTGAACATGGCTTCTAAGGACTATAGAGTTCTTAACGAATGTTTCATAATATTCTATTTTTCGTTCGGAATATAGTTTATTCTGCTTGAACCCTAATGATAATAGATAAAAAATGTATTTGTATGTCAGAAAATTAATAATGTGACCAGAGATGGTAACACATACATTAAGTCAAATTAATTTTTTGAATATAATTTGGATTAACACCAGTTTTTTAAACTCATTTCAAATATACTAAATCTATATAAATACTAGCATTTAAGCCCGGCGTTGCCCCGATGTTAGGAGGTGTGTGTTGAGCAATAAAAAAGGGGTAGAAGGAAGGTAGGCTCGAACCCGTACTACGAAGGAGGAAAAGAACGTGAAAAAACGTGACGTTTTTGCTGTTACGACCACCGTACAACCGGAAGTGACGTAGGTGTAAATTAAGGTTAGACAATCGGAAACGAGATGACTTTCGAAAATATCGGCGAAAAACCAACCCCTCCCTGTAGAAAAGTGTCCAGTTGAGGATGAAGAAATTAATGTTTTTGGCCAATTTTTCGATATTTGTCGTCTGACAGGTCGTGCTTCAAAACAATTTTGATCTTGTGAAAATTCATTCCCTCTGTCGAAAGTTTTAGGCATACATGCAAACATACATACATTTATATATTGGTAGCTCAAATTTTCGACTGAAACCGATTAAAAAGCGTGCGCTATCCCTGAAAACCGTTTATGTAAAATTTCAAATGTTTAGACCAGAAAATATCTGAGTAATTTGGTAGAGACGGCGAAGGTCAAATTTCATGTGTTTAGACCCAGAATTGGCGGAGGAGTTTGGTAGAGTGCTCAAAGGTGAACTCGTTGGACTTTGACCTCTTAACAACCAAATTTCTGGCCGAAAACGAATTACAAAGATTTTCCCAAATCTCACTATTCTGTATATCAAATTTCGAGTCTGTAGACTGAAAATTGACAGAGTAATTGGTAGGAAAATGTACACAGACCCTTTCACTGTTATAGATATATAGATTACGTACATTTTGTAATAACACATAATACTTTATAATAATAACATTGAAATTGAATTTAAAAAATATATATATTTACACCGTAAAACGATGAAATTGTCGCCTTAAAGAAAACAACAATAAAGTTTTATTTTAATATTTTATTGAAAAAAAGGAAATTTGATTATGTAATAGGGCTGATTCTATTTAACATAGCCGCTTTCAGCCTCAATCATCGCTTCGATACGGGTCTGGAACTGCGAATACTCGACGGATGGCAGCGATAAAGCCAGCTTTGGTGCTGTGGAATATCATGTTGGTGATGTTCACGACGTATGACTAAAGAAAATAGTCCATCGGTTTCAGGTTGGAGGAGGAGGATGGACAGTGAGAAAAGACTACAACGTCGAAGCACCCCTTCTGAAAACAAGCCTTGATCTTTTTTTATTTGTGGGCTGCCACTGAGTCCTGCTGTCTGACAGCAGCCACCTGCTTGCACCAAGGAACTATCAAACTCTTCTGCATATCCAAAAACACTTTGGTGCTGACTTTCAAGCCGACTTCGAAGATGTCATGTGGCATGATGTGGTCCTCACTTGGAACCACGCCACAAACTATAACCGTTGCCGTTAACTTTGTTTCGTTCCTTTGAATACGCCCCTAATATTTGTGGCGATTCAGAGATACATTTTGAAAGTGCTGGCAACGGTCCTCTTTTCATAACTTGGATCGGTAGAGCTGACGTTGTACAACATCGCAACTCCAATCTCGCTCAGTGATCATTGTATCACTTTCCGACATGATAAGGGGCTCCTATTTCTCTTGAGATTTGTACACAACTTGCCAATTAGTAGATATTCTACAACAAAAAACAAAACCAGTTTTCATCAAAGGGATATGGAATCATATCGTTGTTTTTTAACGCGACACTTTTATCGTTTCATCCTGTAATAAAATGGAAACAAAGCTATGGTCAGTTATGGAAGCGTGTAACTGCAAAAATATTTTATTTTAGTCTTTTAATAGGTGGATTCAGTTTTGTAATAGAGATATTATTTTATGTAGCAATTTGTATATCATTTAAGCTTGTGTTTTTAATTGCAATAATTTGAATCCTGACAATTACTGCCCAAACTGCATCTTAGTAAAAATAACATATTTAAGCAATAAAACAGAATTGGTTAAACACTTTAGCAATTGTATATTTACACTGTGCTAAATGTGCTTTAACGATAATCAATTTTCTTTATGTAATTCTATTTTATTTTATAATTTTTTTTTAAATATCTTAAACGCAGAAAAATTACATTCGTTGATCACATCTTTGAACTTGCCTGTTTCCATCGAGTGCGATTCACTACTCTTTATATTCTAATGACCTTCCGTAGAATTTAAAGTAAAACTTTTGCATAATTTTGTCCAAATTTTCATATTTACAATAGTTTCCACAATATCAGTTTTATAATTTTCCGGGTTTTTTTTCGTAGTGAACAATATAAATTTTACGCTAATAACTGCAGTTTCACATGCAAAAATACAAATCATATAAAGTCGCATTTGAATAAAAACATATGTAATTATAGATTCTATTATGTGCAGTCCTGTCTCTGTAGCTGCTGCTAAGTAGCCAAATAATATAAATATATCAAAAAGTTATTTGCTATTTCTTATGAACATATTAAATAAGTAATGTTATATAAGATAATCTCGTTAATCTGATGAATTATTTTTCATTAAGTAATCTCATAATAAAAAAACACTCGATGTAAAATGACACACTATTGTTGCTGTATTTTCATATGAATGATAGATACATTAAATAAATTATATCCCAACAAATTACATTCCGAAAGATGTTTCAGTTTACAAAAACTAATACATTGTCACTTACTTAGTAATAAAATCATGATTTTTTAAAAATTCTGATAGATTTTTGATAAGAGAAAGGGTCACTATTATTTATGTATTTATTTTTTGCACTCGGCTATTTATTTAACCAACACTTAAAATAGCATCCAGATGCAGCTTTATATCTATATCTATATCTGTGAGCGGGCGGAAATCACCCGTGTCGAGACCATGTTGCTGAAGTCACAGCTATGTTGGGTTGGGCACGTCTCCAGAATGGAGGATCATCGCCTGCCCAAGATAGTCCTATATGGCGAACTCTCTACTGGCCGTGGTGAGAGAGGGGCACCGAAGAAAAGATATAAAGACTCTCGGAAGAAGTCCCTCGGTGACTGCAACATTGACCACCTCCAGTGGTTTGCTCTCGCTGCTGACCGTGTTACCTGGCGATGTACTGTCCACCTCCTTTGAGATCTCCCGCACAGAGAATCTGCGGAAGAAGCGCCGCAGGAGAATGATTCGAGAAGCCTCAGCAGCCACACCTGACATGACTTTTGAGTGCAATCGCTGTGGCACAACCTGCTTTCCCGCATCGGGCCCGTCAGCAACAGCGTGCCTGCAGTCGCCGTGGAAAACCCCTTCATAGAATCTTCGTTTGCAAAGTACTGTCAAGAATATCTATCTATCTATCTATCTATCTATCTATCTCTCTCTCTCTCTTTCTCTCTCTCTCTCTCTCTCTCTATATATATATATATATATATATTGTGAAGGAGTGAGCACATATTTACGTTTGTTGAGCAACATTTCTGAATAAATAGGGTTTTGCATAGTGCTCCTATTTATTTGTTTTTCCACGTGGGCAGTGTTACGAAGCGCGTTCAAACTATTTCAAAACAAACATTTCAATAACTTAAAAAAATATTACAATGATCTAAATAATTTAAAAAAAAAATTAAAATGAAAGCATAAAATAGGAAAATAAGTATGAAAACAAAGAAATTGTTGGTGACCCCACTCATTTAAAGAAATAAATATATACACACACACACATATATATATATATATATATATATATATATATGTGTGTGTGTGTGTGTGTGTGTGTGTGTGTGTGTGTGTGTGTTGGTGGGTGGGTGTGTGTACATATATATTCATATATGTATGTACATATGCATATATATATTTATATGTGTGTGTGTGTTTCTGTGTGTGTATTTAAAGTTCCATTAAATTCTACTTTCAAGATATTAGTGTCTTATACTTATTTCCCAGATTCTGTAAAAATCAACTATTACTTTCAGGATAAAAATTTACATAGCACGATACCCTCAATGCCGACTTCATGCAGCTCAATAATAGTTCCATCTTCTTAATTTGTATTTTTACTGGATATGCATCACTAGCATTCCAATAACACGCATGAAAATACTTTTATTGTAATGCAAAATGTATACGTTTGTAATTCTAGAACTATTTATACACGCGCGTTTTATATAAGTTAATGTATTTAAATAAAACCGGATTATGTATTGTCAGAATGTCATATCCTAAGACGAGTGGTGTCAGTTCCAGTCCGCATAAGTAAATGATATATGTTTCCTATTCAAGTATTTAATGCGTATATCGCAGACAGTGCATTTAGATAAGACGTTTGTCAACTCGTGACTTGTTTGCGATTTCAATAAACACAACGACTAGTTTCGTCTTTCGAGCTGAAATAGTATCTTCGAATTTTACGAGAAGTTCTAAGATTTTTAGGAGCGTAGGTGTCCAATTTCACATAAAATGAAAACATTTCGTTGGTTTGTGTATATAACACATATTTACCGATTAAAAATATTTCGTAGATTTTCCGTTTCTCTTTTACTTGCTGCTTACATATACAAACATTTTTATATTCAAATATGTAAGAATATGATAAAGATATAGCAACAGGAAAAACCAGGTTAAAGTGATCTGACGTATAAACAAAAAGAGACAGACAAACGGACGCAGGTTTTGTAGGTGTAATAAAACCTTGTCTCTATTCATAAAAACAAACAAACAAAAATGGCATTACTGTTTTATATTCCACGAGATGATACATGTCTTTCATAGTCTGTGAATAAAGTCCTCTTTTAATAAAAAAGACAACGAAAACAGAAGAATAAGATATATAGTAAAAACGGAACCGAAGTGTGATGAGTTCAAGTTTCTGGCAAAAATAAGACTTATTTTTTAAACCTATTTACTTTAATATAAATTTGTTATTCCAGGCATTATATTATTTTTATATATTAATGCATAATGTTTTGTTAATTTATTATTATTATTATTATCATCATTATTATTATTATTATTATTATTATTATTATTATAATTATTATTATTATTATTATTATTATTATTATTATTATTATTATTATTATTATTGGCTCACATGGAACTTTCCTACAAGTCATCAAATATCTGATTGAAAAACCAGTGGTCTTCCATGGAAGTTGAGTGATAACAAGTCTCCCCAGACGTCCAGCACTCTTCACCTCTTTCGATAGCATTTACAAATAAATTTGAGTTATCGAAACATCCTCTCACCATTGATTTCTCGCTCACAGCGGCCATTGGTCTATACTGGAATTTGAGTGGCACTAAGCGTCCCCCAAAGTCTCAGTTCTCTCCGCGCTTGTCTAACCCTCCGTTACAGCGCTCTCTCCTCGGTCTTTCCATCCTCCTTGACCCTTCTCTGCTATTAGGTATCACTCTTTTTGTGGGGGGGGTGATAGGACAATAGGAAGGGATGTGTGATGGGGATGTAGAACTTGTTGAAAAGCAGCTTCAGTGTTCTTCATTCCCTGAATGCTTCTTCCTGTTTTGCCTCTGCAGCAGTTTGTCTGGCTCACGGATGTGGTTCATGTGTATTATTCTCCGCATTCAAGGGTTTTCCTTAATATTTCAGCCTTTTTCATTATCGTTAGTCATTGTATCTTTGAAGCCATTCCTCTGCTTCCAATTTCTCCCATTCTTTTGTCAAAGTTTTTCGGAATTGTTCCTAGTGCTCCTATTATTATCCGTATTACTTTGATTTTCTTCATCATCCAAATCCCTTTTAACTCTAGGGAAAGCTCTGTGTATTTACTCCGTTTCTCCTTTTCTTACATACTCACCCAGTGGTTTGCTGGGATAGCAACATCTATGATTTGACAGGATTTTTCTTTCTTGTTAATTATTACGACATCTGGTCTTCTTGCTTGTATGGGTTTGTCCGTCTGTATGTCCCATAGGGATTTGTGGTTCTCGTTTTCAAGTACTGTTGCAGGCTTCTGCTTGTTCGATTTTTCTATACGTTCAAAATGCAGTTGTTTGCATAATTCTCAGTGTACTGCCGTCCCAACTTGATCGTGCCTGTTTTTGTATTCCTTTTGGGCCAGTTTGCTTCATTCATTTACTATAGGGTTTATCGTTTCGTCTCTTTGTCCATATAGTCGGCATTTGCTGTTTTCTTGTGTTTTGTCGATATTTGCTTTGATATGGTTGGTTCTTATCGAGTTATCTTGTGCTCAGTTATTAGAGATCCAGTTTCTAGGTTTACATGTCCTTTTCGCATCAATGTCCAAGTGTTTTCGTTGTTCCTATCTTTTGTCAATCTTATGAATCTTCCGTGTAGTTGTTTCTCTTCACATTTTTTCTTGTTATGTCATATGTCTCTCTGTTTTCTGTTATTTAAAAAAAATTAAACGTCTCTCGCTGCCATAATTATCCCCTTTCACTATTTAGTATTATGTATCATGTATATGTATGTACGTATGTATGTATGTGTGTATGTATGTATGCAGGTATGCATCTATGTACCTATGTACCTATGTATGTACGCATGCATGCATGTATTATTATTATCATAATAATTATTATTAGTAGTAGTATTTTTATTACTATTAGTATAATAATGATTATTAGTATTTATTTAATCTTTCTTATATATTTATTTATATATTGTTATTAAAATGCATTTATTTATATATTGTCTCTACAATACATTTATTCAAATGTGTTTATGTGAAAATCTATGTTTAATGTGCAGTTAACGGGCGGGGCTGAACTACTATCAATAATTTTAAGGGAAGATGGAGGGAGATTGGTAAATATGCGAACTCTTATTCTAACTAGTTTATCAATAAAATATACAAAATAATATAAAAGACAAAATAATTTACCGAAGAGAGGAATGTTATATATAGAAACCACATTAAAATCAAGACACCAAACATTATTTTCTGAGTCTTTATTCTTATATTATTGCGTAGATCTCAAATGGTTTTGATTTGAGAAATGGTCCAAGAAAGATTTAAGCTTAAAGGATATTTAGAAAACAAAACTTTAAACTGAACATGTGTTGTTTTTATGTCTGATGACTACTGAGCAAAATCAATTCAAACTTGCTATATTTGAATTTAGAAATAAGAGGTTTTCACCGTACTATCTATATATCAATAATAGTAGAATTGTCTGTGTGTGTGTATAAATTTCCCTACCAAATTTTCAGTATATAGACTCTAGGTTTGACATGAGGGGTACTAAGTTTTGGGAAAAAACTTTTAATCAATTTTTGGCCAGAAATTCGGCAGTAAAGGTGTCAAATTAAAACAATTTTACCTTTAAAAACTTTACCAAACTCCTCCGCCAAATTCGGATCTAAATACTTGAAATTTTAGATGTAAGTTACTTGGACATGAATCAAATTTTTGCTTTATATTTCAGCCCAAAACAATAAGTTTTAAAGGGACAAAAATTGGGGTCAATGTTCAAAAATTTGTCCCTTGCGGTCTCTACCAAATTAATCAACTAATTTTTGGTCTAAACATTTTAAATTTTACATAAAGTGTATTCAGATATAGGACAAGCCTTTTAATCGGATTTTGGCTGAATAGTTGGCTGGCAAGGAGTCAGAGTTTTAAAAAAAATCGACCTTTGCGATCTCTAGTAAACTATTAAACCAATTTTGTGTCTAAGTATTTGGAATTTTACATAAAGGATGTTAGGGTTTTCAGCAAGCTTTTCAATCCATCTTTGGGCGACAATTTGGCTGCCAAGATGTCAAAGTTGAAAAAGATGATCTTTTCAAACTCTACCAAACCCCTCCATTATTTCAGGTCTAAATACTTGATATTTTAGATGTAGATTACCTGGGCATGAGTCCAGCAGTACATAGGGCCCGGGCAAAACCGGGCCAACCTGCTAGTTCTCAAAAAACATTATTAACATACAAGGATACTGCAATGTTTGGAACATTGATTGATTAATGCTTAATACTTGTTAATAAAATTTAACAAATATTAGAGGTATATGAATTTTAACAAAAAGTGTCCAGGCTAGTTTTAAACCTTTTGTATTAAATTAAATTAAACATTATAAGCATTATATAAAATTATGCCTAACAGCGTGGTTAAAATAAAAATGATAGTTTCATTTTGTTTCTCTAATTCTACTATATTATGCATTTACTGATTTTTGTGTAGATAGTGATATGAGCCGAATAATAAGTACATACAAATATACATAGATACACACACACATATATGTATATATATATATATATATATATATATGTATATATATACATATATATATAAATCAATATACATATTTGCTCATGTAGCAACTTGCAAGGCTTGAAAGCCTGAAGATGATTAGGATTAATTACTATGATTGTAATGTAATTCTCATTAATGCTTGCGCATATTTTGGAGCAGCTGGGCGTGTGCATTTTTTAACTCTGAAAGACCTACACTATATGCAATGATTGAATTCTAACAGGAAGATGCAAAGTTCTCGAGATTGAATGAGGAACACTATTGCATAACGTTTTACTACGCTCATGTCTTAATATTACGTTACTTGTATTTACCGCCCTTTCTGTGGTTTTGCTAATTTAGGCAGGAGGAGGTGTCAGGAAGTTATCTGAATTGGCAACTAATGCACGTGCGTTACGTTTTCTAATAAAATATTTTGAAGGTTTTAAGGAATCTTGGTCCAGTGGCTTATTATCAGGTGATGGCGGGTAGATAGTCGTAGATATGAGTCTTTTCCATACGGAACACACAAACATCACACGCAAACAAAGATAGAGTTTTATATATGGAGAAATGTATTCTGTTATGAAGATTCCCATGTTTTAATTTTCCAAATAAATTGTTTGCATTTTTTGTAAGCCCCTTTTACATTGCTTTAATAGATGTTTGTTTTTAAATGGTAAGTTTAGAATGTGTTATAGCATCATTTACAACATCATATTTTATTATGCTCACGTGCAAATTGTACATATGAATAGATTTATAATTTAGGGACACTCTGTATGATATATTCGTTTTTACAGACACACATATCACACAGATATAGAAGTGTTCCCCTTCATAATATCTACTGTTATACGTATGGAGAAGAGATGTTTATAACACAGTTGCTGCATCTGCTTCATAAAGATGTGCAACGAGTTTGGCTTTGTCTGATGGCAAGTGCTCGTCTGAGCTCCAATCTATGCCTCCACCCTTTCGCCAAACTTTACCAAAGAACACTCGTCTAGCTGAAAACACTATCACTAGTTTCCACCCATTTTTTATCTGTGCCTAAACCTAAACATAGATCCGATGAACCTAGTTTCTTTCTTAAAACTGCACGCCTGGGGAGCTGTCTTCCATTTGCCTGCTTTCCCGCTGACTACAATTTGGTAATCTTCAAGTCCAACGTAAACAAGTTCTTGATGAGCCGTTTCACTTAAGTTCACAAATTTATCGAATTTCCATTACTATTGTCCAATTAACCACTGTACACAGGTTATCGCTTTTTCTTGAGTGGTCTCTAGGTCTTGATAAGTGGTGATGGCTATATAAAAAACATGACCAAGTCGACTGTGCGAAGTAACGTCACCGCAGAGAAAGAAGGACTCTGGGGTCTAGAAAATCACATATTCGTGACGAGTTTGAGATATAGATAAGTGAAGACGTTTTTGCGACACGGGAGACCGTAAAACTATCCTCTATTAGGTAACGTATTCAAGACACGGCAAAGCGGAAAAATGCGTTCGATAATTGCGAGAACGGGAAAAGACGTGTTTGTAATATGAATCTTCGGAAAATTGTGATTCGAGACGTGTAAGAGACGCGTAGGTGACGTTAAAACAAATAGGAAAAGTCAACCGTAAAAGAAGAAATGTAATGTTTAAATGTTTAGAAAAATGCGCGGTAGAAAATATTAAATATGAAATTACTTTACGAAATAGAAAGTGCATCGAATTTCTTCCTTTCTGTTTTTTTTTATTTTGCGAAAGAGTATAGGATCTGTTAGAAATGTAACAACGCCGTTAAAAAGATGTACATCCTACGTGTAAAAGTATTGCATAATGTTATGCTCTGTTATAACTCTAATGTTTGTGCCAAATTTTCACGATATTTTGTAAGTGATATACCAAAATAATGTTTAATTGTATGTGGAAGGAAAATTAAAAACGCACGGTTGAATCGATCTTTATCAAATTTCAAAGTCACTCTCTACAAAAGCATTAGATACATGGTTGTTTTTCAATTCTCAATCAAAACATTGTATTTTGAAAAGTTTACATTTTCAAATTTTCGATAGTATTATTATGTTTTCGCCGACGAATCAGAAAAAATAAACATGATTGTGAAAATATTCGTTTGACTCTTCGTTGTGCATTATGCAGTTAAAAAATTAAAAATAGCAACAACTTAAGAATTGTTTGAAGATATGTGAGAGAGAATCATTGAACTTCACAAAGGGTGACAAGGTTTCTGAAGAAAGCACAGAAATGAACGTAGCACTAAGTACAGCAAGTATAAGACGCATGAGGACGGTACGACAACCTTCTCGAGGAATGTAAGACTCAGAAAAATAAATGAGTGTATTTCAAAGTGAATCAAAACGCAATATGAAACAAAACTTGTATTATTCGTTCCGCAATTAAAACTGACCTCTTGGTTGCTGGATTAAATGTAAGAAAATACTATTCGCATATATAAATCGTACATATTTCTTTCAAGAACACATACCGAAAACCAAACATATCATAGACCGGTTGTAGTTTGTATAAACTTCTGAAAAGAAAAGTATGCACTTTTCGGAGAACGTAATCTGGTCAGATAAACCGAAAGTTCAACTATTCGGAAAAAAATCACAGCGACAAGTGTTTGGCTTTCAACACAGTTTAATTTGTGGGTGATTGCATTATATTATGGAAAATCTTTTCATCTTACAGTACGAATGAGGTATTTAATGATTTTAGTCGGCCATAATTACAAATTTACTACGAAAACTTACAAATGAAAAGTTTACAGATAAAAAAGTATTACTACTCCTAATTGTCCATGTCAGTCCCGTGATTAGAATCCAATTAATAATTTGTAGAATATTTTGAAAGTTAAAGTTCATAGGCAGAATTCACAAAACATCAAGCAATTTGAGGAATTATACCAAGAAGAATGATGTAATGTATCGGTAGATTAGTTTGCAATGCTTGTGACCAACTATAGAAAGAAA
Source organism: Euprymna scolopes (assembly GCF_053919585.1). Lineage (NCBI taxonomy): Eukaryota > Metazoa > Mollusca > Cephalopoda > Sepiida > Sepiolidae > Euprymna > Euprymna scolopes. The sequence continues at coordinate 124,540,572 of NC_136486.1, read as the reverse complement.
CCGGAAGTAGTTAAAGAAAAAAGATGCTACGAACCAAAATAAAATTTGTCTATCTAATACTTTTGCATAGGGTAATTTTGAACTTTGATAAACAACAGGGAATTAAACCTTGGGCTTAGAATTTTCTTTCCACATACTACTAAAGCAATTTGCTATTTTACAAGGTTTTACTTAACAAATATTTGGCAAAATAATGACATAAACTAGACTTATAATGATTGTCAGTGTCGGTATATGGATCCATTATATCAATATATATATATATATATATATATATATATATATATATATATATATATATATATAATATTTTGATTTAAAGAAATTCCCCTTTGGACTACAGTACAGTAGTCTTGCAACAACAGATGCCACATACAAATATATTATGTCGAGACGATTCGCCACTATCTTATCTAATTTTAGAACGCCATATTCAACACGTTAAGTCGTTAGAATAAACTCCTATATTTATCCCCCTAGAAAAGCACCATCAATACTGCAGCATCTTTAGAGGAAGTAGTTCCTATTTTCTCACTAAATGTTACGTTCAACTACCGCATCCAGTCGAGACCGGGAGGAAATATGCACATTCTACAAATATTGTGTTTTTAATATGTAACTGGATTATAAACTCATAGACATACCATGCTCTTTCCATTTCCATATTCTAAAATAATTAATTTTCTCTTCTCCACGCTCCCATTCTCATTGGCAGAGAGCTGACAATTCGATTATTCCGCAATCAACCTCTTAATACGTAAACGAATGCCCCAAACCTTTTCAAATATGGCGGCACTCTCTACAGAAGGCAATTGTTTTACAAAAAATAAACCAAGTAGGAACATAATAACCGCTCATAAACAGAAAATTAAATACATATAACCTTCAACTTACCTATAAACACATTAACAACACGCCACTATCTTCCAAAGCAAAAGCGAACCCTTAAAATATATACGGGTACCATTGTTTATTTGTCGCTTTTAAAGCGGCTTAACGAAGTTGACTAGATGCTATTTTTTTTCTTTTACTTTGTTTTGTAGCGGGTCGTTTTGAAATCTTTTATATACTTGTTTTACATTAAGTTTAAATCTGGACGATTTAAATTACTTAAAATTTTCTTACTATTAGCTAGATTTAAATCATGTTACTTATCTTCCTATATGTTTTTGAATATGGTGATTAAAACTCTCAGTTATAATTTGCATAATACGAGAGTTTGTCGAAATGACACTGGATGTACATCACCTTTGTTTACGTTTTTTATATATACATCTATAAAAAAATAACAACAGAATGCTGACAATGCAGGTTTACCCCGGAATATATTTAAATTATAAATTGGAAACATCTGAAATATCTGTTTATTTTCGTAACATTGCCTTGTAACTTTTTTCAAGCGCTCCTGATGCGTATTTTATTTCATTCAAATCAAATCAACGCTTCCATGTAGGAAATAATACCATTGACGTTAATCTCGCGTAGCCAATGCACTTTTCTCAGCATTGTAAAATATAACCGCTGAGAGCCAACGCGCGGATATTTACTATTGACTTTTCCTTTACAATATCGCAAGAAAGAAGAAGCAGAAGAAGAAGAAGAAGAAGAAGAAGAAGAAGAAGAAGAAGAAGAAGATATAAACAAATACTGAGAATGGAGTTTAACTCCGGAATGTATTTAAATTATAATTTTCCGGCATGTATTTAAATTATATATTTAAATTATAACAAATATATATAAACTGCGTCAATCAATTTATGGCAGATTAAAATAATATCGATATTTCAATGAGTATAGGTTACAAAATATAAATATTGTATAGTCAACTGACTGCTTTAAGGTTAGCCTTTTCCCAAAAACTTTACGAAAATCTATGCAATATTCACAAAGTTATTGCATTTTATTCTTTATCAAGGAATTTCCACTGCCCATCGCTTTATTGCAGATCTCTTAAAAAGTTGCATTAAGCAAAAATATAATGTCTAATCATGAAAACTACTTTTTATTAGATTTTTCTGTTAACGAATAATAGCAAAAGCACTTCCCAGGTGTTAAGCCTTACATTAATTAATTTTTTTCGCCATATCTTCTATTTTTAAATAACTGAAAACAACCTACTTGTCCACCGAAGAAGTCAATTGTTTGATCTAGAAGGAGTTAAGGTTCTGGCGACATCAACTACTTTCCTCCACATGACATCCTTTGAAGGAAATTGCTCTCTTCCCTCATAAAATCCTCATTTCAATATTGACCAGAGATGTTCAATAATGTTAAGATCCGGAGAACACAGTGGCCAGCATATGAGGGTTCCTTCAAAGAATCCAATAGATTTAAGGAAGGCTGTAGTCGCCCTAGCAGAATGGGACGGTGCATTGTCCTGCACATAAATAATTTGAAAGCGACGTGACAATGGTAGGTCATCTGGCCATGATGACAAATGTTTATCCTAAAAGGCCGTGTACGCATTGCTGGTAAGTTTTACACCGTCTAGAACTCAGAATGGTCCAACCACCTTATCCCCAATGATTCCCGCTCAAAACATGATGCTTCCACCTTCTTGTTGGCGATGATCTCTGTAAGGGGTTAGAGTTCCGTTCGAGTTCCAAACTTTGGTCCATCCACCCGGATCGTCAATAGTAGCACTTGTCTCATCTTTAAATAGGCACGTTGGAATCCATTTTCATGTAATTCTGTGTCCAAGCCATTCGTTTTACCATTTTGTTGTTTGCTCAATGGAGGCATTCGTGTTGTTATGTTCCTTGCCATCTGATTCATCGCATTAAATCGGGCTTGCCGAGATATTGGAGTGATTCAAGCACTTGCAAAATGGAAGCACTGGTGCTGTTTGGGTTTCGGTTGACTTCCCTACGAGGTGAAAAGTTTCTCCTGGTGCCCTTACCTTTTCTGAATTTTGTGTTGGGGTTGTTCACGAATAAAGCCAAACCTCTTGGATCCCTTGCCAGTTCCATAGCGAAATCCTTGATGAACAATTCTTCTGCAAGTTCAGCAACGATCCTTTCCTTTTCGATAACCATTAATCGCCCCATTTTAAGTATTTTAAAAGACCTGAAATAAAGTCATGGACAGTATAAATTATTAGATCATAATGCCATAACTTCGTGAATATCGCATCAATTTGAATAAATTTTTGGAAAATAACTAACATTGAAACAGTCATTTGATGATATAATTTTCATTTTTTTGTGAGGTATATTTAGTAATCTGCAATAAATCGATTGATGCAGTTATATATATATATATATATATATATGTGTGTGTGTGTGTGTGTGTGTGTAAAGTAAATCGTCGGTTACGCAAAGCATTGCTGGTAAAGGAATATATATAGATGTTTTATAAGCCAAAAACAATTTGTTTTCGTTTTCAAAAGGAGAAGTATTTTTCTACCGAAATAAATCAAAGTTCCGTACCACCAACGGACTTTATATACACCGGACATACCAACAATTATTCGCAAATTAATTATACAACATGGTGATAGATGAATAAATAGTTAAACATTTCCCTACTCGAACATTCCCGTCTGTTTGTTTGTTGTTTTTGTACTTTACTCTTGTGATTCTGGTCCTTTCCACATTGGTTTTGGCTGTTAAAACCTCCATATATATATATATATATATATATATATATATATATATATATATATATATATATATATATATATCGTGGTCGGCCAATTTCTCGTATTCGAGAATTTCAGTTTCCTCTTTCCTAAGTGTTTGGATCGCAGATGGCTTCTCAGACCAATCTGAGCGTAGACTTTGCGTGGGCACAGAAGCCAAGCAATGCTTGGTAGGGGGCGTTGTTATTCAGCACGATTTTTTTTTTTTTGCCTGCCTCTTGATCTCCACCAGTCTTCTTTCTGTTGCGTATCCTTTGGTAACATATATGATGGATTGGCGCCACAGGCACCGATCCTGAGATGTTGTTTCCCAAATGTGAAAATTAAATCCGGTGTATTTTAGGGTGGATTTGTAATTGATCCTTATATCGCAGTAGAAGGCGGCCAATAGGTCTTTTTCCTGTGGCTAGCTCCGAGTACAGGGTTTGTCGAGGGAGTCTGTTTTCATCCATTCTGAGGAGATATGCCCCAACCAGCGAAGTCTGTGCCACATGGTGGTGGCCTCAATACTGCAGCTGTTTGCTATCTCAAGAACGCTTGTGTTGGTTACATAGTCATACCATTTGATGTTTAATATAGCTCGAAGTTTTTGTTGGTGGAATTTTTCGAGTTTAATGAGATCACTTTGGTATATATTCCAGGTCTGACACCCATACAGTAGCGTAGGTATAACAATTGCGTGGTATACCATGCGTTTAATTTTTATTGAAAGATGTTTATTATTGAAGACGCGCTTCGTCAGTTTACCGAAAGCTCCATAGGCGAAGCCAATTCGGCTTTCTATTTCATTCTCATTTAACCACTTTTCTGATATTATGCTACCGAGATATGGAAAGTAATCTACTTGCTCAAGAGGAGTGTAATTTATATGAATGCTTAAGTCCTGTAAGATGATATTGGGTACTGGTTGTACTAACACTTTTGTCTTACCAATATTAACAGAGAGTCCGAAGCGATGGTAGGGTGCCGTGAAGTTGTTTACGGATCTCTGGATGTCTTCCTTGGAATGGCTAAGGACCATGTTGTCATCTGCATATTGAAGCTCTGTGATGTGTTGGAATTTCACAGGGCTTTGAGATTTTAGCCTAGCAGACTTGAAAAGTCCCCCATCACAACGGTACCTAATGTCCACCCCCGGTTTATTTGGGGGATGTTCGTTCAGCATTGCAGGAAGATATAAGAAAAAGAGGGTAGGCGCAAGAAAACAACCTTGTTTTAGTCCACAGGCAACTGGAAACTTTTTTGTTTCCTTGTCTTGGTGCGATACATATCCTTCATGCAGTGCCTAGATGCGTTCTACAAAGTGGATTGGGCAACCAAATTGCTTGAGAACTTTCCACATTGCATCCCTTGGAACGCTATCGAATGCTTTTTGCAGTTCATAAAATACAAGGTAGAGGGGTTTCTGTTGTTCCCTGTTTTTCTCCTGCAGCTGTCTCGCACAGAAAATCATATCTATTGTTCCTCGAGAGGCACGGAAACCGCACTGAGATTCTGGGAGGACGGATTCCGTGACTTGCAGCAAGCGATTCAGTAGTATGCGGGCAAGGATTTTCCCATTATGGACAAAAGGGCAATCCCACGACAATTGCCACATTATTTGCAGTCACCCTTTTTGAAGATGGTTACTATTACTGTGTCTTTCAGATCCTTTGGTACTTGACGTTCTTCTCACATCTTAAGAATGCGAGTGAATAGTCTTGCTTTCAGATGTTGTCCACCATGGTGGGTAAGTTCGAAGGGGATATTATCAGGCCCTGGGACTTTCTTTTCCTTTCATTTGCTCCATCGCAGTTAGAAATTCTGTGAATGATGGTGGTGCATTCACCCATAATTGCGATGGGTACTGTGGAACCATTTTGAGAAAGTCCTCATCTGCAGAAGATTCTTTATTGAGTAGAGTGGCAAAATGCTCCTTCCCACGATCCAGAATTGATTGTGAATCGTTGAGGATGGTGGCATTGTCTGCTGCACGGAGTGTTCCGATGGAGGATATGATGAGGCCAACAATTTGTTTTACACCGGTATGGAAATTTCTAAGGTCGCTTCTGCCAAAACCTCCAATTCTAAAGCTCTAGCTGCCAGCATTTGTTTTCTAGTTCCCGTAATTTTGATTGACACTGTTTTTTGCGGTTTCTGTAGATGTTGGTTTTATGCCGGCTTCGGGGGTCTTGTTCATGAGCATGGCGAGCGTTTATCTTTTCTTGAATGAGTTGATTAATTTCAGCACAGTTTTCATCAAACCAGTCTTGATTTTTTCTTTTTCTTTAAAACAACTGTGACTTTGGCTGATTCATTAATGATCTTACTGATTGACAACTATTCTTCTTTAATGTTACAAAAATTGGTTGGGTTTATACGAAGTTGTTCTTCGATGGCGTGTTGGTATTTTGTTTTGCCTTAGTTAGGTTAAGTTTTTAGAGGTTATATTTTTCCGAGATTGCTGTTTTAATTCAAATTTGGGCTTCTTTCTGGTGGTATATTCACCACGTGTGAAAACCAGAAGGTGGTTAGTCCAACAGTCATATACACTTAGTGCTGATTTAGTGATATGGATATCCTTTTTGTCTTTCTGGCGGACGATGACATAGTCTAGAAGGTGCCAATGCTGAAATCGAGGATGTTTACACGTGGTCTTAAATCTATTTGGGAGCTGGAACTGAGTGTTGGTAATGAATAGCTCATATTGTGAGCAAAGTCCTAACAGCAGGCGGCCGTTTGAGTTGCATTTACCAAGTCCATGCTTCCCAATGACAGAGTTCCAGAGTTTATGGTCTTTCCCCACTCTCGCGTTAAAGTCGCCCAGCAGCATTAATTTGTCACCTGGTGGGACTCTGGTTATAAGCTTGCCAAACTGCTGGTAGAATTCTCGTTTCACTTCACTGTCGACGTCTAGGGTTAGTGCATATGCCGAAATGACAGTAATGAAGTTATCAGAAGGCACTGGGACTCTAAGAGACATAAGTCTCTCATTTACGGCTGTTGGTGTGAGCTGATAATCATGCACGATATGTGACTTTATAGCAAAACCAACTTCGTGTATTCTTTTTTTTCATCTTTATCCCTTCCCTTCCAAAAAAGGGTGTATCCTGAACCCTTTTCTTCAAGCTTACCTTCCTATGAGAGTCGGGTCTCACTAAGTGCAGCAATGTCAAATTTAAGAGCCGCGAGTTCCTTTGAGACCACAGCAGTTCGTCGTGCTGGTCTGTCAGCGTCATTGAGGTCTAGAAGGGTTCTTACGTACCATGCACCAAAGGTTAGATTTGTGGATTTGTTTTTTGAATTTTTCTGGTTTCGACCGCAAAATAGGGTGTTCTACTGGATGCGGCTTTTCAGTCACGCACAGTTGTGACTTCCGATTTTAAGCCCTCATATTCTAGGGCCTTCCCTAATCAGGGTGGACAGCGGTTGTCCTCAATTGGTCTGCCCAGTCGTAGATGCAGGACCGAGTCTCCGGATAGTCACAGTTCCAAGAGAAGGCGACCATCACGTGTCCACCGCCAGCGATCAGGTCCAGACTAGGAGTTCTGAGTTTCATCCAAACTTGCTCCTTCGCCCTTGTCCCATCGCCGCTGGTCTTGTCATAGAAGAGAGAGAAAAAGAGAGAGAAAATCAAACCAGAGTAAAGAAGGAAAAGTCATTGGCATATGAATTTGTTAAGGGTGGGCATCAACTTGCCAGGAGGAAACCCACACACTGAGGCTCACAAACCTTCCCTCGCGGTGTTATATATTCGTTCTTCATTGATGTTATGCTTGAGGGGTACCAAATTGAGTTTTCGTTACATTTGAATATGTTATATAGAGTTCTTCATTTAGGGGCACTTTTTACGTTTGGGTGTATACACTATATAACATCAAAGATTCCGTGTGATTGTTTCTAATATAAATGGTTGTGTGTTTGATTATCATAAAGGGAATCGTGTGTGTGACATGTAATTTCTGAACCTACCTCTGCTTCTGCAAAACGGATCATCTGGAAATTTCTCATCCTGGAGGGAAACTTGATACCTGTTTGACGAAGATTTATCACTCCAAGACGATGAATGTGTTTTATAGTTTTTTATTTCACTTTCCCCAGAGGTCCTGCAGCAGGTGTAAAGTGAAATCTGCTTGTGTGGTTCTTCTTCACACACGTCAGCGTTCGTCTCCCCCCTCCCCAGTTAAGAGGGGGGAGACCACGGAAAACGTCCGTCTTCTTCAAAGCTCAAATCAAATCTCACAGATCTAGCCAACCACGTCACACATACGTAATTTGGTCAGCTGACCTTTGGTTCTGGTAAACGTGTCTACCTCCACGTTTACTCACCTCTCTCTCTCTCTCTCTCTGTCTGTCTCCCTCTCTCCTTCTCCATTCTCTTATAGAGACACAGAGAGAGAAAATAGAAAGAGTAAGAAAGCCAGAGAGAGGGGGGGAGAGATGCTCGTTAACAGCGGCATTTCTAGGTTGACGTGCGATATCTTTGAAATGGGGTTTAAACGGGCAACCGGAAAGGAAAACAGTTTACATGTTTGCTAACCGCCTCATATCCAGTCCCTGTGGCTATTGGGGTATTTTAAAGTCAGAGTTTTCCTTCTCTTAGCCTTGTCCCAGGCAAGGGACCCGCAAGGCAGCTGAGCAGGGGTTGGTGGTGTGTCAGGACGTGTCCACACAGTTGATGGGTTATGTCATAGCATCTCTGGGGCACACTGCTGCTCCGAGATCCCTGACATTTAGCCTGGTGCTGCAAGGCACCAGTATCCGTGTGTGGCCACGAGGAGGCATGTCAGGTGTCTTAACACTGGAGAGGCTAATTATACTGGCAGAGAAGGCTTACGCATGCATATATATATATATATATATATATATATACATATATATATATATATATATATATATATATGAAAGAGACGGAGGGTAAGAAATCGAGTAGAAAAAACACATAGAAAGACGAACAACCTTATGTACCAAATATATAAATCGTCATTTTCATTTTATTATATTGAATATATATATATAAAGATATATATATATATATATATATATATATATATATATGTGTGTGTGTGTGTGTGTGTGTACGTATATATATAAATATATATATATATATATATTATTTTATTTCGTATAAATTCGTTCAAAACTAGGCGTAAGAGACAAAAGTGCATACGCGATATTTAAGTCTTATACACCGCGAAATTAAGTCAAACATTTTAGTGATTTTTTTCCAGTTTTGTTTACTATAGGAAGTCGCGACTTCATTGAAAACACATAATTCTCTCACAAATCGCTCGCAGTCTTTGCTCCCTGATGTTTCAAGTCATAATTGTACTCGTCAACATTTTTGACACTTTCCCGAATTTTATTATTCCAATTAATAAATGCTAAATGCTCATATTTTAACTAAGCTCCGCACCTGTCAAAACACATTCAGTGTATTGCTAATCCATTTCTTAACTAAACCTGAATCTATCAGCCTTTAATCTTTCCCTGATACTTATAATTTAATAGGCAGTACAAAATATCCCAATTATTATAATGTTATATCACGACTATTATCTTCAGTATAAATCGACATCGCGTTTGAATGCAATAGATATAACCATTTAATATAGAACTAGAACGTTTGAATCGTTTTGATTGCTAAACATCATTATTTCTTTTATCCATTTATGTATAAATTTGAGAATGTGTCTGTGGGGAGACTTAATTACCTATATATTCAAGGAGTTACTATATACAGACTTGGAATTTAGTATATTGAGTATTCAGACGCGTGGACAGATTTTAAATTATTTTTTCTTATCCGAAAAAGCGCTGCTAATGAGTCCAAAATGAAAAAAATGATTACTTGGTGGTCAAAGGATGCTTATCTGTTTGTCAACTGTTTGACAAGGTTAAATAGTTTTCATACTTACCTCATTGTCTTAAGGTTTTGGTTTTGATTTCAGTTCCAGTATTTATTTTACTCATAATAAGCGAACTGTTTATAAAAAATATATAAAACTCACATGCACATGCCTCAGTTTTTATCTGTGTTTTTTTTTTTCATTAATTCTTAAAGGAATTTTACCTAACGTTTAATACCGGGATACATCGGGTACATCGAGTATAGCATAAATAATTCCTAAAACGTTTACAAATGACTAAGTAAGACCTATTGTTTAGAAGAAACCAAAGAAATTGAATATATCATACGTTTTTTTTCTCAATTCTTTCCCTTACTTTTGGACGTTCCTATTTTGAAAATAAATAAGTGTTATAATTATTTTACTACCCTTTGCAAATGATTCAGATGTTGGTATGTTATTTTGAATGATAATGACTACCGGTGTCAAAATGTCAACTTTTTACATTTATTATTTCTTACACGTATTAGGCCTTTAAATGTTGTCCCTTAATTTTGGACCAACTGTATATTGCTTTGTAAATGAGATTTGTAAATGAATTCAACATGAGCAAATTCTATTTCAAAAAAGGGACGGCGATTGTAATTGTCGATGTTATAGTGTCAGAATCCAAGCTTGGTGATTAGTCAAATATATTCATGGTAGCATATCAAAACAAATAAAATGTTTATACGCATGAGAAATAAAAATGAACGAAGGCATAAGCTTTTAAATTACAGGGCACTCAAACAGCTCAATTCAGTCTTTTCAGACTATGGATACCCGCTGAAGCGTGTCTGCGCCCGGATTACTTGCAGCAAGAGTTGCGCAATCTCAAATCAAAAGAAAAGGGGTCGGTTGCGTAATGCGTATGTGAATATAACGACATACATGTTGAATAATTCGGTTTTATATTTGATCATTTTCTGTATATTCACATACGTGTAAATACGTGTATGTCTATACATAGTATCGTTTAGTTGATCGTCTATATTGTGTATATTTTAACATGTATGCAACAGTTCTAACAGGAAACGATTGACGTGGACGTATCGGAACAATTGTAGAAAAAAGGTTATTTTTTAACAGATGTAAATAACACAGCACATATCAGAATTATTTACGAACATTTATTTTCATGATTCGGCTGGCATTTTAAGAGATTACACGTTTTTTACATCTTAGTTGCCTAAAATGATGCTGCCCTTGCGTGATTTTGAGTCGTCCGTTCTCTCTGATGTCCAGTTAACGACTCCTCAAATCTACATTTTATCACGTGTTTCATTACGTGCCTCAAACCAACAGCTGATGTCTCTAAACTAGTTATTTTTTTATGCAGTCCAAAAATCATGTTTATTTCTTTTTTCTATTTTCGCATTCCTTTTGCTATATTTATTATATTATATGCCAATCATTTTTCCCAATTAAATTGTTTATTTTTCTAATCATAATAATTGATCCAGCGACCCGCCGTCGCTCGAATCAATTAACAACAACAACAACAACAACAACAACAAAAACAACAACAAAAACAGCAATACTACTACTAATAATACTGTTTTGACCCACAGTAAATATGTCACCGGTGTAAATATAAACAATTACTTTTGCATTTGAGCATACAGCAAAAATACACATTAACTTTTAGAATTTCTCATACAAATTTATTTATCTTTATATGTCAGTAAATTAAAGACCAACGAAATATTCGATAAGCATGACCAATGATGCTTGTCTCGGGTATCAACAAGATGCTGACAAGAATCACACCACAGTTGTGCATGAAAAATTGTCGTATCATTATTACACAGAACGTGATGCCAAACCTATTAAGAATTCAGAATTGAATTGCTTCAGATTTTTACCCTATACAAAAGAAGTAAATCTATTGTTATATTAAAATCGAAACACTCGTTGAATAAAAAAATAAATAAATAAAGTTAATATAACAAAGTAAAGTAAATAAAGCCTATACTTACGCATGGTAATATGCAATTATTCACCTTGATTACTGAGATTACATATACATCAATAGGATATAAAGCAGAACGCATGTTGGCTTTATACAAACGTAAATCTATGGTTTTACTAAAAACGTACGGTTGAAATTATGCCCGATCAATGTACGATTGCCTGCCCTGCTGTTTGTCGGATGGAAACTTGTAAAGTTGCTTGAATCAACAGGGGCCTAATCGGATATTTAGTCGTGCCTAATTTACATCGTACATAACGCGTTTACTATATAAATATACGACTTAATAATATACGATTATTTGCACTTGCTGCTGATTTGCTATTAAACGAACTTTGACAATACTGAACTACTGGGTTTGTCAGCGTAAAATATCGTCAACATCTATTGTAGTATTAGTAAAATAAACAATAAAATGAATTTACTCACAAGTTTTAGTCGAGGTGTTATTTTTTGCAAATATATTTTTATATTCATGTAAAAACTATTTAAATTAAAACCCAAGACAATTATTTTTCCACTTCTCTGTGCCACTTTTATTTCATTTATTGTTTTCGTTAAAATCTTTGTAAAATATAAGTATCTTTTTTAGATTAGTTGCGCCTAGATTTTACTAATTATGCACGACTGAAAATCAAACTCGATTTATGTACGTAATTAAATCCTAAAAGACTGAGAAAGTTATTTGGCACACTGTGCTGAAAAAATAATTATCTCAGTCGTTAAGGGTATAATTAGACAAAACAATTTCGACAGTTTCGAGTTAGATTAAAAAAATAAAAACAAACAACAGCAAAAATAAGCAACAGTCGATAATAAGAACTTAGAAAAAATGTTCGAAAATCTTTTAAAAATTATCTTTCTTTGCTTTTTAGAGAAATCAACCAGACTAGGGATATAATAAAACGGAACTTCATGCAATATTGTTAAAAGAAAAAAAAGAAAAAAAGGTAAAAAATAAACAAAAAAAAAACCGTTATTTACTTGACTTCTCACGAGGACAGTTAGACAGCAACGTTTTAAATGAAAAGAAAACAAATTCCCCCAAAGGAGGCACACGGGATCGGAAATAGTGCATCAGTATTTAAGGATTTCTTCTACTTTTTACAAGGATTTTCTTGTGTTATGTTGTTATTTTGTTACAAAATTCAAATATTAAAGAAAACGGTCAATTGTAAAATTTAATTTGCAAACATTTTTAAAAAAACCCTCTCAGCTGAAAGTTGTGACTAAATTCTAATAATAAAGAAATAAACTTCTTTGTTTATTTTTTTTTGTTTTTTAAAACGATTACAAAATTAAAATCGTGTCAGTCTTTAAAAAATTGGAAATAGTAATCGCGAGTGGTAATAAAGTCGTTTTATTGTTTATGTTAATAGCAAAATATTTTTACCACTGACAGAATCAACAGATCGCCCGTTAAGAGAGAATATTTATTTAAAAAAATGGGGAGCTTTCTTTAGTAAATATCTTTTAGGTATGGACTTGAGAGGATATTTATCAAAAAATATCTATCGAAACTTATGAGTAAATTCGTTTTATTTATTACAAGATTGTTTTACGATATTTTGCGCTGACGGACCCAGCCGATCACCTGCGTCGAAGTTGCTTTAAGCAGCGACAATTAGTCATACATTGAACGTAGATAATTTTTAGTCGTACATATTTCGTGAAAACGCGTACATCTAAATGCAATGTCGTGTTTTGATCTCATCGCTATTTTGTTAAATAAGCCTAATTTTAATATGTATCGATTTAGATATTCACAGTGCTCTGCCAGCTTGTTTAAAAATATTTAGTAAATTTTGCAGTTAATTGTAGGTATTTCCTGATAGGGACCGTGACCTGAACGCTTCTACCAAGAACATTGATACCGCTTGCTGGAGCTACAAAACTAAGTCAACCGTGTACAAATGTCGATAGAGAAAGCATAGGTTTAATTGCTGCTGTGTCTTTCTTCTACTTTACAACCGTTAAAGCTTAAATGATCTCGTAGCGATAATGCAAAAGGACAATTTAAAAATGGGAAACTGTTGTATTATGTGTTAGACAAATATAATATTTCTATTCGTTATTTTGACTGTTCGGACTACTGTAATAAAACATATCAGCTACTATTCATTAAAATGAAAAAAAAAAACAAAAAAAAACACAAATATGTCTTTGCAGAATATAAAAACATGATATACTTCCTGATCGTTATTCCAAAACAGTATTCTATGTGATGGTTCTTCATATATTTACTCGAGTACCCTTTCACCGAAACACATTAAAGGAAATGATTGCATATTTTGATTAACCCAAAATACGCCACCGTTGTATTTAAAAAAATGTCAGGTGAAATAAAGCGATATGAATAAGGGGGGTGTTTAAAAACGCCGGTGTTAGTTTTATTCGTAGGTTGTTGTTCATAATATTTTCTGTGTTTCTAAATAAACAATCTGAAAAAAGGGAGAGTAAACACCAGAGGAATAAATTGTAATGATTACAATTACATTGCAGTTTAATATGACCACATCACACCCCGATTGTGTGCCATCGTCCATAGCTTACACAGACTTACACACACTGAGTTTTGTTATTTTTAGGCCGATCTCGTATATTAGATAGATAGATAGATAGATAGATAGAATAAGAATGAGAGGTGAAAACAGAGCGAAAAATAAACGGGAAGAGAAAGGACGGGGATTTTAATAATCAAATCAACCAGTTACATTTTGCGCGGGACAGTAATGACCTCGCTAGCTAATGATATAACATATTATTAAGGCCACCGTTTATTACTCCCACTGCAATGGAGATAATTATGCTTCTTGCCTTGTGTTGACGAATCTCGGAAGACCCTGAGAAACCCCTTCTGTTGAATATTACATTTCAATTAACAAGTTCTGCTGAAAACCACAATGTTTGAATAATTTATATCTTTCATTCATTTTTCTTTCTCTCTCCAACTATCCCTTCCCCGCCCCTATCTTTCCCATTTTATCTCCAAGACACATTCTTACACTGGCTATAAATTCTTCAAATCACCGCAAGGAATATCAATTAAATAAATTATTGTATTTTCTGCATCAACTATAGTTTATCTAGTATCATTTCTCGTGTATTTTCTATTCCCACCTTATATTTTTACAGTTTATTTCTTCCATTCTCTCTCTAAATACTAATGTTGGGACGATTAAACGAAATCGGGAATCTGAAAAATCAGAACTTATGCATGTATCGGAATCGGTATCGGTATCGGAATCGTAAGAAAGTCTGCAGATTTTTCTATGAAAAAACGATCCATTAATTTTTATTTTTTATTTGATTTTGTTTTAAATTTTCCACTGCTAATAGTAATAATAAAACAATATTTATTGATTGTAAAATACTGGTAAAAATAAAAAAGAATATTTGACCAACAACAGGTGTATGTTTACGCTTCAAAAATTAATGTTCGCTTTTACTGTACTCGAGAAAAGGTAACACATGTATAGAAGATATTTAGAGATTTATAAATAATCGGAATGGGAATACGAAATTGTATCGAAATTGGGAATTTCTTACAGAATAATTGCATCGGAATCTGAAAAAATGTTGGAATCGTCGCATCACTACCCACGTGACTTTGTAAATTTAAAAATTACATGCGATTCTTTTTTTTTTCATTTGTCTTCCGTAGTATTCTATTTCTTATGCTCCCTCTCTCGTTTAACATTGATATTTCTTCACTCCGATTATGATTTGTTGCATGGATGTTTGACTATAAAGAATAATTAATAAACAACTAAAACAAAAGAGACCTAGTAATGTATTCTATACAACTCAATTCATAGATTAAATAGGAGTCCATCCCATAACACGTTTACCTTTATGTACACGTAAACACCTTTAATACTCATTTTACAAGCGGAAAAATTAATTTTAATTACATTATGCCTGGAACCAATAGTGCTTACAATGCTTATAATAATAAAATGAATCACGTGTCAATAATATGTGTGTCAGGAAAGTACAAAACCTTCCTCTGGAACTGTACTTGTCTGTCCTTTTGACGTCTAACTGACTATACGTGCGTGTTTCAATTGTTTTTCGAAATTCTATTCTAAACTTCATGTTTTTGTTCACTTGTTTTTATCACGTGAACATAATCTGATGAAGAATCAAAAGTATAAGTGATATATTTTCATTCATTTCTTCTGAAGTAACCGTATGTAAGTGTTTACATGTAGGAGCCAAACACACTGTTGACTCCGTCGCAAGGAGACGACAAAAAAGAAAATAAATCGACTTCTTTCCAGTTAACCAAACGCGTTTATTTACATGTACTTTCTAGTTTGACCGTAAATACCACGCGTCTTTCTTGTTTTCTCTCTAGCTTTATCCTTCTTTTTTTACATAGGCGTCACCACATTATCAAGGCCAAGATGCCTCTCAAGGATAAGGGTTAAAGAGTGTACAGTAGAAATTGGACAATATAGTAATCATTAGTAATGAAAATTCGGTAAATTTGATAACTTATATGGAACGGCTCATCAAGAACTTATTTACGTTGGACTTGAACACAACCATATTGTAGTACGCTGGAAAGCAGGAAAACGGAAGACAATTCCACAGGCGTGCAGTTCAAAGAAAGAAGCTTTGTCTACGTTTAGGTTTAGGCACAGATAATGTGTGGGTGGAATTATTGATAGTGTTTTCAGCTAGACGAATTTTTCTTGTGAAAGTTAGGCGAACACTTTCCATGAAAATAACGATAGATCAGGACATCTCCTACGAGGCTACGAAGTCTATTTTGAACTCTATCAATGCAGGACAAGTCCTTTCTAGCAGCTCCTGCCTAGATGTGGCAACAGTAGTCCATCCTTAAACGTACCTGGCTCTTATATAGATAGAGAATTGCATCAGCAGTGAGATATCTACCGAATTGATAAAAAGATCCCACCATTTTTCAGCGGCCTTGGCAACAGATTTGATGTACGTGTTCCATTTCCGATCAGGAGTTATGGTCAAGGCCAGAAGCTTGTCAAAACGCGAGGCCTCCTGAAGACGAGAGCTATTCATTTCAATTGATGCAAGATGTGGATCAGAATGTTGATGATGTAAAGAGAGAAGCTTGGTTTTAGATGCATTAAAAGTAACCAGCCACTCATTTCCCCATTGTACTACGTGCTCAAGATCAGAGGAGAAAGAATCGGAGAGAACTTGGTCGTTTACTGTCTTAGATATGCTACCATAAATGGTAGTGTCGTCAGCATAAATGTCTACAAATGATGGAAGGATGTGATTTGGAAGATCATTAATGTAGATCAGGAAAAGAGTTAGGCCAAGGATTGACCCCTGGGGGACACCGGCATTAATACTGTGAGCTTCTGATTTTTGCCCCTCAACTACTACTCTTATGTACCTATGAGAAAGAAATGATTTAATAATTGAGAAGACATTTCCAGCTATACCATAGCTAGAGATCTTATGAAGTAAACCTTTATGCCATACCCTATCAAAGGCCTTGGATATGTCAAGAGCAATTTCCCTAGAAAGGTTGCCTCCGTCGAGAGATTTGCTAATCCTATGAGATATAACTGTAAGCACATCTGCTGTAGATCTAGTAGAACGGAAACCATATTGAGTGTCACTAAGAATGTTATTTTTGTTGAGATGGTTGATCACTTCTGTATTTAACACAGATTCCAGCAACTTACTCATGACGCACAGGAGACTTATTGGCCTGTACTGAGAAGGGGATGAGCGATTACCTGAATTCTTAAATACAGGGAATACTGATGAAATTTTTCAGGGAGATGGGAAACTATTCTCCTTAGGACAACGTTTAAACAGTTTTGTAAGTATGGGCGCTAGTTCAGGTTGAATTTTTTGGAGTACTATAATCGGAATACCGTCAGGGCCAGTTTCTTTACTGGAATCAAGGTTTTAGATTAGCTTGGCAACGTCACGTACAGATATACGTATATTGCATAGCGTGGTTTCTTATACAGGAGGAAATATTGGGGGTTGGCGGCCTTGGTTGCAAAGGGTAGAATTAGCTGCAAAGTTCTTGGCAAAGAGTTTGGCTTTGTCTGATGCTGACGAGATTACCTCAGGTCCATTGATAAAAGTTGGGATAGAGCACACGCTTCTGTTCAGGATTCTGTTAGCTATTTGCCAAAACTGGTGGGAACTAAGCCGCTGCTCAGCTACTTTGGACTTAACGGATTGAGCATACAGCTCTCTTGCGTTCTTTATTACTTTCTTACAATGGTTGCTGGCAGACCTGACAGCGGCTTTAGTTTCCATACATCTATTACGTTGGAAGCAGTGGAAAAAGTGATTTTTGTGCGCAATAGCAGCAGCACATTCTGGAGAGAACCATCGCTGGATGTTAGGTTTTTGCTGAAACTTTTTCGAGGGTATTAAACGGTCTATACCTACAATTAACCATTCCGTCAGGTCTGATACTATAGAGGACACATCCTTTATAAACATGAAATGCAGAGGTAGATCCGATATAAATGTACGGGAGCTATCCCAGTCAGCCTTAGTGTATCGATATACTGTACGATGGAGAGGTACGTCTGGGGACTTATTACATTTCATTTTTATCTTAATTGATAGAACAGAATGGTCGGAAGATCCAAGAGGCGACAGAACAGAAACTGAACATAGTTAAGCGCAAGTTGTGAGAAAAAGGTCTAGTAGGCTCGCATACTGGCCGTCATTGTCGGCCACAAGGGTGGGTTCCTGAACAATCTGAGTGAGGTCCTAGGCAATGGAGAAATCATGACAGAACCTCCCCTCATCATAGGTCTTGTTTGAGTGGGTCAAATATTCGACGTTGTGAACATTGAAGTCTCCACATACGTGAATGTGAGCTGAAGGATAAGCCGATAGGACTTGGTCAATTTTCTCAGATATGCTTTTAAAGATAGTAACTCCGCTATTGAGGGGGCGATAGAGAGTAAATATAAATGCAGTAGTGTGAGCTAAAGCAACCCGGAAACACATATAGGGTAAGTTAGGATCTTCCCTGGAGATGCCCCTTTCCACATGGAAAGCTATCTTTAATTTAGGCACATGTTCTATGCGAATGGCGATCTTGGGGGTCAGATTTAGAAGATTTAGACTTCTGTTCTCTCGAACGAGCACTCTGGTTTGTGGACACGTTCTTTTTTATAATCTTTTTCCTTTCTTGCCGTGACGTCATTTCGCTCACGACTTGGTCATTAGCATAGAGCTGCCATACGCGCGTCAGCACACTGTTTAAATTGATACAAAGGTTGGGAAAAAATTTAAATCAATTGTCCTTTATGTTAAAGGAAAATGTATTACATATATGTATGGAAAAAGCAAAAGGAATCCAAATTAAACACAGAGACAACTCATCAAAATGAGATGTTTAATGTGTTCGTTTTGATTACCGATCGAAAACTTTAAACCAGTAAATATCTTGTTTTTTATCATTTCTTAGCCTGCATTTTTAAAAAATCTTATTTTGTCGCTCTTGCACACTTTGATTCTTTGACATTTAATGGCAAATGGTGTATTTTAACATCATTGCAAATAAGTTTATGTATAATGAGTTTCAAGGCACAAAACTACGCGCTCCTCATCACATACTTTCTTTCTCTGTCCAGCTTAATACTATAATTACTTTGATGACGTTTCTCTTCCAGATGTAAATAATAGATTACGTGTATCTTGAGGTCACACAAAATTCTATTACATTTTGCTGTTTTTAAACAACGAGAGATCAAGGAGCGAAAATACAGACACAAGTCTGATAAACCGTTATACATCTATGGAAAAACATGGTATATAAGAGCGTCTGAGAGTGATTGATAATATCGAAATAAGGTTTGGTCACGTGAAAAAGTAATTACAAATCATGGTTTATTAGAAGAATTAATTTTGTTTCTTAAAAGACATCTCAATCACAAAACTTCGTAACGCAATGAAGTTTATTCTCTGTTATCAAATTGTTGATTCGTTTAGCGGTAGTGAATTAATGTGCAAATACAGAAATATATTTTCCATGAATATATAAAATAATAAATAATTAAACAATCTATTACCACTTGAAAATAATTTAAAAAATTTAACAGTCAATACCCACTTGCTCTGAAACTCAAATTTTGAGATACTGACCGTCACTAAGATTAATCAGTTTGACGATTTTCAGAAGAATGGCAATTTTTAATGCAAATTCCTGGGTTTATTTACTGAAAATTTGTAAATGCTGAGATCGATTGAGTCAATTCACGCCGCCATATTTATAATAAATAAATAAGTTTGCAAAAAAAAAAAGAAATGTTTTTTAGTTTATAATATGTTTTCCATCCAAATAATTACATTGTTCGATAATAATTTCCCGCTTTCTGTTTTCAAAAAGAAAGTAATTGCTTTTCTGGTTCAAATGATACAAAACTTGTTCAAAACAGTTCTTTTTTGGATGATATTTGATTTCCAATATTCTCATGCGGAAGATATTTTTGAAGATTAAACATATTGAAATTGCTACAAAGTTGTTGTGCATCGATAAGTCTGGCTTCTAAAAGGAAAACGAGAACTACGAAACTGTGGCTGTCAAAGGGATATCAATTTGCTAGATGATTACATAAAAAACTCCATACAACAATATGATTACCTGTTTACTAAGTAATGTCACATCTCATTTATTTGATGTTGATATGGTTAAATCATAGTCTGCGTGCGTCAGAGTAGAAATTGCTAGTTTACACTATAAGTCAATTATGTGGGAAAGAACATGTTATGATTAAGCAGTTTTCAGTGTAACACATAACAAATAAATTAGCAAATAATTGGTTTATACAAGATACTTTTAAAGAAGGTCGGAGATTTCATCGACCGAAACTCTAGAACAGTATTCCGAATAATAAAAATTATTCGAATAATCAATCCAGATCTAAATAACAATAGAAACATAAATCTTTCAAATTCTATTTACTAAATAAATAAATGATTCCTAATAAGAAATATGCTCCGCTACCTATGATTATACTCGCCGGGATATACGACGGTGCTCGGGATAAAATAAGGATCAAACCATATTACGCATTCTCAATACTTTTATAGTCATCGAAATCAGTGAAATTTCTCACTTTCAATCCTGCCTATTGATTGCAGTCTTTAGACAGGGGTTCATCACGGTGTACTTGGAAGAAGGTTAACATGCCTCTACGCAGTAACTTAGTCCACAATACATTGTAGTATAAATATTCCTGTAGAAGAATCTGCTGTAAATCATATAAAATAAGTTGTATTTAATGGATTAAACAGAACTGTAAAGTGCAAAAGTAAAGTATAATGATTCAGCTAAGTTCTAAACCAAACATCCATTTCAACCTTTCCCCAGTCTTATCAAATACCCCACTGTTGACTTGATACGCCTGGCTCTTTTGTTTGGGCAGTAATAAAACTTCTCAAATTCAATTGGTCAAAATCGGGCTACCGCTCCTTTCCTAAGATTTTTTTGGATTACTTATGTTCCATAATTATTATAGG
Source organism: Euprymna scolopes (assembly GCF_053919585.1). Taxonomy (NCBI): domain Eukaryota; kingdom Metazoa; phylum Mollusca; class Cephalopoda; order Sepiida; family Sepiolidae; genus Euprymna; species Euprymna scolopes. The sequence continues at coordinate 124,519,592 of NC_136486.1, read as the reverse complement.
AATTACGATAGAAAACCTATCTAAGAACCTTTCCTGTCACATAAAAAACTTTTGTGTTAAATTTGTATAAAAATGTGTCGGATTCGATATGGAACCAACTCACATACACAGACACAAGCAGACACACACACAAACATAGAATGATGATAATTTTTTTTATTGTTTTGTGTATTTTTATTGCATATTATTGTTTAATGGTTTTCTTTCCTTTGAATAAAATCTATATATTTATAAAAGTGATAAGGTCTCTCTGTCTGTGTGTGTCTGTGCACATTTCCGTACGAAATAACTCTGCCAATTCGCAATCTAGAGACTCGAGATTTAATATAAGGAGTACTGAGATTTAGAAAATTTAGAAATTTGGATGTCAATGGGTAAAAGTTCAACGATTTAACCGTTGAAAAATCTACCAAACTCCTCCGCTAATTTTTGGTTAAAACACTTGAGATTCTAAATGTACATGAGTCCGACAATATTTTTCGGACACTTTAGTATTCGACTTTCCGAGTACCATAGAGTGGCGAAACTCCTTCAATAGAATAGCATAAACATATAAATACAATACCTGTAATAAAAATTGAAGAAAATCGATTAGGTAAGGAAAATATTGAATTTTCATCATGCTTTACAAGACACACGCGACATTATTTTTCGGAAATCGTTGAAAAACTGTTAATAGTCTGTAATATCACCTTTCTTCTCAATAACTTTTATCAATCACTCTTCATAATGATCAAATATATGCACAATAACATTTCTACCTGTCTCTATTAGTTGTTTTTGGCATCTAGTATTCGTTCGTTAGTTGAGCCTCTTTCGTTATTTCAGGTCTATTATTTACAAGTTGCGCAAGCATTTCCCAAACATTTTCTTTTAAATTTAGATCTAGGTTCTTTGCAGGCCATTCCAAGGTAGTTATATTCACTTTAGCTATCCATTCTCTCATGAGTTTTGACACAGGGATGCTGCAATTGTCTTGCTGTAGAACGAAATTATTCCTCATCTCTCTTCTTACCTTTGTAGGGCTTTCTCGTTTAGCAACTGTTTGTAGCTTTCGCTGTTCTGTCTTCCTTTCAGCGACTCCAACCATATACAGGGAAACTCCTTTAATTTGAACTTCCTATAAAGTTGGACTTCCTCTCATTTAGAATTCCTCTCATTTGGACTTCCTCTCATTTGGACGTCTTCTAAACCTGGAGTTTCTCTAAACTTGAACTGTCTCGTCATTGAAATTATGTTAGCATATTTGATGCGGAGTTGCAGTAAAACTGTTTACAGGGTTTAGTCAGATATTGTGCAGAAATGCTAATATTGGTAATATGTAATTAATGTAGATTAGCTATTGATAATTAATTTACACTAAATTTGATTTTCAGATTGCTATATTTAAAATAGTGTAAAACAACACATCACAATAGTTTGCAACTCTAAAATAAAACAAGTGACTTTGACTTTACTCGAAATACGTCAAATTATAGAAAAATTAGATTCTGGAGTTGAAAATAGCTTTATATTGAGAGATTATAAGATTGGAAGAAGTACACTGTTTTACATCGAAAAGAAAAACGAGGAAATATTGAAGGCTGCTCCTTTCTCTCCAAATAAATATCATATCAAAGAAAGGGCTCTTCGCAGACCAAAGCAAGATTAATTCGATCGAATATTGCATGAGTGGTTTGTAGCAAAACGGAATGACGGTGTAGCAATATCACGGCCCACGTTAATTGCTAAAGCAAACTCTCGCGAGGAAGAGTTGAATATCGCAGAAGATAGGAAATTCAGTGATGGCTGGCTTAGGAAATTTAAGAATAGACATGGTATAAGACAATTAACAATGTTAGGCGAACAACGGTCTGCTGATACACACGCAGCATCAAATTATTGTGACAAATTCAAGACGATAATTGGTTTAACACCAGATGATGTTCTCAACGCTGATGAAAGTGGCGAAAATTGGAAGTGCTTTCCTACAAAAACATTAGCCGGACCCGAGGAGCAGAAAATAAAATGATTCAAATTAAATAAAGAAAGATTAACAGTGATAATATGTGCTAATGTTCTGGAACTCATACACTTAAGCTTCTTGTCGTCGGCAAATCAAAGTGTCTCCGAGCATTGAAAGGATTTTCGCCTTTACCAGTATCTTATTACTATTCACGAAATTGATGGATGAATCAGCAGTTGTTTAAAACATATTTTTTGCAAGAATGTGTGCCAGTTGTCCAGAGGCGTTTTCTTGAATTAGGTAAACCTGATTCAAAGTTCTTGCTTCTCTTGAACAATTATAGAGTATATCCTCCTGAGCCAGAACTAGTGTCATCTTGCAGGAATATTTTTGTGTGCTACTCACCACCTAATGTGACTTCTTTCACCAAACCTGTTGATCAAGGAATTATTTGGAATTTAAAATGTTTCTACAGAAATGATTTCATGATGAATATGATAAATAGTACCGTGAGTATAAGGGATTTTCAGCGCCATTTTACTATCAAAGATGCCATATTTTCCCTCGCAAGTGCATGGAATCAAGTTCGAGCAAGCACATTAACAAAAGCATGGAGTAAATTATGTTCAGCGCCAAATGTTTTTAAACAAGAAGAATCAGAGAATTCATCTTGGCTAGAAAAAATTCTTGAAACCAAACGGTGACGGACCAACCACACTGTTCTTAAATCACTTAATGCAAATGATGTTGAAATGTAGGTGCAAGATGAGGAAACTACTGATAAATATCCTGAAGGCAGGTATGGTGATGAAAATAGCGACAGCTCCTATTCTCTTGATCCTAATGTAAATAACCAAGACCATTCTGATGAAGTAATACCATGGGATGATGCAAAAAAGTCTATGAAGACGGTTATAAAATTTCTACATAAAAACCCTTACTTTAGTGACAACTATGTTTTGCAAGCAATGTCACTCCGAAGAAGTATAATCATAAAGAAGATACATAACCAAGACATTATAGATTTTCGTTATCGCTTACGGAATACAATGACAGCGCCCGAGAGCTCAATTGATGAAAATAAAAACTACAATGAAACTCATTCAATGAATAAATAAACAAAAAACCTGTATTTTATATAAATGTATGATTTCTGTAGATGATAACTTAAGTAATAAATACCTAACAAGTAAGAGCAGATTTAATTTATTTTCAATGTTTTTGCTCCTGGTAATACTATTTAACAATTCTTACTTGCAACATATCGTAAACTCAACTTAATATATACTTGAAGTATAATATAGCAATGCATTTCATTTACTATTTCTTAATTCTTAGAAAATTAAAGTTAACTGCAGCACATTTTTTTATCACGAAACTTGAACAGCATCCTCTAATTTGAGCGAAGCGGATGTTCACATTATAGGAGTTATACTGTATTTCCATTAGCAAAGATCATACCCCAAACCATAACTTCTACTCTTCCCATCTGTCATTTGTTCAGTACAACAGGCTCACAACTCCTAGACCAAGTAAACCATCCATCGAACCAATCAAACTTTAAACCCTTGTGATCAATAAATATTACCTTCTTAAAGTCAACATGCTTTGTTAACCACCTTTTAGCACTCTGCAGTCTTGATCCTTTGTGTTTCTTTGTTAGTGTATTTTTTCTAAGCCTTTGCATACTTCAAACCAATTCTATGCAGCGTTCTTCCTACTGGTCGGACGTTTACATCCAATTCAAATTTCTCCTTCACTTTTCTAGCTGTAACTTTTTCTTCAGATGTCAAAATCCTTTTCATTCTCCTTTTAGTCATCTTACCAATTGATCTTTTCCGGTCGGAGTTTGTCTTCAGCATTTATTCGACCGTTGATTTCGACAGCTTCTAATCCATCTTCTCGCTTCTTCAATGCCAAAAAAACGATTTCTTTTGAATGCATTTTACCTAATTAAACTTAATTGTTTTGCTAGTATATTAGCGCACAGAATTGATTCTAATGATGCCAGCTAAGTGTACAAGCAGAACATTTGCATACAGCAACATATACAAGAACGTAGCTCTTAATAAAATAGGATTTTTTGTCATGTTCAAAAATAGTGTCGCGCAAGTTTTCGCAGAAATCACAAAAAAACTAAAATTATCAAAGCCAAACTAAAACAATGATTACACTAGTAGTATATTTTCACTCCTCAACTACGCACTTACAATCTCAAAAGGTTTTGGCACTAGTACCCACCTTTCAAAATGTCTGAAACATATTGTCTGTCCCTGTAGATTACACGGGCATGGATCAAACTTTATAATTTGATTTAAGACCAAAACAATACATATTAACGGGTTAAAATTGGGGTCAAAGTTAAAATTAATTGACCTCTGTTGTCTCTAACAAATTATTAAGCCAATTTTTGGTCTAAACATTTGTAATTTTAAATATAGTGTATTCAGACATAGAACACGCTTATTAATCTTATTATGCTGAGAATCTGGCTTACAAGAGAAAAAGTTCTAAAGATTTTACCTTTGCAGTCTCTAGCAAACTATTAAGCCAATTTTGAGTATAAACATTTTAAACCTAACCTAAAGGATATTCAGAGAGGCAGAAAACTGTTTAATCAGTTTTTTGGTCGATAATTTAGCTGACAAGAGGTAAGAGTTGGCAGATTTTACCCTTGCAGACTTTACCAAACTCCTCCGCGAATTCTGCGTCTAAACACTTGAAATTTTAGATGTCGGTAACTCGGATATTGGTCAGACATTTTAATTTGATTTGAGCCCAAAACAATAAATCTTAAAGGGTCAATATTGGGATCTAAGTTTAAAAAATTCCACATCTGCGGTCTCTACTAACTTTTCTCTATGGTAATTAAGGAAGCCTATTATATAGAAAGGCATTATCGTATATATGCACAATTTTTAATATATACATATTCACATAAAGTTATGAACAGTACATAGGGCTCAAGCAAAGCCGGCCAGATTTGCTCATCGTCATCATAATGGGCTCCTTGCCCGGACCAATGTGACTCTTCCTATCCAGAATTTCCTGTCTTTCATCAGTTGCCTCAGATCTTTATGTTCACAGTTGGCGTCCTGTGTTATTTTCTGGATGTACGTGGCTCTAGGCCGTCCTTTGTTAGCGCTTCCGTGTCGGTGTCTATAGTAATACATCACTCACCAATTCATGCTTGCTCCTCAGGCAATGACCAGCAAATCGAAGGCGTCTTTCTCTGAGGGTATTAGATATGGCAGGTAGGTTGCCATAAATTTGCTGCGTCGTTGGATGATTTTGCCAAGATATCAAACGTACGGGTGTATGTGCCGTCTAGTTTTTCTTCCAATCTGTTGGTGAGTGTCCAGGTAATAGCACTGTAAACAAGGACAGACTCTACCACTGCCCTGAAAACCGCCTTTTCAGTTTGTTAGTTAGTCTATACTTAACGCAGCCCATCCAATACGGCACGTGCTTTTGAGATGCGAATTTCGATATCTCTCTCTGTGGAAACTATATTGCTGCCCAGATACGTAAACGCAGCGATTTCTTTAAGTGTTGATCCAACCAGAGCCGTAACCTCTCCTTTTACATTGAAAGTCATAAACTTATCTTATCCGCATTAATGTGGAGGCCAATGTCATTTGCATACTTTTCTAGCTCACGTAACAGTGTTTGCGCATCAGCAGTCTTGTTTGCAAATAAAGCAATATCGTTTGCATTATCTGGAACAGTTGTGTGTGCTGATTGATGACGTCTGTTTCTGGATTCATTTAGGGGGAACACTAGCGTGTTGTGTATATCAACAGATGTGCAAAGAAGTGAAAAGAAAACGGGCAAGAGTATCTTCTTGTAGAACCCCGGTGCGGATGTCGAAAAATTCAGTGTCCCCATCTGTCGACGTGGCCATTGTTCGAGTGTACTCATATAGCATCATGATAGCATTAATGAATTCATTTGGAATACCATATACTTTTAATATTCTGGTCATTTTTCCTCTATGTACGGAGTCGAATGCTTTGGAGAAATCCATAAAGATAATGACTGCCTCAATGTTTTTGGCTTTGACTCCTTCCATTAGTCTCCTAATAACTAGTAGTAGAGCGATTCTTTTTAAATCTATTCTGGTTCTTTCTGAGCACTTCTCGATCTTTGGTTGGATGCGGTTGAAAATCATGCCATTGTAGATTTTTGCTGCAATTGGAGTGAGTGTTATTCGTCTGTAGTTTCTTGGTATGCTTAGGTTACCCTTCTTAGGGAAGGAAAGTATGCATCCTTCCCTTTATATATAAATAACTTTTTGTTTATATACAGAATTGCATGAAAAATTCGATTCATGCTGAATTGCTAGTAAGTACTAAATGTTATAATTATTTATGCTGCGTTTTACCTGAAGTAATATCTTGTTGAAATGGAGTGTACGCTAATTGCCAAATAGAACATATTACTAATAAATAATCGCAACATTTTCATGTTGCCTTAAACGTCTGTATGATACGAGATTGCTTTAATTACCAGTAAGCGATGATTGATAGGTTTTTAATAATTGCTAATTGTTATTTTCGCTTAGAAACAGTGTATTATCTGATAGTAGAGTTCAAAAAAGATAAGAGGAAATGTGTACATATATAAATTAGAGGATATTTAAGTTAATTAAAAATATAGTTCCCGCCTTTATTGCTTGTTTTATATTCTAACAACTCTTTTAAACTAGGAAGTGGCAATATCATATTCCTTCGAAGTAACCAGACAGACAAAATACATAACCCGCATTTCATATAAAGGCAAATAGTTCCTAATATTTTTTATCGTAAGACGGCCAGCAAAGAAGTATAAGAAAGTAGACGAAAATCTTGCATTGCACCACACCTGATATTCCAATAGAAATGGCTGAGTGCCAAAGGCACTTTAACATTAAAATAAATAAACCACATTCAAACCTAGTATTCTCTCTGGACACTGGCATCATTATTGCATACGTAAATGTTCATGCCTGTGGATAATTGCACGCGTAATTATCCTCACAATCAGCAAGGCTTCTCTTAGGCCATAGCTGTGAGTAACCATGTGTTTCTATTAATTGCACCGTGTATGCAGTATTCTGAATACATTGATACTTGTTTACGTAAGCAGATATTACACAAATATTAATTCTAGCGACATACGAATAGACAGAATTTTAATTGCAATCTTCCCTCTTAAATTAGACGTATATATATATATATATATATATATATATATATATATATATATATATATATATATGTTTATTTTTTTTTTATTCAATTTTCATCCCAAACAAGGCACAGTGCCACTTTGAAGCAGGGGGCTACTATCTGGGACTTAATTTGCGGGGTCATTATGAAGGGAGATGCGTAGAAAGATGTTTGTTAACATTACACTTGAACTTCTGCATATCATTGCAGTTGGGAAAGCAGAATCCCGGAAGGGAGTTCCAAAGACCCGCAGTTCTGGGGAAGAAACTATTGGAGTAAAAGGCTTTCTTGCACCTAGGGATCTCTACTGTAAAGGGATGAGACTTAGTAGCTTGTCGGGTTTGTCGGGGGTAGTTACGTCGGGGAGGTACACGTGTTTGCAGTTCGTCAGAGCATTCACCATTGAAGTATTTGTAGAACAGGCAGAGGGATGCAACATCTCGTCGATGGGACAGAGGCTGAAGCCTAGATGACAGTTCAGGACCTATCAGGTTGGCGACTCTCTTTTGAATCTTGTCCAGGAGCGAGAGACAAGAAGCAGATGCACAAGCCCAGATGTGACAACAGTACTCCATACATGGCCGAATGGTTGCCTTATAGAGGTATAGGAGACTGTCAGGCGTAAGTAGTTTTCTAGCACGGTAGAGGGAGCCAACCTTCCTTGCAGCAGCCTTGGCAATGCTCTCAATGTATCTATTCCAGTTCATATTCCCTGTAAACGTTAGGCCGAGGAGTTTAAAAGAAGTACTTTCAGGTAATGTGTTCTTGGCAGAGAAGGTTTCTTGTAGTTATTGAAGGAAATAAGTTTAGTCTTGGCAGCATTGAATGTGACCAACCATTTTTGTCCCCATTCCACTACGGATTGGAGGTCATCCTCTAGCGTTTCTGCCATTTCCTTAGATATGTGTTCATTTGTTTTCCCCTCATATCTGTTATAGAGAGTGGTGTCATCGGCAAATTTACCCATCTCCGAAACAATTTTATCAGGGAGGTCGTTTATGAATATCAGGAATAATAGAGGTCCAAGGATAGACCCCTGAGGTACTCCCGCATTTATGTCATATTGTTTAGATGTACGACCGTCGAGGACAACTTTGATTTTTCTATTACTTAAGAAGGATTTAATTACATTATAAATTCTTCCAGTGATTCCATATGATCTAATTTTCCTTAGAAGACCATCGTGCCATACCCTGTCAAAAGCCTTAGATATATCGAGGGCCACCGCTCTACCCTCCCCTGTTTCATCCAATGAACGGTATATACGTTCAGAAACTACAGTTAAGATATCTGCTGTTGAACGGGCTTGCCTGAATCCATATTGTTTGTCAGTCAGGAGTTTAGCAGCTGTTAGGTGCTGGACTAGGGCTTGATTAACTAAGGACTCAAATATTTTGGCGAAAAGCGGGAGGAGGCTAATGGGGCGATAATTTAGTGGGTCAGTTCTTTCACCAGAATTCTTTAAGACTGGTACCACAGAGGCGGTTTTCCAGCAGTCGGGAAAACAAGATTCGTTAAGGCATTTATTGTAAAGTTTGGACAGAACTAGAGCAACCTCGGCAGAGCATTTTTTTAATAGCACAGCCGGAATGAGATCTGGTCCACATGCTTTTGTGGTGTCTAGGTTTTTTATAATAGCATGTACCTGAGAAGGGGTGATTTTCAAATCGTCTAGTGAGGCGTCTGTTCGCAGAGGAAAATCAGGTTAGTGGCAACATATGTGCATGCATGTTTCTGTAATCACCCGTTATGCGGGAGGTTACGCCTTCAGGCCAAGAATTTCTCTCAGAAACTGCAACTCAAGATACAAAAACATTTTCTTATATCACTTACAAAATTAGAATTTGGTCATGAGATAGGGATGGGGTCAGTCTGGGGGGAAGATAAGCAAGGCCTCTGATCAATCCATTTATCTCAGGCTTTTATTTTTTCTCATCTTAACTTCGGTAGGGAAAATTTTAATTTTTTTTATAACCTTAAAATTCAGTATCTACCATCCGTTGTAGCATTGTGAATTGCTTGAGAATTCAGACAGTATGTAGCCTATAACCAACGGTCAAAACAGCCACCCAGTATGGGCAAAACGATATATCCGATTTTCACACACGCATATTTCGGAAGTATACCCGCACATAAGTACAACGGAGTGGATGCACACATTTTGCATATTCCCTTACACATACGCGCAAAAATATAAAATATAAAAATGTAAGAAAACCAAACCATATAAAATGCAACAATACAGTATATACATGCATAAACATATATACTGGCATACATCTGCGTACACATATGCATAAATATACACACATACATATATATCTACACATACACATCCATATTATTTACACTAAACGTCAATACATATCCATACAATATACATATATATTTATACACCTACTTACACCCATACACATATATCTGCATAAATAACTATATACATACACGCATAACATATACGTATACATAAAAGCATATACGTATACATATACATACATAGAACATTTACTTATCCACACACATATATAGACGGAGGAAACTATTTCGACAACAAAACATAAATAAAACCATGATTTATTTATCTAGATAATTTAGTCATTTAGCATGAAATCTCCACTAAGTTATTTACATATATAGTGGAAAAACACATACCCTCTCACATAAAGTTTCATGTGCGCGTTGAGCACTACATACATTCCCAATGCATGGAAGGTATATATAAATCCACATATACAGGCATGCACACATAGAGCCATACATATAATACAGATACGTACTAAAACACACATAGGCATAAATACATGTACAATATATATATATATATATATATATACATATATGATATACATATACATATATATATATACATACACAAACATACACATATATACACATACACGCATTCTCATACATACACATACATACACATACCCACCCACATGCACATATATATATATATATATATACACACATATAAATAATTATCGTCGACAAACATGCAGACCTCACTATCATTAATCAATAGTTAGTATAAAAATTACGTATTTTCAACATTATAATCCACTACGTAAGCTAGCGAGAACATATTTACTGTAAGAACAAAGAAACACGAAAAGATATATAAAAAAGTATATACCGATGTGATTATAACAATACTAATACACTATCAATGAGAACTTTTTTAAAAGTTCTAAAATAAACTTAAAACCTATAGATAATAATCCCATTTACCTTTCGATACACATATATATATATACATATAAAAATATCCATACATACACATACATATATATATATTATATACACATACATACAGATACATACATGCACATACATATATACATAAACCCACAAAGATATATACACAGTGCACACATAACACACGTATACATACATAGATATATATGTACATATATATTTATATATATATATATATATATATATATATATCATGGATATACATATACACAGGTACAACCTCGCACCTATACATATAAATATACATCTATATAGCCACATAAACATAACTATATACTCACACAAACATATGTATCAGATAACTACGATTTCGTATCTCTGTAGCCCTGTGATACTATTCATTCTTATTAGTCATAGTTAATTTTCTATAGTTAATTTAATACGCTATAAACTTGATATTAATTAATGGTCAAAAATGTATTTAATAAAGTACACACTAACTTCGGCAGTATGGTAATTCCATTGAATAAATCCTTATATATATATATATATATATATATATATATATATATATATATATATATATGTATATATATATGGTTCACATAGACATACATATATACGTACATACATACGTACATATATACATGATACATATATATAGATATAGATATGAACGCATTTTATACATACCTTTTTTACCAACACCATATACGCACATCCCTCACTGAAGTTTACACAATTACATTACGCGCGCTCACCCACATGCCATTCCTCGTAGATTGTATGCTTTTTTTTCTATATAAAAAACTAGTAGTGAATGCAAATTGAAGTCCATAGGCCTATCTCCAGATAAAGTAACTACCCCCTTTAATTTATACGATATATAACAACAACACCCGAATATTCAGACCATATAAACGGAATACAAATGTTTTTATATTATTATTTTACTTACCTTATTCATTTCATACCATCGTATATACATATATGCATATCTACATATACACTACAATATATATGCTAACATATATACACACACATATATATATGCACATATATATATATGCATATATACCCATATCTACATGTATATATTATTTAGAATTTCGCCTAGCCTCTTGATCATCAGTTTGGTTTAGATATATTTATAAAAGTATTTTTTCAGATTAGTAATATTATACTTCTTGATAAAATAGAATATTAACAGACTTATTTAATCAATCATAATCGTGTAGCAGTTTCTAGTTAGATATTTAATAGTTTGTCCCTGCCCTTAAACCTTGTTATCTCAAATTTTTCTGATAGGCATAACGGATATGGCGAGGTTAATGAGTGGCAAGTGTTTGCTTTTCTAATAATTTTGCATTCTATATTTGGTGTTTGTTTTCCCTAACTAGTTTTCAGCACTGTAACGATAACGAGGTGTCTTTTTCATATGTTAGATTATTCATCGAACGTGTATGTCCATAAAAATATATTTACGAATATCAGATTTTTGGCAATTACATTTATTCCTAACTGAATTACCACTAATATTTATACTTTTTCTATTATCCATCTTTAATATTCTTCTATTATGCTTTTTTATCATTCTTTCTAAGTTATCATAATTTTTATGTATTTTTATCAAAATGTTTATTTAACATAATATTATGTGGGAAATGCTTGTTAATAAGTTGTAAAAATTTGGTACCAAGTCTTGTTTTTAGCATTAGATTTAAGGGGGTGTAAACCAGATCACTTTCCTATTACGGTTTCCAAATGTAACTTCGAGGAAGTTAACTTGCTTCAAGTGTGCATTAATTTCAACTTTAAGGCCAACATTATTCATCTCCCTATGGATTGCTCTTCTAACCCGATCACATTTTACACTTGTAGATCCCCTTACAATTATTATCTCGATATAAGTCTATTATGTCACCCACATCAATAGAGTTATTTTTTTGTTAAATTGTAAATGATTTAAAATCCCACGAAATCTGTTGCTTCTACAGAGTCCAACGAAAAAGTCCAACCCCCCCAAAATCATTTCGTCCATTTTTAGCCCCCTGTTCACTATTACAGACAAGAACAGTTTACGTCATTTCATAATTATTTCCATACGTACGGCATTTCATAATGATTTCGATATAATCATCGGAGGCATTGGTCTGGGCGTTAGCAAATGCAATCGCCTTTCCAAAAAATCCTTTGTGATTGATGGGTAATAATTCATAATGTCGAATTGCATGAAAGCAAATTTTTCTTGTTTGCAATGACGATATATATATATATATATATATATATATATATATGTGTGTGTGTGTGTGTGTGCGTGTGAGTGTGTGTGCGTGCGTTTGCGTGCATGTGCTTTGTGTGTTTATATGAGAATATGTACACTGAATATAAAAATTTGAACCTAAATAAAATTTTAATTGAAAAATAAATTGTCAATCTTCATCCCCAATTTAACACTGTGTTATTGACAATAATCTCGTATAATTCACTACATTTGAAAGTAATTATACTGCTTGGTAATATAACGGCAGTTTTAATAAAACCGTTAAAAAAACATTATCTAAGATAAATAATTTATAAGCTAGCAAAAACTTTTGGTTATAGATAAACACATTTACAGAACAAGTTTTAACCAAAGACATATCAAACCACACCACTTGCATTATCTACTGATCTTGTAGTTACTTGGCGTTATCTGAATTTTTTTACTCTCATATTGTTTCGCTCTTTTATATAAAACGAGAAGCTTTTGGGTAATGAAAAAGTTATTTGTAATTTATAGCTTAAAAGCAATTAATTATTACTTATTTACGTATTTATTCATTCATTTAATATTTTTTCGAACAATTACCTTGCATTTACATTTGATAAAATTCTGGTCCGCTTTGACGATTCCAGTACCCAAATAATTTACTATAATTAACATGTGATGAACGAATAACAGAGTGCGTTTTCCCTGAAGTCAAATTTCCTCTTGATTCATGACCTAATTTCCTGTCTTACGCGTATACAATATACTTAATATTTCTCTCTGCAAAGTATATATTTTGGTGTTGTGCTACCTGATAATATCTCTCCTTTCGTTTAAAGGGATATTTTGACATTGGTTTGCAAATGGTTCAAGAAGAAAACATGAGCTCATACACAGCTCCGTTTTCAGTAAATAATCATTGAACGTAACCTATTTTAAATTTACTCTCATTTGAGATGAATAAATTATATTTGTTTTATGTTGAACAAACTTCTATCTACTTCTGTCTTATACAATTTTATCCTATTTAAAATATATATATATATATATATTTATATATATATATATATGTTGCAATCACGGCAGGAAGACCCGTTTTGATGTTCATGATAGAAAAGTGGGAAATGAGAGCAAAAAAAACAGTTTTATGGGAGAGGCCAGCTGACTGGTTTCGTCCTCATATTTTGTAAGCAGGATCGAGTGATTTACTTTTTTTCTTTTTTTTTTTTTCGTTTTACATTTTATTAATAAGATCGAGTGAAATGAGAAACGATACGTTTTAAATAAAATGGGGGGCGATACGTTTAAAAAATAGGGATATATTTTATTTAAAAAACACACGGGATACACTATATGTCCAATATAACGAAACGTATGATATCACGTAGAGACTGATAACGTGCAAACCTAAGAGACATTAATTCTCATTGCAAAGCATAGAGAAGGCTTCTTCAAGCGAACGTAAATAGTCCCTAAGATCTTAAGGTGATAGGTCAAATGAGCAACGCCGCCACTCCTAGTATGCATATATATATATATATATATATATATATATTGTAAGAAATTTCTTCCCCACACACCCAATTTCCTTCCTGTTGATAGCAAATGAAACTCCACAAACAAAGCCATACCTTTAACTCAAATTTTATTCAAGATGTATCAGTGAATGAAGGTTCTTTGATTCGCGGTAAGTTCCTTGCAAAAACAGTGGCTGGATTTGCTAACCTTGCATTGGAGCCGGTAGTTATGATTCTCTGTGGGAATGTTTGTTCAGCTTTCCTTTTACAGGGATCCATGTTGTACATGGTTGAACACGGCGGGGATGTTATCGCCCAATATTGCATATTTTGGGGCCTCGTGGTCTCTGGAAGAAATAGGAATAATTTTCCATAATCAAATATATCAAGCTGAACACTGTAGCATATCCCCATTGGGTAAATATGTTCAGCAATTTTGTTGTCTCTGTATTTAGAAAAATGTCCTTCGTCCACCCACTGCATGGTGTCCAACGAAGATAAAATCCTGGCACTCTATAACTAAGCACCGCTTTTTGAGTCTTTACTGTTTCGTGTTCATCGTTCAGACTGAAAAATAACGCACATGTAATACAAATTGGCGCCAAACTGGCTCATTCAAATCGAACCAATCAAAAACCGTTTAGTAAACCATGTTAGGCGGGCAAACAAAATGGCGTTGGTTATGGGAGTTCTCACAATATGTATGTATGTATATATATATATATATATATATATATATATACTCTAGCGGATGTACGATCGGCTGTGCTCGGTTTTAAAAGACGCTTAAATATATTTTAATTTGTCCAGATTTCGTATATATTATTATATTGTCATGATTTCAGTAGTAAAAATAAAAACAGTATTGTGGTGCCATCAGCTAGAATCGAAACCGAATACAAAATGTAGCATTCAAAGCTGGTGACATTACCACTGTACCAACGTGACACGCATATAACCTTATTATAAATTTAAAAAATATAAATAAACTTATAGGTATGCACAAAATGTTTAACGATCTTATAAGTTGACCTATTTTTTTTACCTTTTAAAAACTATTTTAAAAACTAAAGACTCATTTCTGTACCCTAGCGCCGCACAGCGAATTTTAGTTTCGGACGAGATAGAGTTTGCTAAAATGGAGACATACTGACATACACACATATATACAGACGGACAGATATATAGCATTTTATAAGTTAGATATATTATGTAAAATGTTAGTCGCTTTATCTGGCGTTTAAAAGCTGAGGCGGTAAGTTAGAGTAGTGTGTAGGAAACAAATGAGTTATTTGCTATATTATTATTATTAGAGTTACATTCCCTCAAAGAGTAGTTTAACTTATATTCAGCACAACCACTCTTACCGAACCCCTCACGTACCCTAACTAAAACTTTTAATTAAATAAAATGAAATGTGCGCTCAATAAAAATTAAGTTTAAACCAGGACCAAACTAAAAAAAAAAACCTAACCAGCCTCCTTTCTTGAGACTTGCATTTACGAATATCCGCGGGCTTAGAACTAACTCAGATGATGTTGAACCATTTCGCCCCGGGTATCTTAGCATTAAGTGAAACTATCCTACACTCCTCCATTCCCTCTAACCATGATAACACCTCCCACTCTGCCGTAAAGACTCACACAGATATATGGATGGACTTGGAGTATATATAAGTACACCGCTAACTAGAGAAAGTAAACTAGAATCAGAAGATCGAGTCATTATGTGCTTCAGATTAAACATGCAACATAATATTAGCTACTTGTATTTTCTCTACCGCTCTCCCCCGACCCAAGACTGTACCCTAATAAACAAAGTCTCTGACAGCATAGATATAGCACTCTTCCTCGATACTAGTGCACAAGTACATGTATTTGGTGACTTTACTATCCACCACAGTAAATGGCTTGGGTTCTCTACCTACACAGACGTAGCTGGCACCACAACAAATACCTTCTTTATATCTCATTCCCTATCACAGACGGTTACATTTCCGACAGGTTGCCCAGACCAGCAAGATCAACATGCCTCACTTCTAGATCTATTTCTGACCACAGTTCCCGATGATTGTACAAGGAATTCCCACAGTCCACTCGGGAATGCTGATGACGCTGTGATAATGGTAGAACTCGCCCTAAATTGTCGACCCAAAACTGAAGACCAACTGCTCAAAACAACGAGGTATTACAAAAATCCTGACAGGGAAGCCATCAGGGATGCCCCATGGGGAAATATCTTGTCTCGCCCAGTTTAACAGTGCGCAAACGAAACCACTGAATGGTTTAAACCAGCAATTCGCGGAAATTCTATAGCAAGACCCACTTTCCCCGATGGTCTACCTCTACTTGGACACCTGTCATTGCTCAAATGCAGCATGCGTATCGCAGATTCAACCGACCTAAGTTTAAACAGACACAAGTACATAGAAGCTGGAAGTAATTGTCAGAGGGAAATAGCGACAACTAAGACAGAATACACTGAGCCCACCAGAAAATGCATGGAAGCACAGAAATTAGAAACCCATGATTTTCGAAAATCTACAACAGTGTAGCAAATAAAGGGCAGTTAACGATTCTAATATTATCAAAATACCATGAGGTTGTTTGCACGACAACTGAAAAGGTTACTTGCCAGTCGGTTTTCCTCTAACTCCACATAGGACTCGGCTCACCGTTCCCTCCTTGACTTTCCTTTGCGGACAGACGTCACACTAGATGATTTGAAAATCACCCATTCTAAGGTACAAGGTATCATAACAAACCTATACACCTCAAAAGCCTGTGGATCCGATCACATCCCGGCTGTGCTATTAAAAAAATTCCCCAGTTCTCTCCAAACTTTTCAACAAATGCCTCAACTAATCTTGCTTTCCTCACTGCTGGAAAACCGCTTCTGTAGTACTAGTTTTCAAGAAACCTAAAATTTTAATTTTTTCTTCTAATGTTTTATATGCAATTAATTTTATTACTTCTGTCAAAAAATTATAATCAATACAATAATCGTTTTTATAATGAGAATACTTATAAATATTTAAAATCTTAAAAAGTGCAACAAAATGCCAATTACATGTTTATTCGTGCATAAGGCACATCTGATTGAGTGTAAATAATTTTTTCTTTAATTCTAGTATTTTCCTTTTTATAGTTTAATATTAATAGTTGTCATTAAATAATTTTCCAGTTAAACATTTTATTGAACATTTTTCTGTTGAAGCAGAAATCTTTAAAAAAACATATTTGTGAAAATTTGGTATATTTACTTGTGTATTTTATTAGATACTAATCGCTAATTTTATGTGTTATCTATCTTTTAATTGGAAAATTATTCATTAACAAAATTTTTCCTATATGCTTAATTAAATGGACAGTTAATATTAAGTCGAGGTATTGTAACAGAGCGCGTAAGAGTAGCGGGTGTACATATTAGCAGCAGCCGAACGATAGATGGCCTGTCTTAGCAGATGTAACCGTTTGCGTACTATTCAAATTAGCAATTGTTAGCTCACGGCTGTCACAAAATAAAACACAAAAACAAAACAAAAACAAAACAACAACCGAAAATACACCACGTGGTCGAAGATAAGCAAAGTCTGCGCCAGATAATGATGGACATGTAAAGTCGACACAAGAAGTGGCTTGCTAATGCCAGCATGATATCTAGAGAAAGGCACACCACTGGCTGAGTTGGATGTGTGGTCCCGTGGCGGTGAATGGAGAGTTTTTAGCTGGTGCCGAGACGGCAGAGTGTTGTTAATCTCATGGCAGACGAAATGAACAGTTAGAAAAAGAAAACAAGGAAAAACCTTGTTTAGAAATAACGGTAAGAAATGTTTTTGCTACAACAAGAAAAAGACAAGTCGGAATTATTTATGTTTGTTTGTTTGTTCCTTTTATACGGTACCAGACAGAGTAGGAGTCCGAGAAAGGTTTGGACTATGGCGAACACGATACTGAACGTAACGGCCACGTTACAGATTCAGTTTGCACGATTTAGTAACTTTTTAATAATGACTATTTTTTATTGGAGCATACAGTATTGTCATAAAAAAGTAATAATATAAGCTGTTTGTTTATAAGTCATAGTGTAATAAATAAATAAAGGTCTAAATAATAATATCGGAGAATGAGATGTCATTATTTACAGTGTGTTTCAGATCACATTAATTTTGGAAAATGTCCGAAAGCGTGTGTATTTGCTAATTATTATTAGCTAGAATATGGATGTTATCCTCGTAATGTACGCAAATAGATCATTTATAACTTTATTAAATATTCTTTTTGCGGTAGTTTCAATACAGACTTAACTAAAAGTTAAAGTTATATCGACGAAATGTTGCATTCCTCTGCCCGTTCTACAAGTACTTTAACGGTGAATGCTCTGTCGAACTACAAGACGTAACTACCCACGACGTAAATACCCCCGACAAACCCGACAAACCCGACAAGCGGCTAAATCCCACCCCTTCCCAGTAGAGATCCCTAGATGCAAGAGAGCCTTCTACTCCAGTAGTTTCTTCCCCAGAACAGCTAGACTTTGGAATTTCCTTCCGGGTCCCTGCTTCCCCGACTGTACTGACATGCAGAAGTTCAAGTGCAACGTGAACCGACATCTTGCTGCCCAACTTCCTGATACTTATGTCCCTGGTAGTAGCCCCCTACAATAAAGTGTTTGGGGTGAAAATGTAATAAAAAATATATAAATAATTAAAGTTATCCACGTTTCGTTGTATCAGGGCGCTTAATTGTGTCTCGACAGAAAAGTGGCTAAAGTAGAGAAACGGGAGGGTATAGTTAACAGTGGACGTTAAAAAGCATTCCACTATGCGTTCGCAGCCCTGAATAATTGCCAGCCTAACTCATTGTTTATATAAACACGTTCAACTACCGAATATGATTTCACGTTATGTTTTACATTTTCGTCGATAACACTCGGTGATTTAAATTATGACACTGTTTGACCCAAGAAACGCGCTATAGGTAGCCATTCAGAGTATTTTCCTGTATCATAAATATTCGGGTTAGTATCTCAAGAGAAAATAGAAACTCGACCGTCTAGTTGGCGATCGATGCTTCTAACGATAGGACCATCTGTTTCGAGCAGTACTTAAGCAAAATCCAAATATTTATATGAACGCTGTCAACGACTGAATAGTTCTTCATAATTGTCATGAATGGGTTTACATTTTTACAAATGATAGGTAATGATGTTTCTTACGGAGATACGTAATCCGAAACATCTGCCTGATCATTCGAATTATAACTTCTTTCATTGCCAGTGAATAAAACTAACAGTCTATTGATAATATTTTAGTGTCAGACAAACACACCTACACACCTAGTCGCTTTACTAATCACATTAATAAATCATCGCTGTAAATGTTGAGTAAGTGCATTATCCACTGGACGAGATCCGTATGGCGTTTTGCGTTTCTTTCTCTTTGAATAATATTCAGCAGTTTATGTTCACGCGCACACGACGTACTTACTTTTCCGACATAAATATCACCACTGTCCGTGCGAATATATACAAATGCTCTATGATAAATTTGGATGAAAAGTAAATTTACAATCCTGGATCTCCGAGGCCCAAAACATACTGCCTCACGGAGATTGAAGGCGGATTTTCTATTACAGGATGGGTCGTCATAGGTACACGTTTGACAAGCAATATTTATTGATATTGCCTCGCATAGGGACCTGCATTTTGCACAGACAATCCTGCGATCTGTTTCAATAGACTTTTCATTTATGGCAAATATTGTACAAACAAGCACATGCACTTAACCTTAAGATATCACTCGATGCTAAATAATATAATATTTAGAGATATTTAATTCATTTGGATTTCAGAGAGATGATTCATTCTGAATACATCCGTTATATTATTTAACACAATTCGAACTTAACAAAGAAACAAAAAAGCAGCTAGCAGAGAAAAATTATATATCATTTAATTTAGAAATGAGAAAATAGCAGCTCATGTAGCAAGGCTATGACGACAGACGTACATCGTATGCAATCAGATGCATGCTTTTAGCCTTCGAAATGGAAGATTATTATACATTATTTTGTGAATTTATATAAAAAAAAAATTAAGGCGTACTCATACGCCAATAGTTTAAATTTAAGACTAAAATATTTCTGTTTCCAAAAGCATAATGTCAAGCATATAACACGAGGGTAATGCACAAACGATAATCTCCATATATAATAGATTGGGTGGTTGGTTGGTTGGTTGTTTTTGTTTTACGGCATATCAACTCTTTTCAGGTTATTGAATTCCGAATCCAGTGATTTTGAAGAGAAAGTTTTTAATAGAATATATTTTTTAAGTCAATTTCTATTTAACCCATAGTTGGGACCCTGACAGGTACTACAGCTCCGCGTCAGAGTTGACCTGGGAGCAATAGCAATTAAGAGGTGGCCTCACACACCTGTTACAAGAACAGGCCCCCTTTTCTTGTAAGTAAGTAGATCGAGATTCTAACCTGGAAATCAGGGTTTGGAAATAAGTCGAAATTGTTTTAAAATGTACCCAATATATGACTCTTTCCAATATGAACACTCAACTATATAATATCTGTCATCTAAAAATACCGCACCTATGCAACATCACCAAAGCTCGCAAGCTAGAGCCTCACCATCGGATATAGTTTAAGGTCATATCATATATTAGGTGTACTGCCTTAGTTTAAGGTCATATCATATATTAGGTGTACATACACACATTATATATATATATATATATATATATAATTATTTTCTACTATAATAATTATATACCTACAGGCACTAGTGTTTCATCCTTTCGGGAATCTTCAGTGCAGGGTGTCACGATTACTACCAGTCGAACGATTCGAACCCCGTATCACGAGACATCTCTGGCTCGATTAGCGGAGACCTAATCCATTCGGCTACCATTAACCGCTTGAAATAATATTGAATTTTTAAACATCTTAATTTTAAGTGTTCATTTACGTCAGTCAGACAGTGATCTAATCGTTATACGATGATCTACGCATAAGAGCTAAATTGGCCGACTTTTAATTCAACTGAAAGTGCTCAACGATAAGAAACGAATTTCTTAAAGGGGCTGTCATAATATATATAACATATATATATATATCTATATATATATATATATATATATATATATATGCATGTATATTCCATTTGATATACCAAGAACGAAAAGGGGCTGTCATAATATATATATATATATATATATATATATATATATATATGCATGTATATTCAATTTGATATACGAAGAACGAACTAAGTGATCCATCGTGCCCATTTCCATTTTCATGCATTCGTTTGCGATCGGCCGCCTATTTTTATGTTATATTCTTGCCAAACCCAAATTCAACTATTTTGGATGCAGCTGGCACCAAACAAAAGCACAACTCCTCATGAGTTTATTTCTTTCTTGTTTTGGCTACTACTGCATGCATCTGTTATAGTCCCTCGTGTTCTCTCTTCCCCCTTTCTATCGATCTGTCTCTTGGTTTTTTCAATTCACTGTCTATGTCCACATTAAACTAGTGTGTATATACACATTACACCTATTGTTGTTTATATACAAGAAACACACACACACGTATATATATATATATATATATATATATATATATTCATGTTAGCGATTTACACAAAAAAATTGAAAACCTACTCTAACAAATACACGTATATATATGTGCATATATATCGCTGTGGATGTCTGTGGGTGTTATGTAATGAGTGGTTTTAAGATGACTATGTATTATTCTTTGGTGTTGCCTGTTCGTATTAGGAAGAGTCAGTGTGTTCATGCGTGTGATCATGTTGTGAGATGCTCATATATATATATTCATTCTGAGTTTTCATATTGTTGAGAGATGGAGACATTGATGAGATATAGAGACATGTTACATATAAAGAGAGATACAGTTCTTATATATAACGAGACAGACAGTGTACAGATTTCTACAGGAGCACCAAACCTGTAATTCAACTAGAAGAGATTTTTGAATATCATTATAGATAGACTGAGAGATAGTGCGTTTGACATTTACATTAACAGTTGTACATTTTTATAAACACAAAGTTCATATTAATACAATTTCACTTTACCTTTGTTTTGGTGATGATGGATTTCCACAAAGTTCTTATAACATAAATGGATAATACCTTTTCTATTGAATAACAACACGAAGACGCAGATATAAAAAGATGAATATGTTTGTTTATTATTCCATATGACCGGTCAATGGCTTTGCATCCAGGAATTAAAGTCTTAAATGATTCTTCTTCTAACCTCGCTTCAAAGGTTTGATGTCAGCTCTGTCTCTCTTCTTCCCAACTGACTGACTGATCTGATTCTCTTCTATCTCTCTCTCTCCCTAACTCTTCGAACCCTCCTATAATGAGAAATCATTTCTGCTTTGACGTCACACGTATGTCTGGTCAACGTGATTACAACTCACATGTTTCCAACATGCACGATTTGCACGTTTTGAAACCATTTCTGACGACCAGGAAATTTCCCATTCTCTTTGTTGTTTTACAAAGGAATTTAACCTACTTGTGTAATTCTGTAACCGATATTTTATTATGCATTCTTTCAAGATTTGTGAATACATTTTTCCATCCAAATAATATTTATTGACTATTTTAACAGAATCAACATTTTAACTGGACATGCCATTTAAACCTATTGTTCTTTAAAACTTATCTACAGCGTCCAATCCTTGTTTTATCTGATATCATTTTCATTCTCTTTTATTTTTAACTTACATGAAAAAAGGACACCACTTTTCATGTAAAATGTGCATGTATATATATAATATATATATGTATGTATATATATATATTTCATAAAACATTTCAGAAAATCACACACCTCAAATACATACACACACATGACACACATATACATATGTGCATATATATGTGTGTGTGCATATTTGTGTGTGCTTGCTTGCGAACAAATATTTAATAGTAAAGGAAATATTATAACGAAGCACTAGCTAGATCAGCTTTTAATAGTGAAATTAAATATATTAAACACGCCAATAATGAACCTAAATATAGCAGGGATAGTAAAACTAGTTCATTTAATATTTTATCTTATGCTATTGTTTTGGTAAATTCTAGGCATGAACATTCTTAAATATTAGAGTAGGTATTGATAACTCTGATCAATAGGAGTAAGTAACAAACATCACAGAAGTAAGAATAATAATAAAAAAACTAACAGACGAAGCTAGTGAATATGGTTTAATCCGCCTTACAGCGCGCACATCTAAAACAATTTTCCAAGGTGATTCTACCAGATTCTTAATAAGAACTTACTTGAAATCGTAACTTAAGTAAGCTCATAAACAATTAACACAGTACATTTATAATTCACACAATCTATAAACGTTGCGAAAACTATAAGTTCTTCTAATGCAAAAATAGATAAGGCGATAAAAGAAAGTTGCCATTGTAGTAGTCAGTACACTGTAACTGAATCACTCTGTAACTATAGAAACAGAAATTGATGCCTTTGGATAGTAAATTCCTAATTTCTGACCTTGTATATGACTGTGAATTCATTGACAGTAGTAATATAAGCACATACATTAGGGTCAATTAAAGGACTGATTCTTCATTCCTATAGCATAAAATAAACACATACATATTTACTTGCATGAGCAAGTGAACCCCAAATAAATAACTCAGGATACAAATTAAAATAGCAAACGTTAGGGAGTGCTAGAAAATGAACACATAACAAATCTGGACGTTGAGCCCTCTGCGCCCTCGAAGTTTATCCTATATTAGTATCTAAGGAAAATTTATTTAACAAACGGCAAAAACTCGAACAATGCTGTTTGCATAAGAATAAATATTTACTATTCAACCCAAAACCTGCCTAGATAGTCTGAACTTAAAAGTAACCGGTATTGAATAGGGGAAACTTACACTACGTCAAACGAAAACCGTCACACTATCATCAGGAAATATATTATTAGGTCGGAATAAAATCAAGTGTAAATGACGAATGTGTTTATAATTTTTTTTGTCTCAAAAACGACGACAACAAATGCAGGTTTTGTTGTGTAGAACTACAAAATTTTTAATGTAAGATGCTGCTTTAGGTGCATTGTATACAATGCGACAATTTATGGAGTAAATATTTACTCCCGGTCACAAGAAAAAAAATGAAATATCTAGTCTACTGGGAACATCTGCGAGAGAGAACAGTTACCAATTAGGCATCCAGTACGAGTATATAATTAATAAAGCCTTGCTATATGAAACGAAGCTGTTAAAACTATGTATAGTTATATGATGCAAGAGAGAAAACCAGCAACCATAATTTAAGTAAAAAAAAAGAGTTTACTCTCTTTTAGCACACATACACAACCACTCCGTCTACCACTCTATTTCTGCCGTTTTCACTCACCGTATATATGCATAAATAATTAATTAATATAGAGATATGTATGCATACATATATATATATATATATATACATGTATGTATATATATATATACACATTAGTCTTTATTATAGATTTGTATATAATTTAAGAGAATATACTTGTAGACTACTATTTTATAAAATAAAAGCTTTTTCTTGAAAGATAGCATTTAAGAATATTTCGATTAGAAAGGATATTGCAATGAAATGCCGTTAACATTTGCCATTAATCTCATAACTCTAATACCAGAAGGTTACTTAGAAATCAAAGAGTCTTTTAACAAGATAAAGTTCAAATTCACTTTACACTTATTTTTAATTAAGTTAAAGCAATCTTCGAAATAATTTTCTAAGCGATTGCTATATTTATTTTTCTTAAATGAATCGTTAGTCAGGTGATTCATTCAAATTAGATCCGGTTGGACATTTTTACTAAAGGAGCGAATTATGGTTTTGTAGCGTTCTTATCTATTGTAATTATTATGTCTGTCTACAAGTAGGAAGTGATTGCTTCCTTTTCTTTGATGAAACGCCATTGTCTTTAAACGGATCAGATTTCATATCGGAATTAAACTTTGTTGTATAATCCTCAATAAACCTAGAAAATGAACAATGAACATACGTCGCGGCCCAATGACATTAAATGCTATTACTTTTATACTTTTTTAATCTTAAAATCAACAATTGTTATTAATTCTCGAGCGATGGAAGAACACGATGAAACTTAAAACAAATATGACAAAGACGAATCTAAATTAATACTATCGAGTTCAGATGTTTTAATTATTATTATTATTACTAAAGAAAAAATTACAGAGACTATTAATGAAAATTACATCGATTTTTGTGCCAGTTCTCTCTCGATTTTTTCTCACACACATACAAACATACATGCATACATACACACACACACACACACACACATATATATATATATATACATATATCTAATATATAAACAGCTATATGTCTATTGCTTTGTTTAGCTGTCAGTCTGTCGGTCTGTCTCTCTCCATATTTTCAAACGCTATCTCCCTCGAAACTAAAAGTTGTAGAGCGGCGCTAGGGACCTTAAATGATT
Organism: Euprymna scolopes; assembly: GCF_053919585.1. Taxonomy (NCBI): domain Eukaryota; kingdom Metazoa; phylum Mollusca; class Cephalopoda; order Sepiida; family Sepiolidae; genus Euprymna; species Euprymna scolopes. The sequence continues at coordinate 124,493,935 of NC_136486.1, read as the reverse complement.
GGAATTTAAACGGGCCGTTCTTTTTTAGCCAGTTTAAATTATTTTTAAAGGGGTCAAAACTATTTTTTTTTTTACATATTTTGTACATTCATCTTAGCGAATTTTTAATTTAATTTTATTTTTCTTATCTGCGTTTATCGTTTGTACAGTGATAACGTCACCAGCTTTAAATGTTACTATTTCGGTTTCGATTCTAGCTGATGGAACATAATTACTTCTTTTTTTACTTTTGAAATCAAGCTACTATAATAATACATACAAAATCTGGACAAATTAAAATCTTATACTTAAGCGTATTTTACGCTCAAACAAATATATTGTATATATATATATATATATATTGTATATATATATATATATATATATATATATATATATATATATATATATATATATATATATATATATATATATGATAACTGTTTACGATTAAACAAACATTTTTTCACTAGTCCAATTCGCATTTAGGGTTCGATTTTTCCAATTAAGGCAGCTTATGCAAGTTCTCAGTCATGTTAAAATTAGTTAGTATTACTTGAACGTTAAAATACATTTTTTTAAATATTGACAGTTTTTAATGAAACTATGTTTATCTACACATTTTTATATATGTGCTCTTCAATATAACACACGCACACACACATACACACACACACACACACACACATATATATATATATATATATATATATATATATATATATATATATATATATATATATATAAAGCCTGCTACGAAGCCTCCATTAAAGCAAGATCACATACCCAACCGATTGAAATGGGCAGAGGACAACATGAAAACGGATTTTTCCAAAGTTTTGTTCACGGAAGAACTACGTGTCACTCTTGATGGCCCAGAGGGCTGGGGCAATGTATGGGTCCTAGATGGACGAGATCGTAATCAGCGTTTTAGGCGCCAACAAGGTGGTGGTGGGATAATGATTTGCGCTGGGATTATTGGAGGTTCTTTAATTGGCCCATGGAGAGTCCCATACGTAAAATGACGTAAACTGCTTACATAGCATTTCTGATGTAGCATTTTGAGCCATGGTTGAAGAAGCAAAGGTTGACGTTCAGAAGAACCATTATTTTTCTGCAGGATAATGCTCCCTTACATGCAGCAAACAAAAGCAAAGAGTGGTCTGCGAATTCATCAGATTTAAACCCAATTGAGAAACTGGAGTATCATGAAGTGACGTTTATATACAGTTGGCGCCAATTTAAGAGCAAATATGAGTTGTGGGATGTTCTGCTAGAGGTACCGTGAGTTGTGGGATGCTCTCGAAGAGGTATCGCGAGGAATAACTGTTGACGAAAACACAAATGTTACTAATTCTGTGGACAAACCATTTTTACAAGTCAATCATAAAAAAGATCGCATATCCTCTACTAATTATCTCAACGTAGAAATGTGTATGTGGTTATTGTGTTCTAAGCATTTTTCCTAGTTCATTTAATGTTTGAAAATTATTTCAATAAACAATTTATGCGTATATTGTGTTTTTCTCAATATCGTTAATAACTCGACACACTGAAATCAACAGATACTCCTGTCTTCTGCCATAGTTTCGGTAATACTGCTTTAAATACTTATATTTTCTGACTGGAGTAGCTGAATAGTATTATAAGCACTTTCGCAAAGTTTCATAGATTTTTAATTACTCGTTCCTTAAATATTAAAAAAAATGTAAACTCGTTATTAATTTGATACGCAGTGTATATCAAAGCTACTTCTCCGTTCCAATTTTAGAAGGAACGTGTCCTTCATACTATCAGACGTGATGGAATGGTTAGTAAGAGGTATAGACTGCTTGATACCTTCCAAAAATTCCAGCAAAACAAAACAGCCAGACGTGGTTCTCTCCCAAATCTGCTGCTGCCATTGTGCACATAAAACACTATTTCTATTGCTTTCAATGTAATAAATGTACTGAGACGAAAGCCGCCTCCAGGACTACAAACAGTTATTGTAAAAGGGAAAGAAAGAACGCTAGAGAGTTATATGCTCAGTCCGTCGAGTCCTGAGTAACTGAAAAGCGGCTTGATTCTCATCAATTTTGGTAAAAAACAAACAGAGTCCGGAATAGAAGTATGTGCTCTATCCTAACAATCACCAATGGGTCTGAGATAATCTCGTCAGCATCGAACAAAGCCAAAATCTTTGCCAAAAACTTTGCAGCAAATTACACTCTATGCGATCAAGGCCCCCAGCCGTATTTCCTCCTGTGTCTTAAAACACGTTATACGACAAACAAATAAATGTGCGTGATGTTGCTGAGCGTATCAAACCCTCGTTTCCAGTAAAGCAACTGGCCATGACAGCATTCCAATTATAGTGTTAAAAAAACTTCCACCAGAACTAGCTCCTGTACCCACAAAGCTATTTAAGCGTTGTCTTAATGAGAATTGCTTCCCAACACCTTGGGAAATCTCATCAGTATGCTCTGTCTTTAAGAATTCAGGTGATCAGTCATCTCCTTCTATGTACTGCCCAATAAGTCTCCCGTGCGCAATGAGTAAGTTGCTGGAATGTATGTTAAATTCAGGTGTAGTCAACCATCTAAGCAGAAATAGCTTTCTTGGTGACACGCAATATGGTTTCCGTTCTGCTAGATCTACAGCAGATATGCTTACGATTGTATCTAATAGGATTAGCGAATTTCCCAACGGAGGCTTCCTTTCTATAGCAATTGCTCTTGATATAACCAATGCTTTTGATATAAAGGTTTACTTCACAAGATTTCCAGCTACGGTATAGCTGGAAATGTCTTCTCAGTTACCAAACCCTTTCTATCTCATAGTTTCATAAGAGTAGTGGCTGATGGGCAGAAATCACAAGCTTAAATTATTAATGCTGGAGTCCCTCAGAGGTCTATCCTGGGTCTAAGCTTCTTCCTGATCTACATCAATGATCTCCCACATCACACTCTAAGAGCATTCGTAGACAATTATGCTAACAACACAACCATCTATGGAAAACATTCAATATCCTTAACCGACCCAGTCCTGCCTGAATATTTCTTCTCTTATCTTATCACGTGATGCAATGGGGGAAAAGGTGACTGGTTTACCTTAATGCATCTAAAACTTAACTTCTATCTTTCCATCATCATCGCTCTGATCCTTGTGTGGCATCAATTGAAATGAACGCCACTCGTCTTCGGGAGACTCACTGTTTCGATAAGCTTCTATGTTTGACCTTTACCCCTATCTGAGATGTAACACCTACATCAAATCCGTTGCCAAGACTGCTTTGTAAATGGTGGGATCATTCTACCGTTCTAGTAGTTATCTCACTTAATGCAATTCTCTACCTGGATAAGAGTCATGTACGTCCAAGAATGGGCAGGAGATGCTAGAAGCAGTTTATTCTTCCCTACAACCTCTTTTCCACAGAAGAGACGTTGCGAGCCTGTCTCTGCTTTATCGTTATTTAAATGGCGAGTGCTTATCTGAGCTCCAATTTATGGTCCTCCTTTACCTAACTTTAACGAAAAACACTCGTCTAGTAAAAATTACTATCAGTAATTTCCTAACTCTTTATCAGTGCCTAAACCTAAACGTAGATTTAATGAACAAAGCTTCTTTCTTAAAATTGCACGCCCGTGGAACTCTGTTCCGTTTCCTGCTTTCCGACTGACTACAATATGGTCATCTTCAAGTTCAACGTGAGCAAATTGTTGATATCCATCTCCTTACGTAACTCAATTTACAAAGTTTATACTACTAATGATTACTACGACATTTCTCATTTACTACTTTTCACTCATTAAACCTTATCCTCGAATTGCCTCCGGCCTTGATAAGTGGTGGCACTATTGTAATATATATATATATATATATATATATATATATATATATATATATATATATATATATAAACACGCGGTAACACCAATTTAATGCATTAACCTGACGAGTCCCGAGTCCCAACGAATACAAACACGGAAAATTATGTGTAGCTTAATTGTAATATTAATTGTAGTTATTACTACCTAGATTTACTATCATATCGAGCACTAGTGAAGTAAACAATAAAAATCGACACAAAAAATATCGTCTTACATATTATGTGGAGACATGATAGGTAACCCCCTACAGGGCCGGCACAGATGCACAGGCTTGGAAGAAAGGTGCAACTGGCCCTGTGGCATCACCTTTTGTCTCCGTCTAGTGGTGGGATTTTCCCCCGTCGCCGTGGATCGCTCATTTGTCTCAATCTTAGTTCGACTTCCACTCGGCCAACAGGGTGTATATGAAAATAGACTGCACTTCCAAGCAACGGCGTTTTCCCAGCAAACAAAGGAAGTCAAAGAATAACTTTTTTCATAACGTAAAATAATTATTGTCTTCAACCTTACAAATAGTATAGACACAAATGCGTTAATCACTTATGCAAATTTTAGGGACTGGCGTTCGCTAACAAAGTTCTTCGTCTGTTATGGTCAGTTTACACTTGGGGAAACGTTCAACTTAGAAAAGAAAAGGAAGGCGCATCTTTACCAGGTTGCAATTGGGGGAGGGTCGCCGATTACGCGTGGCAGAGTGTCGTTTAGACTTCTTCCCTTAATGTTATGTTAGAATCGGTCAGCTGTAACTCCGCCCTCTCATTACGTTCCCAAATGGCGATCAACCAATCAGAACCCGCTTTTTTTCTGGGTCCAGTAACGTTTCGCTTCCCAAAGGTGGGGGGAAGTCCAAGTATTTCCCACCGACCTCTGAACGCTCTGAGGCAGAAGAAAAAAAAAAGTAAAAAAAAAAAAAAACCTTTAAAAATATCGAAGGGAAAGAAAAGGGGTTTCCTCTACTTATTTGAATTCGTTAGTGGGCATGGCAAAACTGGATTATTATTTCGGTAAAAGCAATAAATATCCATGCCCCATGGGTTGACGCCTTTTATAGTTTCACTATCAGATGTCATATTCCTAAAGTCCGATTTTATGATCACCAGTCCGTCTTGCAATAAACATTTTTCTTTGCTTCTTTTTTCAGGTGGTTTTCATGGTCGATTAAAACTTAAACTGACCACCTCGCAGGCGATTATCTTGCCTTCTTCGGAGGTCTGTTAATTAACATAAGTGTCGATCTTTCACTGCTTGGGAATTATTTTTATGATTTCCATTTAAAACCTTCAACTATAACTTTTGTGTGTGTGGGGGTCATTTTGATAATATGTTAAAAACAAATTCCACAGCATTGTCTGGTGCCCCATCTAGTCATATATATATATATATATATATATATATATATATATATATATATGATGAGTCGAAGACGACGAAACACATGTCAGTGGATAATTATATTTTAAAAATAATATATATATATATATATATATATATATATATATATATATATACCGCTCCCCATGTGGGGGTACCGAATTGGTTAAAGGGAAAATTATTCCCAACTCGCATTTACGTAAAAATGCACTTTCGTAAATAATTGAATTCATCCAAAACGTATCGCAAAAACAAATAACATTATATATATATATATATATATATATATATATATATATATATATATATATAAATATTTATTACTATAATAATTATTAAATACCTACAGCCACTAGTCTTTCATCCTTTCGGGAATCTTCAGTGCAGAGTGTCACGATTAATACCAGTCGAACGATTCGAACCCCGCATCACGAGACATCTCTGGCTCGATTTAGCGAAGACCTAATCCATTCGGCTACCATTAACCGCGTGAAATAAAGTCGAATTAAAACATTTTAATTTTAAATGTTCATTTACGTCAGTCAGAAAGTGATCTAATCGTTATACGATGATCTATGCAAAAGAGCTAAATTGCCCGACTTTAATTCTTTATATATATATATATATATATATATATATATATATATATATATATATATAATCTTTCACACAGTATTGTTTCGATGTGTCATAGTTAATCCGTGCGGCGCGGCGATACTAGCAACTACCTCAACCCTGGTTTTGTAAGTCGACCGCCTTGATGAAACTTGGCGCTCCCAACTGTTACGCTATTCAACTGCTGCTAAGATGGTTATGTGAAATACTAATGTTCCAACATGGTCAAAACCTATACGCTCCATCTAGTCGCAGTTTGTTTATCACTTTACAATGTGCTCAAACCAAGATAGGGAGCATTTATAGTCATCCACTTACAGCGCTCTATCGCTGTAAAGGGAACTTTGTGTGTGTGTGTGTGTGTGTTTGTTTATTGTGTATGTGTGAGTTCCTTCCCTATGGACTCGAAAACGACTGGATTGATATTTAGGCAATTTTAGACAAACATGCGCCATGGACTTGGCAGTGTATATAAGTACGTTTTTATCGGAATGTCCTCGATAAGTGTCTATAATCGAAAATCGAAATAATTCGGTGAAGGTAGGCGATTTTGATAAAAGTAAACAGCTTACACAGCCTAACACAACAAGAGCATTTGAGCAGTTTAATTGTCACACAAGCCAAAAAGCTCGACCTATTAAATCAACAGTAGATTCTTTGATATGACAGGGGACGTTCAAAAAGAATGTTTCTGTTTAAAGCACAATTAAACTATGATACTTGACTTTACATTTTTAATTAAAGTTCAAGTCAGTATGACCGCATTACAAATAAAGCAGACATCAAAATAAACGATAGGTTATTTTACATGATAGGATCGCTTTCGAAATAAATGTTTCTGTTTAGAATACAATTTAAGTATGATCGCTGATTTTTGCATTTTAAACTTTAATGTAAGCAATTATATTTAACGAACAATGTTTATAGAACTAAGAATAGGTTCTTTACTATGCAATTTAGACTGAAATACATTGTGAACTAAGTACCTGCGAGCGACATGTAAACTTTCTCCCGATGCCCTTTGATGAGTTCCCAACTAGAGCAGACGATGAATTGATTTGAATGCAAAAAAAATGTGGTATTTCATCTATTCGATGACAATAAATATATGTGAGTTTTAAACATTCGTTGACCATCCTTCAATTTCGAGCTACATCAAGTAACTCAGTTAGTATATATATATATATATATATATATATATATATATATATATATATATATATATATATATATATATATATATATGAAGAAGCGTCTGCAGCTAAAATTAAACAGCATTTGAGAGAATGAGGATGATATAGAGGAGAGAAAGTTTGCTCAAGTGAGAAATGATTGCGAAATAGAGCGATAGAGAGGAGCTGACATAGCTACATGGAGAAATATTGATATGACAGGAAAGATAGGAACGATAGAAAGGATGAATGAAGTCGAGAGAATACAAGCGGTAGACATACATTTGTGAGATTGAGAAAAGCATGGTGAGAGGCGGAGGTAATTGATCCGTAATTGACAAAGTTCCGACGAATCTTCACACCGTTCAGATCAAGTCCCGGCCAAGTAAATATTGTTGTCTTCCCATCATCAAAGAACACTCACAGCTTATTCGTTCATTAAGTTCTGATATCAATCTCCATGATTAAAAGACAATTACTAATTAATATGTTTACAACTTGGCATCTTAACAATGTCAATACTTGATTAACCATTTCTACTAGCGGTTTAAATATTTTATATAGTGGTGATAACAAAAGAATCAATAAGTACTGATTTTAATAAATAAAGCAGAAATGTTAATCAAATTAATTTCTTTATTAATTAATATTGTCTCCTACTAATGTAATGAACGCATCCGTACAAGACAACTATTTACTGTTTTTTGTTGTTGTTGTTGAACGCATATTTGTTAATCTCAGAATTTACTAGAGTTATTAATATTACTTCTTTATTAAAAGCAAACATCTCAATTATATTATAGGCTGAGGTCTGCCCTTTGTCTGTAGTCGAAGAATATGAATAATCACATTACGTTTATGTCCGACTAAACAGCGTCCAATACACACACATGGAGCCGTCGCTTGGATGGAACATAATTTTTCCATCAGAATATTTTTTAATAAAATTAAAAAAAAGAGGTTTTTTCTTTATTTGTAATATTTGAAACAATAATATTTCAGTTTAATAATTTTCACCTTTTTTAATAACGGCAATCGCAATTTAAATCATTAATCTATTATGTTAGAAAACTCAACTCGTCTTCCTTGGGGGCTAAAAGTTAAATGAAAAGAGAAATAAATCGTATTTTGCACAAATTTAACGAGACGATTTTCAACGATTTTATAACGAACATTCCTATTGGTTTATTTTAACGACCATACTCTAGAGAGTTTGGCGGGCTTTTGAACCTGTTTCTCTTCCGGTTCCAGTCAGAGTCGGCATGAGGAAGGAACTCATGTAACTTTCTCTTTAATTGAGAGTCTTGAGACTCTAATATTTTGTCCCACAGCCTACGAAAGGGGCGAACATTAACTGTTTCATTCTCGAAAGACTTACGCCTAAGTTAAGGTAATATACGTAATAATGATTATTACACACTCGTCTTGTTGACGAGACATTTCATCTAAAAACTTCCTCCCTGTCTGTTCCGGAGATACGAGTATTGTGAGCTCCGGTCGGGAGTCTTTCTTCAATCATGATCATTTGCCGACAACTACATTCTCAACCCAGAGAGAATGAAAGTATTCGTTACAGCTTCCAGCCTGGACCAGAACCTTTCAGTTCCAGACCAGTGAAGAGAACTTACGAAGAATGAACTATCATATCGAAAGATATTTTAGACCTGTACCCTTTGGCTAGCAAAACGAGGCATAAATTTGTTTTGCAACACTTGTTCACTGAATAAATCAGAAGACTATTTTAAGGTAACTTGTTGTATTTGTTTGAGGTTTCTTGCCTGCCAGGGGCTTGGGCTGGGTGAGAAATTATTTCTCATACAGTTTATTTTGCAAAACAATTTTTTTAATTGTATAATAATCGTTTAAGTAATTTTAATTGCAAATAAAACTAAAGGTCAACATATGCAAATGAATCTAAAACTGTAAATCCTTCTTTTTTACATCAGTATTTTACAATTGTTTTTTTTTATTTGTCAGTTGGAATCGTTTTCAAACAAAAATAAAAGAAATATGTTTACGACTTAAAGTCTTTTATATATTCTGTAACTGATACTTTAATGGCGGTAAAATTACTCAGATCAGTATATTTAGTTTTTGAAACCGTTTTAATAAAAAGAAATTACTAACCTATCAACAAAATAACATCTAACATTTCTATAAATATTTATAAAAATGTTGGTTTGCGTTACAAACGATAAAAAGGAAAAATATTGGAGATTGAATAGCATATACTCTCGATTCCTATATCACATAAAATTATCGAAAATTCCCATAAACACTGTTATGTTAATGTGCAAACAATTTGTTAACAATATGTTAATATGCAAACAATAGGTTTTTCAGAAGTTAACGGTTTTAAAAAACAAATTGTCATTCAAAAATAAACAATATAAACATGACTTTTAACAACAAATAATAAACACATTTTATTTATTTCAAACAATATATACAAAACGTTTTCTGCATTTAAAACAATATACCTACTAAGTTTGTTATTTTAAACAATATAAACTTTATTTATGTTAAATTTTTAATAATATAGATAAAACTTTTTATAATATAATATATAATTGTATAATATAGTATAATACAAGATAAATATAAGTTTATATAATTCGAAAAAATATTAACCTTTTTATTTTAATTTTTATACAACAGAAATATAATTTGAAAACAAATATTGTAAATTAATGTTTTGATTATACTGGGAAATACTTCCCATAAAACATGTACGTTTTTAGCATCCTAAATTTTGAAACCGAGGGTATTTTCATTGCAAATTGAAATCGTTTTCAAACAAAAAACAAAAGAAATGTTTTTCTAATGTAGGAAAATTACAAAACAATAAAAAAACATAATTGATCAATTTACATATTTAAAAAAAATTGTTGATTTTTACAACTTAATCCAGCGTACTTTACCTCCTTAAAATATCAGCATCTTATATTTTGATAATACGTTTCAACAATCTTTAAAACTTATATAAAAGACTGGATTTAAAAAAATTAGTAAAAAAATATTTTAGAATAGAGGGCCTTTTTCCATATAAATTTTACATAAAATAATCATCCTCTTCTCGGTCACGTAGCGCTTAACGAAAGATATGATCGTTAACATTCTTTTCTAGTTTGATGGCGGAGAGAGAAGCAAAAAGATTGAAATGGGTAGGATCATAAGTTCTAAATATTTTTAATATATATATATATATTCATTATATATACATTATATATATATATATTATTTTCATATGTGTACATATGTACGTACACACCCACCCACACACCCACCCACACACATACACATATATATATATATATAACTATTATTATTAAAAGTCGACAGAGAAATTTTTTTTATAATACTTTTTTTTTGTTTCATTTCTCATATTAAATTTTTGTGTGACCATATAACATGTTAATATATACCCTATTTGTTATTCTTTGGGCATTATTTTTGAGTTGCACTGGTATCATCAGAAAAGGTAAATGATTATAACAGAACAAAAAAAAAACTGGAGAAGGGAGAAGTTTAAGCAGCGTTGGTCACATTAGCATGTTGTCTTGTTTCAGTATTGAACGTCACCAGCGCCCTAGGTCTGGAAGTACGTAACTGAGTCGCATGAAGAGAGGCTTAGAGAAGGTAGCTGACGGATTACGACAAGAATGTTTAGATGTTAAGATGTGTGAAATACAGCAGCATTATATGTAGATTTGATGCTTTATGGACATAGTTTCGACTGGTTTCATATTTTTACACTAGTTTCATCATGTAATGTATTTGTGTTTCGGACAAAGATTTGCCTAACATGGGAGACAGGCAGTAAGATTTTGTTTGTAGATGATAAAGCATTCCACTGACGTCGCAGTTATGCATGGTAAAGTGGTAAGACAGGGTCGTAGTTGTGTAACTTACGTAAATATTTGTTTTAGTGTTGTTATAAGAGACATGTTCCGAGAGAACATTTGTTGTCTCCCTCCAGATTTATGGATATTATCCAGAAGTCTAAATCCGACATAAGGTCATAAGTCAATTATAATAAATACTGCATTACCTGTCTTGATTGTGGTAAAATCTATATTGGCGAATACCATAAAAATCTGAAGAGGATGCTGTATGAACACAAAAGACACACATAAAAACACACTTAACGCCATTTTCTGTCATATTATTAAGTACGGCCATCACTTTTACATTGAAAATGAAAACCTTATAAAAGAACAATAAAAAACACTTATTAAATCAACACTTTGTTTGATTGAATTAGCTCGTATTTCTCACACCACCAACACAATTAAAAAAAAGAAAAGCTCATATTATATTTTGCCACGCCTACCAAAGACTATCATTAATGATAGTAATTTACATACCGGTTAATTGTACATCTGCAAATTCGTATGCGTATATATATATATATATATATATATATATATATATATATATATATATATGTATATCTTATATATCTATATATATATATATATCTTATATATCTATATATATCATATATATAGGTATATATATTATATATATACTTGTGTGTACAGACACATACATATGTACACAGGTATATATGTACAAATATATATAAATGCATACATATATGAATACATATATATATATATATGTACATATATATATATATATATAGTATGCCTTTTGTTTTGTATATATTGCAAATCTGAAAACTTGTATATAAGTACACTCATTCTTGTAATTTACGAATTTATATGAATTTAGAAATGCTGATCTCCTCTTTACATTCTTGTTAGTATTTAGTTTTAGCTATTTTCACTCTTGAAATACTCTGCTAAGATAAGTGACACGCCGTGCGTTTAAGTTTTTCTCCTCGAATTTTAAAATCGTACTATCGGATTTTATGATTTTATGAGTTATATATATATATATATATATATATATATATATATATATATATATATATATATACATATGTGTGTGTGTGTGTGTGTGTGTTAAGAATTGTCTGATTGTTTCTTTCCACGACTCACAAGAGTGTCCAACGTTTTGTCGTCTATCCAGTAATACGCCTCTGCATGTGCTGATATATCATTCGTTTCTTTCAATATGTCCGATCCAGCGATGCGTGTTTGCCCTAATTAGGACATCATGCTTTGGGTTGTATAATTTTCTTAGTAGAGTATTTCGTCTAGTGTAATGCTGTCTTTGTGGTACAAACGAAATCATCGCATGTATTTTTTATTTTAAAGCACATTACACACACACACACACACACACACACACACACACACACACACATATATATATATATATATATATATATATATATATATATATATATATATATGAATTTGATCCTCTATCGATATTCTCGCTTTTAGATTAACACAAATTTCTCAACTAAAAATATATTGAAGATATTTAATGCATTATATTATCGAAGTCTCGGTAAGTATTAATAAGAAAAGAAGAGGAAATAACTTAACCAGCAGAACAAAATTCATAGAGGGTGAACTTTGTAATTAGATAATGGAAAGGGATTTGTTAAGAAAGAAAGCTGGAATCGAATTGTTAATCAAGGTGTGACAGTGATGAGAACACATGAACGACAGTAAATATCAATCTATTTAGAGTTAGGTTACGGAAAATTTTAGGAGTGCCAATGAGTATTACGACAGGTTACATCCACCAGAAATAGTTGACAAACAAATACATAACGTACAATATTGTAATTTTAGCACTCCTTTTGACTTATTAACGACTAATTTGAAAATAAGACGCCCCCATACACGCACACATACGCACGAACACACACATATCAGAAACTCAGTACCAAGATATCAAATGAATCCCGACTTTAGCCGATGTTGTGAGAACGTCACAACATCAGTTGAACTAAGGATGTATTTGAAATCCGATGATCAACTTCGTGATTGTTCGTCGATAAAATAACACAGTTAAGCTCTGTGTGTGTGTGTGTGTGTGTGTTTCTTTGTGTGATACTGTAATGTACCGTAGACGGAGTCTCAAACGTTGTCCGCCGTTAGATGTTTAGTCGCATTGATACCGAGCGAGTATTTTTCAGCCAAATGTAATCTCACCCAACTTTGATTTTAAGTATTCTTATTTCTCTTATACATCCACTTAAGCCGCCCACTGCTAAAAGTAGACAGTGTCATCAACTATCACGCACTCAACACTGCACTTGTCTTCTTTTTTGTGGTGCGACCACAAAGAAGATTTACGGTTTACAAATACACCCGTAATTCTACTTATGTTATTTTCTCACAACTTCGACTAAAGGATGGATGCATTTGATAACTGCGGGCTGAGTTTCCAATTTGTGTGTGTGTGTGTGTGTATGTGTGTGCGCGTGCGGTTTTAGTATGAATGCGTCTTATTTTCGTTGTTTCCGTTACTAAGTAAATGTGCATGTTATTAATAAGGGCCCTGTATGCTATGCTTTTTTGGGAAATAGTTTGCAAAAGTAGAAACTGTTTTGCAAACCCATTGTGTAAGGTTTCGCCAGGTTGTTGACGTTAGACAGTTGTAATATTTATTTATTCATTGCATCTAAACAGATATTTTGTATAGAAAGAAATAACATATTTATTGATTTCCAGTACAAGGCATCATTATTCTCACTACTCATGTAAAAGCGTTGGAAATCATGAATCTGTGAGAATAACACTTTTTTTTTACATTGACGAGTATCGTTCTTACAGCACTGCGACGGGTTAACAATGGAAAGTTTCATAAAAATATATATACATTATGAATGACCACCAAGCAAACACAAATATGTATGAATAATATAATTAAATTATATTATTTCTTGTATGTTTTCGCCCTAAAACTAAATTCTATTACGGTTTCATGCATTATTTGTTTTTCTCTTCAAAACGAACTCTTACACGCTGGCTAAGGCACGCTTGTTTGAATACACTTTTTATTCCGTCTTGTGTAGGGAGGTCAGTGGGTCGGGGGGGGGGGTTCTTACGTTAAAAAACCGTTTTGCACGACCATTAAATAAAGCCGATTTATCACGTGTCTTTGATGTGGAGTTAAATGACGGATACTATTCAACAAAGTGAAGCGGATAAAATGGGAATGTCGATAAAATGGTTGATCCATTCAATAACACGCAAATATTTCGATCAGAACGCCGGTGTCGAATTATCAAAAGAGGAGAATGATAGACGGACAAATACAAAAGAATAAAAATAAAACTCCGTGACGTACAAAAAAAAAATGCGGCAACATATAATTATATCGATTTTCTCATGAGTTCTAGTGGTCAAGGAGCTCAAACTTAATTTATATTAATAAGTAAAGGAATATATATATATATATATATATATATATATATATATGTGTGTGTGTGTGTGTGTGTGTGTGTTTATCAATACACCTAATTTTTTGTATGATGTTAATATATAAAAAAACTTTTCTCTATTTATTTAAAAAGAAAATACAACTTTGTTATATATGGGTCGTGGAATGGCACTCATCTGCAAAAAGATCTAGCTAAGTTGCATATTCTTTTAAACATTCATTTTAATTAATTCCCTATTAGTTTTTTCGGTTTTCTTATAGGATGATTATCTTTAGTTAACTATTACGTGTAATTATATTCATGCAGGTATTCTACATGATTTATAATTGAATAATATTTGCGTAAAACGGTTATAGTAAACACAAATATCTCTCTCAATATATTTCTGTATGCGTATATATGAATATATTTGCTTAAAAATTTGACGACCAAACTCCCATGTCAGTTTTGGTCTAAAGACATGAAACATAATATACAGGGTAATTGAACCCATGCGACACTTTATATTTGGGCTTTACCCGGAGAAAATCGGTGCAAAAGTGTAAAAATTAAAGAAATAGAATTTGCTAGATGAGGGCCGAACGAAGCCATTACGTAATGAGCCGTTGTATGATCGTCTAAATGTTGCTGTCTATTTGTGACATATTCATATCTAATTGTTCACATGCAGTTGTGTGTGTGTGTGTGCGTGTGTGTGTGTGTGGTACATGTATTTTGGACATACCTTATCTTCATGCGTCTTTGATTTTGTCCACCTGGAATTCGTCTTGTGTCTTGGACGGGAGACTGGACACCTGTTCTGGACGAATATTCACTCACTCCAAGACGTTGAATTGGTTTTATATAGTTTTTCTTCACCTTCCAGATGTCGGTCGCAGAAGAATGGTAATGTATTTCTTTGCTTGCATGGTTAATTCAAGGTCTTATTTTCACCAACGTCAGCGTCCTTCCAGTGAATGGGAGGGAACGACCTGTTAAGCCGTATGTTCTTTTCTACGTCCAAACCCAAACTAACTCACCCCAGCTAACCTGATCACGTGACTCACACGCAGGTCCGATCAGCTGACCCCCACTTCCGGTGAAACGTGTCTACACTATGATTTACGATATTAGTTTCTAATGTTCGACCTATTTCCTAACAATATCTGTTAGTTCATGTTTTAAATTTTAGCCTTGCAGAACACATGTCTTCATAGCTCAGGCATAAACCACAAAGGAAAATTAAACCTTAAGGAAAACGTTTTGGTTTCGATTCTTCGTGGTGGCGCACAAGGCATTTCTTAAAAAAAAGCTTTTTAAATGATTACTATATATTGGGTCCAATATAATATAATAATAAACACGAAATTAATCAAAATATCAGATATATTGATATATATGACCGGGCAAATCGGGGGGGGGGGGCTGCTAGTATATATATATATATATATATATATATATATATATGTATATATATATATATACTAAATAGTTAAAAAACATGTTAAAAACACTTTGAAAAAGAGTTAAAAGCATATTTAATTTGAAAACGGAACACTAAATAAGTCTATAGCTCTTAATCCGCGGAGTTTCGAAAAAATACTTTCCGTGGATTTCGGCCTTTTGGATGATTTTGGATCATCTTCCAATTACGCGATTTCCTTGGATTTTACTTGCGCGAATTGAAATTTAACTAACTTTCTTGGATTTATATTTTTGGATTTTACCGTCATTGGATACTTTACCTTTCATCAGACTATCCATTCACATGAAATCACCTTTTTCTTCACTCTATTCCCTCTGCTTCAGTTTTTGTTATCAAATAAGATCTTTAGCTTACTTGCAGTTTCATCAAATACTGTTGCAGGCAAAATCCGATCCCGCATTTTGCCAATTCCTACTCTCTGATGAGAAGGAAAGTATTTCTTCGAAACTTCGCAGATTAAGGACTATTCACTTATTTAGTGCTTCCTTTTAAAATTTAATATGTTTGTAAGTCTTTTTCAAAGTGTTTTTAAAATGTTTTATTAACTATTTGCTCTAATTATAAGCTCTATCTCCTATTTAGTTTTATCGAGCTTTTACATCTGATTGAGATTAATTTATAAATATTAATTCTTTAATATTCATAATATATTTTAGTTTTACCATCTTGGATCATTTTGGTAAATTTAATTGTAATTTAAATTACCAGAAAAGCAAAAGAAGAGACAAGAACATTTAACAAACAAATGAATAGACGGGTACGTTCGAATAGATAAATGTCTAATTATTTATTCATGTATCGCTCCTTCCCTCACTATATAATCATCAGCAAACCAAGTTGCTGGAATTTCCGGGGTATATAAAGTCCGTTTGTTGTATAGAACTTGATTAATTTCGAGGGGAAACAAACTCTCCTTTTCCAAAAGAAAACAAGAGTATTATCCAAAATGAATAGTATTTCAAGGATGAGAAGGCGAAGGTTACCAGTTGAAACAGCAAGGATGGGGGTATGCATGATTTGTATATGTGTATGGAAGTCTCTTTGTGTGTTAACTTATTGCTATATATATATATATATATATATATATATGCTTGTGTGTATATATGTATATGTCTATGTATATATATATATATATATATATATATATATATATATATATACATATACAGTGATGATCATATTTATTGGCACGGTAAAATAAAAGTTAAATTTTGTCTAATAAATTCTAAAAAAAGGGATTAAATTAAAGAAAATAACAAAGTATATTATGTATTTTTAACTGGCCTTTCCGATGCAGCAATCGGATTTTAGAAAAAATAAATAACAAAGGAACAACAAACATAATTGCAAAAAACCCTTGTTCAAAATTATTGGCACGATTTATTTAATAATCAATTGTATAGCCTTTGGCCTTGATTACCTTCCTCAGTCGCTTTTCATAGTTTACAACCAAGTTGTTGCACTCTTCAGTAGTAATTTTAGCCCACTCTTCCTGACAATAATCCTCCAATTGAATAAGATTCTTAGGCTTCCTTTGCATTACCCTCAATTTTAATGTTCTCCATAAATTTTCAATTGGATTAAGGTCTGGGCTTTGTGATGGCCACTCCAAAACATTAATATGATTGTCCTCAAGCCATTTCTTAGTCAGTTTAGCCGAATGCTTTGGGTCATTATCTTGCATGAACCACCAACGACGACCAAGTGAGAGCTCTTTAGCAGAGTCTTTCAGGTTTTCATCCAATATTTTAACATAATCTTCCTTTTTTATGCTACCTGTGACCTTAACAAGTCGCCCTGGTCAAGGGGCAGCAAAGGATCCCCAAAACATCAAACTGCCTCCACCGTGCTTCACTGTGGGTATGGTATTCTTAGGCAGGAAAGCTTCGCCAGATTTTCTGTAAATATAAGACACTTTATTATGGCCAAATAACTCTATTTTCGTTTCGTCAGTCCATAGAACACGTTTCCAGAATGCAACATCTTTATCAATATGACGTTTTGCAAAGGCTAGCCTTGCTTTCAGGTGCATAGGCTTCAATAAGGAAGTCTTTCTCGGACGACATGCTTTTAAACCAGCTCTCTTCAAAACTCTACCAACTGTATGTCGAGATACATTCACTCCAGAGGTGCTCGGTTCATCAACAATCTCCCCAACAGAGATCCTTGGGTTTTGGTTTACTTGTCGAACAATTTTCCGTTCATCTCTTGGGGGAAGAATCCTTTTTCTCCCTCTACCCTCTAAACTCATAACGTGGCCTTGCGATTTGAACTTGTTTATTATGGCTCTAACAGTGGATTTGGGAAGATTTAGCTTCTTTGAAATCTTATCATAGCCCTCGCCATTGGTATGGCATGCTACAACAAGCTTCCTGACGTCTTCGCTGTGTTCCTTAGTTTTAACCATGGCGATTGAAAATTATAATTTAGTCACTTATAATAGTTTAAATAAATCGCTATCTAAAAATTATCTGAAAAAAATTATTCACTGAATTAGCGTTAAACAAGCATAATCATAATATGGCTATAAAAAAGTTCAGAAAGCACGTAAACCGGAAATTGATTGATATTATACTGATACTAAAAGAAAAACAAAGCCGTGCATATAATTTTGAACAAGGGTTTTTTGCAATTATGTTTGTTGTTCCTTTGTTATTTATTTTTTCTAAAATCCGATTGCTGCATCGGAAAGGCCAGTTAAAAATACATAATATACTTTGTTATTCTCTTTAATTTAATCCCTTTTTTAGAATTTATTAGACAAAATTTAACTTTTATTTTACCGTGCCGATAAATATGATCATCACTGTATATGTGTATGTATTTATGAGCACATTATAATAAGAAACGATAGAAACGATATCTTACTATAATTACTGTTAAGTTTGCAGGTTGAAACAAGTAACGTAGAAAGCAATACAAATGACGACTCAACAAATAAAGGTAGATCAAATAAGAAGTGTATTAGGAAAAGGTATATTTACAGGATATTTACATAATGGTGCCAAATAAGAGAGTCTTTGCTGGAGAAACATATCTGCTCTCGGCGGCCTTCGGTGACTTCTGGTGAACATACACCCAGACTAACTGAGTTCTCCTATTTATGTGTAATTACTATACACATATGCAAATGAATGTGTGCCACCACAACAATTATGTTTTTGTCATCTTTATCAACATCATGACTTTTCTACAGACTTCATAAGCTATGATACTGCAACACTTAACATCTTATAATCCTCACTCTTCCAATGTTTTCTAATAATGACATCGAATTTAACACTTTTTAGAAAGATCTGTTTTTTTTCTGTCACTGATTGTTCCCCGCTTAGCCTGAACTTAATTACTTTAAAATTTAATCTAAAATAACTTTTTCCAAATAAACCGATGATGAAGGTTCTTATGCTGTTTTTTTTCTTCTCTTTTTACTATTAGGTAGCATTTCACTGGAGACAGACTTCTCTTTGGGCGACTGTACCAGCCGGAAAAAAAACAATGTTCATTTGTTTTCAGCTGTTTTGAAGGATTTCCTCTGGATTATATGCATTGTCACGCTGGACTTATTCTGGACTCTATTCTCTCTAAAGAACTATTTCGCATTTCAGATCAACTTGAGAGGATTTTCATGCAAGCTGAAATATTATGCTCTGTTTGTTTATATATATATATATATATATTTATTTGTTTTCATATATATATACATATACATATATATATATACATATATATACATATATATATATATGCATATATATACATATATATACATGCATATACACATATATATACATATATATACACATACATATATATATACATGCATATACATATATATATACATATATATACATACATATATATACATGCATATACATATATATATACATATATATACATACATATATATACATGCATATACATATATATATACATATATATATATATATATATATATATATATATATATATATATATATCCAATCCAAACGTTACTTATGTACTATGGTAAAGTCAATAAATATCGTTTGGAGTGGATAGCGAGCAAATAATTCTGTGTACGCAGAAAAAGGAAAAGAAAACGATACATTTCTCACTTGATAGTTTCACAGGAGTGCAGTTTCAAGAAAGGCACACATAAAGGGTGGGGGAACAATGTATAGTGATTTATCTAGACGAGTGTTTCTTGTGAATGTTTGAAGTGAAGGGGCCATAGATTAGATCTCAGACGAGCACTTGCCATGGAAAAATTGATAAAGCAAAGACAAGCTCGCAACGTCTCTTCTGTAAGAAAGAGGTTGTGGGGAAGAAAGGTAGATTTCTATTGGATTAATAGAAAAATCGCACCGTTTTTTTAGCAAGCTTGGCAACGGATTTGATGTACGTTTTCATTTCAGGAGTAAACGTCAAGCTCAGTAGCTTATCAAAACATGAAGCCTCCCAAGACGAGAGCCATTCATTTCAATTGATGGCAGGTGGGGATCAGAGCGTTGATGATATAATTATAGAAGATTGGTTTTAGATGCATTAAAATTAACCAGCCCTTTTTTCCGCATTGTTCCACATGCTCAAGTTCAGAGGTGAGGGAATCAGAGAGAACTTGGTCGTTAATGACCTTTGATATGCTGCCATAGATGGTAGTGTCATTAGCATAAATGTCTACGAATGATCTAAGAATGTGATTTGGAAGATCATCGATGTAGAGCAGGAAGAGAGTCGGACCGAAGATGGAACCCTGGAAGATTCCTGCTTTAATATTAAGAGCTTCCGATTTCTCACCATAAACAACTGCTCTTATGAACCTACCAGAGAGAAATGATTTAATAATTGAAATGCCATTTCCAGCTATACCATAGGTGGAGATCTTGTGAAGTAGACCTTCATGTCATACCCTATTAAAGGCCTTTGATATGTTCAGAGCAATTGCACTAGAAACGAAGACTCCGTCGAGAGATATAACCGTAAGCACATCTGCTGTATATCTAAGAAGGTTATTTTTGCTGAGGTGGTTGACTACTTTTCTATTTAACGCAATAAGACTAAAAATTATCAGAGTTATTGAGTCGGGAAATGTACACAGGCAGACAGACAGGCATACACTTTCACTTTTAAAAATCTCTCTCTCTCTCTCTCTATATATATATATATATATATATATATCTTATACAGTGTTCAAAACAACCCGTCGGCTTTCTGGAGTCCGCTTTGTAAGTGAGTTTTCAGCGAAGACTACGTGTCGCTGGATATATCCGAAAGAGTGTTAGGTCTAACTTAGATTGATACATTGAGTTGGTGCCGGCTGTTTTCAAGCTTTTAGTCGAGGGTTTAACTGCGTGGACGCCAAGTCTCATTCAGTATCGTACCACTAGATAAATCGAGACGTGCCTGTGTTTAATCTTTCTTAGTATTAACAATCCAAACACCTCCTCCTCCAATTCGCCTGCATTATGAGTATAGCTCAATAAGGAAAGGCACCAACCATACTGCATGCAATACACAGGACCGGCTGGTTGGCAAGATGAAAGTCAGGTTCAGTTGTCTCTCCCAAGGACACAGTAGAGCTTTAGAGCTACAGACTCATATCATGACTGTGATACTCGTAGCGGTTCAGAAGATACCTTAAGAGATGCATTTTAAATATAAAGAATACATCAATGTTTGCCGAGATATAATCAACTTTTAAATGACAGTTCCAAAATATTTCTACTGTGTTCGGTACCTTGTTGTATTCTAAAGAATTCTGTTTATAAATGTAAGGTTTATTGAAATCATCATATAATTACAGTTGATATTAAAATGAAAATATGTATTAAATCCATTAAAAAAATCATATTAAACCCAATAATATCCAGGAAATCTCGATGCGATTCAAACATGTTCAACCATGATAGGCCCTGAATCAATTTCGGTATTAATCGGTCATATCAAACCGACATATATAAACTACATACTAATCAACACGACTTCCTATTCAAAATATTCCTCAAACAATAAAAGAAGAAAAAGTCGAATAAAAAATATCTCCTGATAAACAAGTTTGGAGTTAAATCGTTGATATTTTTGATACACATAACTATTTACATTATAATTAAGTTGGATAGAGTCACAAAACTCTAATATTTATTACGCATGAAAACATTTTATTACGAAGTAAAACAAATACGTATCTTACTGCCAATAAAATACGCCTTTTGTTCATAAACAAAATTTATATATCGACCGGAATGAGGAAATAATAACAGTTAATATCAACAATGTTTATAATATGAAAGTATGAATAAATACAATGCAATTAATAGCCGACTTATCAGTTCCTCATTCATTATCCTTTAATTGCCTCCCGTGTGTTTTCTCCCCTCATTTTGATAAGGAAATATTTGCTTTTTGTTGCTTATTATCCTTAATATAAATTTTTCATTCTATTCAATAAAAGGCAAACCATATTATATTTATTTTAGATTGTCAATCTGTATGTTTATCTAGTTTATTTTTTCCCAGGAAATACTGCATGTGGGTGTATATATTTGATATATAATCACACATACACACATACACACACACACATATATATATATATATATGTATGGAACATTGTGTGCGTAGTAGTAGAGTAGTAAAGTAATGAACATATATTGCTATTATGTAAGACAGGAATCGCTTATACTTCATCCCAGTACACACATCCACACACACATTATATATATATATATATATATATATATATATATATATATATATATATATTAGCAGGCTGCTCTGCGTTATCCGGTCGTAAGATACGTTTAAATATTATAATATAATTAATGCAGATTACGTATTTAAAATTCTCTATCGAGTATTGTATTGAAACAAATATATGTACGTGAGATCAAAGCTTAACAATATATATATATATATATATATATATATATATATATATATATATATATATATATATGTATACTAGACTACCTCTGACCTGTTGGGTCTGGGTTAGTATGTTATATTAGCTATGGAATTAATGTATGAGCGTGACACTTGTGACGTAAAGAAAATCATTTTTTGTGACATAACAGAACCATTTCTATGAAACTATATTAAAATAAAATAAAAAAGAATATAGATAGATTTCTATAAATTGTTCTGTTGTGACGTAATCCCCCACTGGGGAGCTTTAGAACTACGCTGAGATAGCTAACCGTTCCCGGGTGACTCCAGATACCCTGAGGATTTAAAATAAAGATTATATATATATATATATATATATATATATATATATATATATATATTATTTCATGTCAAAATAGATATTTTTGAAACCAGAGAAATATTATGCGCGAAAAGTGATTTATTATTTTTAGATGGATTTTTCCATACGAGTAAATCAGTTGCGTGATGTTCGCACCTTGAGATATTAATGAAAAAAAAAAGACAGAATTTCTCGTGCGATAGCGAAGCGTTAACTGAGCCTCCTTGAAGGGAGCGACCCGCGAGGTTGTTAAATATTACGCATTTTAGTAATTATTTTTTTAAAAATTAGTTGAAATGGATTCTGGTTGAAAATTAAGTTGCTTTTTGGGAGTCAGAATCAGTAATGATTGAAGTTTGCCGATCCTTGCCTGACCTCGTAATGCATTTCTGGATACGGGTCCATTCGGACATGCTGCCTGGGAGGACGCTGGGGCGTGTGGATAGCTCCCTGTAGCTGTTTTATTAATCGTCCATAAGGACAATGATGTTGAAATTGAGGTCGTTGTCTGCACGAGTGCGTGTGTATCACACGGAGAAAGAGTGTATTATGGGAATGTGTTTTGAAATATCGAAAGGAATTCGATAAATAAGGGGGCGCATCAAGCTTCCTGTAGTTTTCTTATTATTTTGACTATCCATGAGGGTACGGAGTATTTTTAGTGAAACTGAATATGTTGTTTAAACAGCCTGTGACAAAAAGGTATTTGCCTTTTTGTAAATAGTTGTGTACTGACAGGCGTAGTTTTCCTCGCTTTGTTCCGGAGATGGGCGTGATTAAACTCGTGTATCTTCGGAGACCAGTAGAGATGGTCTATTTGCAGAGTAGCGAGTGGTAGCTGGCAGAAGGAGGGAACTGTGTAACGCGACGTGGACAGAATCGCCAATTGTTGACCCTCAGTGGCCTTGAACACCATGCTCGCTCTGCTTGTGGTTAGGAAAAATAGCATTGATAAACGCTTCACCTGGAGGACGGTAGGGGAGATCGATGCCTGTCAGTCATAACTGCGTTAATGGATACACGAGATATTTGGGGAGTAGAATAATATACCCGAATATTAAACTCTTGGGGATAAAATATTAGTGTTCTTGTTTGAATTATCGAAGATGATTCGATAGAACGAGGAACCAAATACGAGTTTTATCAAGTTATTCCACCCGTTCCATATCCACTCGACACACCCAAGTTACGGTTGCTAGCCAGATGCAGTTGGTTGGTTGGTTGTTTTTGTTTTACGGCATATCAACCTTTTTCGGGTTATTTAATGCCGAATCCAAAGATTTTGAAGAAAATGTTTGATAGAATATATTTGTTGTTTTCAAGTCCGTTTCTATTTAACCCATAGTTGGAACCCTAACAGGTACTACCACTCTGGATCAGAGTGGACCTGGGAGCAATGGTAATTAAAGGGTGGCTCCACACTCCCAAAACCCACAAGATGGGGCCTCACCACTGGATATAGTTTAAGGTCATATCCAGGACCCCCATTGAGGGACTTTTACCCTCTACAGGGGGGCAGTCGATGTATTCTCATGCCCCACCGACAGGGCCAGCCAGATGCAGAGTGGAGTCCGAATATGTAGTGTTTAATATGGCAAGAGGCAGATTTATGCTGTTGAATCACTGTATGTCACTGGAGATCATGAGTTGTGTGTGCTGGAATTATTTTAGGGAGATGAGAGAGTGATAAATAGCGTCTGCAATGTTGAAGTGGCAAGTGAAGGTCTTTTGCCACTGGCTATACGAATAGCTGAAGGCACCTGCTTGGTATCCACGCAACGGAAGTTGGAATTGTCCAAGGTATGCGGAAATACGACTGCTGGGATAATCAAGGTGAGACCACCTTTAACTATGGTAGAGCTGGACAGGGGTTGTGAAGCCCGGGAAAAGGGCTTAGGATTACCTGCGTATTATCAGGTTGAGGAACGGTATTTATTAAAAGCACCTGGGGGAGAGTGGGCGAATGACCAATTGACTAACCTCACTTACCTCTGGAACACCCTGATCCATCGTTTACCTCCACATACCCAGCTTAGGCTACAAAAAGCTATGGAAGGAGTTAAACGAATAGATTTGTGTGAATTACAGGCCCAATTAAACGGTATGGAGATTACAGAAGCTAGGGATAGGCTTCATAAGATAATGGTTACAGGAGTGGGAGTGAAAACGCTAGTAACGATAATTGTGCTATTGTTGGTGATTGTATGGCGCGAATATGGGAAGAAATCAAGGTGATGAGCATCTCGAGGCTGATTGCAGGGATGGCGGGAGAGATCCTGGTTCGAAACCGCCTGTGATTCTGGAAAATGCGACTGCTGGTGCTGAGGAAAACGGAGTGGAACCCAAAGACCGCCCTAATACCGAAATCCAAGGGAACTGAAGACGACTTGAAAATCTTCTTTTCTTTTCTTTTCTCTCTGTTTTACCCAAAATTCTTCAGTGCGCTGAAGGTGAGAACCGTCGAAAGTCCCAACGATACCTTGAATGACCGTCAATGAAGAAATTCTTACAAGATGCTTATGAAAGAAGACTTGAACTGTGAAATAAAAGGTGAAGGTTCAACCATAACTGCTTAAGATGAGAAAGATTTCGCCTAGCTCAATAAAAAGCGGGTACTTTGAGAACCCTGATTAGGGCTGCATACCTTTTATTACGAGACTGCTGTTGATAGCAGCCAAGTGAAAAAAAACTTGAAAACAATTTTTTAAATTGTGACTAACACTCTTTGAAAGATAAAAATTGAAGTATGATTGAATTGATGAAAATAAAATGGAAAAAGTGGAATAACTCTTATAAAACATTGAAATATAAAGAGGGCAACACTTTTTTAAACTCTTATGAGCTAATTGATGGACTTGTGCATTTTATTGATTGACAATTTTTAAATGATGGTTATCTTATCTTTGAATTATTAATGTGAATAAAAAAGAAGGGTATACATTGTAAGTTTCTGCTGGGGGAGTGGTGTAGCTACTATACAATGCAACACAAAAGATTATGTAAATATCTATCGTCTCGGTATTTATAAAAAGGGTTAGGGGTAGGAAAGGACGCCATAGAGGTCACAACAAAGTATACAAAGAAAAATTTTGCATGTGGAAAAAAGAAACTGTATTAGCCCTGACGAACTTTGAACTTTTACATTTTTATGATGTTATGATTTTTTTTAATTGACTTTCTTACGGACTTTTGAATGAAATAGAGGGAGGACCCTGGTTAAAGGACGGATATGGGATTGAATATATGTTATCCTTTTGACGGGTAATTTGAGGATGGAGATAGGGGTCTGCTGAAAGTGAACTGTGAAAAGGGATGGAACAGTGTGTTGAGGAATTAGACTTCATTCATCCTACAAAAAATATAGTCTAAAGGGGGCGAATGTGACGCAATCCCCCATTGGAGAGCTTTAGAACTACGCTGAGATAGCTAATCTTTCTTGGGTGACGCCAGATACCCCGAGGATTTAAAATAGAGAATATAAATATATATTTTTATTTCATGCCAAAATACATATTGTTCGACACCAGATAAATATATTTTGAATTTATATTGATGACAGGAAACTTGAAGCATAAAATTGTCAGGCGTTGGTGAACTCAAAGTCGGATGTCAGAACTGATATCTGACCTTAGAGTAGCGTGTGAATTAGTATGCCTGTAGAATTAAGATTCCAGATTCGGGAATTGTACACACGCAATTTGATTTCGTGGCAAATCTTATTGGATGGGGAAATTTCCACCCCATCCACATACCTCACTATATATATGACTGTCGCGCGAAAATTAGTCAGAAGAAAGAAGAAGAAAGAGTTTCGAGAGATTGCTTGTTGATTTTGGGGGGAACACATTGTATAGAGACGTGACCCCTCTACTTCCTCATCTAACCGTCTGACGCTGCCTGTTAAGAGATTTGAGACGTTGACAAAAATTTACTAAGAACTGAGTGATATTTGTAAAAACATTTGTACATAATTTTGTTAAAATTAACTCTGTAGACTAGAGTTAAACAAGTTTGTTTTCTTCCTGCCTGGGGCTGCCATATTCGCTTTCAGCATACATAATTCAACGTATCAACCCTCAGATAAGAACTAGACGACACGAGCCGAGATTCCCAGATTAATAGGGGTCCTAGTCAGATTCACCAGTGAGGGTTACACTGTTTATAATTGTTTATTTAAAAAAAATACTTACATCCATTGAATTATAAGTGGTTCACCATACTTATAGGTAAATCTGCACTGAACAGATAACATACTACTTAAAGTTAAATTCAAATTTTAACATATTTTTTATTTAAATTTTCGCGTTGATTATTTGTAACACAAATTAATAAAAAACATATTCTGGCGTTATTTATTTATGTTGGTAGTGCAGAAGAATATGCATGAATGTTTTTTAAGAAAGGGGTATTAAAAAATGGAGAATAAATGTAAAGAAAATCAAGGAGGCGGATAAATCGCCGTTGTAAAATGTTATTATCGTTGTCATCGGGTTAAAGTAGATTTATTTGTAAGAAACTTGTGTTAAAAAAACTTAAACATGCTACAGAAATGAACCATGTAAAAAATACAGAAAATATAAATAATTGTTTATTCGGATAATTTAAACGCGGAAAAAACAATTGGGACGCTGAAAACGTACACAATAAAACCATACGTTTTATTGTCGCGTTGATTATTTGTTTATGTACGCATGCGCACCCGGAAGTCGTAAACCAGATGTTGCGTTACAACAACCATTACAAGATCATTTGAATTTTATAATTATATATATTGATTCACCAGTTTTCCAGGTTTTCCAATATGGAATTCCCGGAAAGTCAAAGAAAGATGCAAGCAAGTAAGGTCGACATAGTTTTATGATTGTATAGATTAGCTGTTACTATTTTTATTTTGTTTTAGTTTTGTGTTTTTCCAATGATATTTCAGTAAACCAATTGTCAGTCATTTAAATAGACTGGCATGTATCTCCTCATTACTCCTAAACAATGTTGATTTACTAAACCCATGCTTAATTTAAAATAAGAAAAATACGCGCATAACATTAGAAGCACTATTATATTTAAAGGGCGGCAAGCCAACGCCTGGGTGAAATGAAAATTATTTGTATATTTATGTCCCCTAGTACTTCGTGTATTATACAATTATTACTATAGTTTATAATATAGATTAATAAGCCTGTAGAAGAAAGCTAGAAATATCAAAAAATTTATTAATCATTCGAAAGTTACAAACATTAACTTAGTTATTTTCTTTCAAAATACTCTTTTGTGAGTGTGTAACCAATAGGGCTAGTACAAAAGAATAATCTTTTCATGGTTTCGACGCTCAAGAGTATACAATTTGATATCTTATATGCTTTTATATGTAGTATAGCATGTGGTCTCGGGCTGTGTCTAGCTGTGTTAGATATATACACGAGAGGTACACGAGAGTTACACGAGAGTTACAACAATGATAGAAATATTCTGTAGTAATGGCCCTAGTAGTTAAAGTATAAGTGTTATTTGCATGCGATAATATCGACATGCAGTAAGTCTTACACAGCCATTATAATATATTTTTATGCAATAGTTACATAATAAGAGATCAGATAACGCATATTTCTATAGGCACCGATTAGAAAATGCATGCCTTCTGATGCGGCATCGACATTTCAAAGAATGTAGAAATATTCAATTTCTCTTTTACTCGGAAATTAATTATGGTCTAATAATATGTAACTGCTATTAATATAACTAATTAGAAGTATATACTAGTTTTGAAAGCGTTATAAGATTGGAAATTTGCTTTTGAAAGTTGAAATGCAAACATTTTTTAAAATAATTTTTATTATTATAATACTTATTTCCTTCTTTGAAGAATTATATTTATTTAGAACAAAAACAAACCAGATTACATTTTATTTTCCTAAGAGTCGCGGCAAAATTTCAAAGAGAATAATGGTTATTCAGAATTAATACAGAATCTAAAAGTACCAGTCGATAAACTACTTTTACTTTATTATATAGATAGATGCTTTTTACACATGTAGTTTCTGGCATTCACATAACGGTTTTCGTTTAAATTTAAGCAATATTCTTGTGTAAAATTATGTTTTTGTAATGTTACGAATAACGAATAAAAAATATGTAAACCAACATAGTATAACGCTATACTTTATTCTATTGCTCTCGGAAGACTCGTTAGTGGACGTGAACATTTTACTTAATATCGCTAGCCATATTTGGATTTTGGAAAATAACGCTTGTTATGAAATTTAATCTAAACACGTACAGAATTGCTACATCTACCAACACTGAATCTATCTCTAGATTACTACATATATACACACATAGATATATATACACCCATATATACATATACATATAAAACTGTATATATGTATACGTATATATATCCGATTTTAATTAAAAAATATTTTTGAATGAAATTAAAAATATATATATATATAAGTTCCTTTTGCTCTATCAAGTAAATTGAGTCATTCTCTTTTTACTTGTGCTTGTCTTATATAATACTGCCTCCTAAAATATTTTAGAAGATTCGATACCACAGGATTTATTAATCTGAGCTCCTTTTCGCCTAATGTTTCTGGTATCTATCTATCTATCTATATATATATATATATATATATATATGTGTGTGTGTGTGTGTGTGTCAATGTATGTATGCAAATATAAGTACATGTGTGTATTTTTATTATAGAAATATATTTGCACACATAAATAGGATATATGTATATGCATAACTATTTACATATATATATATATATATAGCATTATCTTTTTCCCGATATATACTTGGTGTAGAATGTATCAGGTGTCAGTCTCCATTTAAATGAATCCTAATGATCAAATACATTCCAGAGGTTTATCTGCTACTATGGCGCGCCCCGCCTATCCTGACGTATCTTTAAAAGAACAGTCGAGGCTAGGATTGATTTCCAAACAAAAGATTCACTTTGGAAGTGGTTTAATGATTGTTATCACTTTATTCTCTTGTGTTTCCTTTGTCAAGTCTGACATGATAAAAGAAGACACTATTCGAACAACCCGTTTAGCACTCTTTACACCGAGGATGTTCTGTATCCCCTAGACATGCTAAAAACAAGATCTTGGATTCCAACTTCCTTTCAAATAAGTCTTGGCCCGTTAGTTAGCAGCATAATTAGTAAGCTGTGTTTCACAAGGGACATATTATTTACTACAATCTGAAAGCGACTCGAGTATAAGATTTAATGTGTGTACGGTCAATACTGAGGCGACCGCGTAGATATCGTTCGTAGTAGAAATTGGGTTGGATTAGAATATTACACAAGACTCTGTTTACAATCAACTTTGATGCAATGGCCTTGTAATCAGCTGGAGAGTAGGGCAGCAGGACAGTTCCAGAGACGGGCAGTTCTTGGAAAGAAGCTCTAATTTATGGAATCTGAACTTAGATTGATGCACAGGTAAAGGGTGAGAGAAATCTGGATAGTGTTTGTAATTAGTTAAGTGTTTTTGTGAAAGTTAAACAGGAGGCAACAATTAGAAACTGAGACGAACACTTGCTATGAGAATAACGATAAACACTGCTAAACTCGCAACGTTTCATCTCTGAAAACAAGGTTGCTGAGAAGTGAAAAACTTTACCTACTAAATTTCGAAACAGGTTTTGAATTTGTCAAAGCATGGTGTAATTGCCCCGAACAGATCCCTCGCATATGTGACTTATGACACACAAAAAAATATTATTTGGATCATTGATGAAGACAAGTTGGGGCCGGGATGTATTCTTCAACCACGCCAGCGTTGACACTGAACTCCGGATTTCTGCCCATCGACTAGGACCTGAATACACCTGTCGAGGAGAAAAGAATTCAATGGTTGGGGAACCATTTCCGGATATTCGATGGCTTAAAATATTGTGAGGTAGAGCTTTCTGCAAACACCTATCAAATGTACACTGTATGTAAAAAACTATAGTTCTAGAATGAAACTTTTATCGATAGATTCACTGATCCAATGTGAGATTACCGTTAGTACATCAGCTGTTGATCTTGAAGGACGCAAACCATATTGATTATCACTGTTTTTCTGAAGTGCTTGGCGACTTCCCCATATTCAATCATCTCACTCGTTACAAACTTAAGGGTAATTAATTTCTACTGAGAGCCAACCGTGCATGTCTACGGTATTTATAAATAGTGGATGGGCTTATGAGGTTTTACAAGGTGTAACGCAGCATTCCCCTTTAGACACCGATTAGACAACATTGCAGTAATGGAAGCACAATCCACTTGTAGAATTTTGTAATACTATTACTAAAATATTGACAGGATTGCTTTGCTTACATCTGTTCAGCGCCTTACTATTCGCCAGACATCATGGAATTCAAGCCTCTGTTCCTTTACTTAAGCATTGATACTCTAGGCATACGAGTTCTGGCAATCATAAATACTATCTTATTTATAAACGATCTATTATCTTTAATGCAATTGAAATAGAAATTTCTATGTGCAATAGCGGAATCACATTCAGGTGTGTACCAAAGTTGTCTGTTTGGTTTGTGTTAGAAATTCTTGGAGAGTATGCAGTGGTCTATGGGGACGGATACTTAATTAGTTCAATCGGAAGCTATAGCAGACGTATTTATTTTAAACATATTTGCGTTATGAACGTTTGAAAACTGTGGCAGTCAGATATCAGGTAAGAATACACAATGGTCGATGGAGAGAGGCATCTAGGGTTTTGTTATATTTTGATTTTAATAACCGAATAATCAGAAGGTCGTAGCGAACATAGAACTGAGGATAAACACAGTTAAAATCATGTTGTAAGAAAAATCTAGAAGACTTGCAAATTATCTGTCAAGATCGGGTTAACAGACTGTGTTGGGTATAGACAATGGAGAAATCATGGCAAAACCTTGGTTCGCCATTTTTCTTGTTTGAATGGACAAGTCATTCGACATTCTAAACATTGACATTTCCACAGACGCGAAAGTTGGCTGAAAGATGCTTATCTGTAAGTGAAATTCTAAAGAACACGTAGGACTGCTTGGGTCCTTTTGTGTAGATGTTCCTGCAACAAAAAGGGAAGCTATCCCTAATATAGGCAAATATTCCATTTAGTGTCAGATTTTAATGTGAAGTTAGACGAGCTTTTAATTTGGAAGTGGGCTAAAGAAGCAGTTGATTTATGGCGTGTTTTTGACATGTTTGGTGGAATTATAACGATTTAATTTCAGTCATCATAGTTTACATAAGAATATTATTTCTTTCTTCGTTCGTATATATTGTTAATATATATATATATATATATATATATATATATATATATATATATATATATATATATATATGGGGTGGCTGAGCTATAATAAAATAGAGCAATAATTTGCAAGTTGAAATGAACATGACGGCGATTAAATCTTATTTCGTCAAGGATTGAACCTAAGGTGCTATTCTAAATCCAACGAGGTATGAATGTAATTTATTTTATTTACTTTTTATATACCGCATGTCGCTTTAAAGTTTCACACACCATTGGTGAGAAGCTACAATTTTTTTCGGAGTTGTTAAATCTTAAATCAATGTGCAAATGAAATTATTACTTTTAAAACCAGTCTTACTGGCAGATTAATATCCAGATATTATGTCAGGAATGACCCCAGGTTGAACCATGTTTGGTTTCCGTGCAACTCTATGAATCTCATAGTGAAGGTAAATACACCTGTTCCATTGGGATTAACCAATGTTTTATGACCAGCAATGATGGACAGTTCTTAGCTTGGTTTTTGATAAGGGGTATTTGCCCAGACTAATAATTTTATCTTTCTATAACGTGTGCGATTCAGAGAAAATAAACCAGAAAAGAAGAGATGAGAACAGAATGAGAACAGAAAGATGCTGAACGAGAAAACAAGCCAGAGGCTCGAAGCATCTAATGAAGACTTCCTTCATGAGAGATACCCACCATATTAGAATATTTCAAACGCGTTCCTAATCCAGGGCGAAACCGAATCGCACTTGTATGCCAACGACAAAAATATTTCTTGGTAAGATATTTAACAAAAATAGCTTACTGAATTGAAGCGGATAGCTAAACCTTCAACTCAGATGCAAGGACACGAACATTACTGCATGTGAACTTTAGAGTCTTACCTTATCGTTTTTTCTCATACTTTCCAATAGGGACAGCGGCGATGGCTACGTAAAATATACCGTAAGTGCTGATACACTCTGAAAAAAAAAGAAAAATAATGTACGAAATTTTCTGCCTGACTTCGATTATTCTACATGAATAATTTTTGAAAATTGCATTGACGTAAATTTGTTTTACGTCCAACAAACACATATACTGTGCATTCATTTATCGTTCATCGTCTAGTGATTTTTGGAACGTTTGAAATTAAATGTATATCACAAAGACAAGCTTAAACTGACTAACCTAGAAGATATCAACTCATTTGTACAGGGGACCTACGCCTTCTAACAGTCGACGCTGACAATTTTCCACTCGGAATTGCCCGAGTAGTGACTTCTGAGTCATATTAAGACCTCGCGATCCGTGAGCATTGCCAATAACATTATAACTGAGTTTCCTCTCTTACGCGACCTGACGCGAAGGATTACGGCTTGCATAGTTTATATATATATATATATATATATATATATATATATATATATACATATATATACATATATATATATATATCTACCGATCGCATATATTTTTGACTATATATATATATATATATATATATAATATATATATATGAACAAATGATTAATAAAACATGTTAAAAGACATCTTGAAAAAGAGTTAAAAATAATTTAATTTTAAAAAGGAAGCACAAGATAAGTGGATATTCCTCAATCCGCAGAGTTTCGAAGGAATACTCTCCTTCTCATCAGAGGGCAGGTATTAGCAAATTTTATATATATATATATATATATATATATATATATATATATATATATATATATATATATACATTTGTTTTATTTGCGAGGTTTTACACCGTATTTGGTGGTTTTGTTTGTCAGCATTTTGCTAATTTATTTAAGATAAATACTAAACACTTATATATTTTAATTGTAAGTTGTGTTGATTTTGAAACCACGCTGTGTGGTAGTCATGAATAACACTTTACATGAAGGAAATTATTCCTCGAAAACGATAAACATTATGACAATAAGGCGCAGCGGCTTGCCTTACAACTCTTGTAAAAAGATAACTATCTACAGAGCATTTGTTGTAATCACAGTTCTGTTTTAGAGATGAAGAATGTAAATAGCGACGGATTTTTTTCTGTAGATAGTCCGAAAGTTTGGACATCGAATCAGATTTCACGGACATATACCATACCCTAGGTATCAGTAGTTAGTGATTGGACTTTTGATGGGTCTGTTTACGACAAAAAGAAATTTAGAAAATAGTGAAATAAAATTAAACAAGGGAAAAATGCTGTACATGAGGTACAAAATTTATTGTGACACGAATAGGAAAAAAACGTCATAATTGTTGTATAATGTTGATATTCGATTAAGTCGAAGTTAAGTATAACGTCCCGGCCGTTGCGTCAAAGTCAACATTAATTGCTGGAATAATCTCGCCAGAAATGATTGAACACTTAAGAGAAAACAATAGGCAAAAAATGCCTTGAATAATCTCGTTAAACATGAGCTCAGCCGTGAAAAGAAAATGGGGCGTAGACTAAAGAGAGGGTTAGATTAACAAGCCTCCTCTCAAACAATTTCATTGAAAATAACTGAGCAATAAAGAGAGAAATGTGTCATAAGTCTGTAAAAAGTTACGATTATCCGTTAAGTCAAAGACTCAATCAGGAAATCTAAACCAAAGGAAAACTATTTGGCTCCAAAATTGATTAAACGAGCAAGAAAAGATAAAACTATAAGAACGGTGAGAGGGAATCGAGTGTTATTTTATATAAGAAGAAAACTAAAAAGCTAGATGAAAAATTACACGAAAAAATATATGAATTATCTTCTAACAAAATAACAATATGATATATGCGTTATGAAAACTGTCAAGAATAAATACACTGATTTTATTACTAAAATAAAAAATATCCCCATTTCATGGTCTGTATTTACAAACTTATAACTATAAAACATCGAAGACTATACCCACTCTGATTTGGTCTTGCAATGCTTTAATTTGCTTTGGAACATATTTTTTTGTAATAAAATTTCAAATAATATACTTGCACAACTAAGTTGCAACACTTTAACATCGCTTCAGTGAAATTTATGAAAATAAAAAAAATTACATATTCTCACTATTCAAGCAGTTGACCGAGTTTTTCTCTGTGAGCTTATTAAAACATTGTCTTTTAATATTTAGAAAACGGGGTTAAAAACTTTATTTTTACGAATGTAAAAAAAGAAAGGATAAATAAGGACAAAAAGTTCTCACGAAAAAAGTATGAAATTGAAATGTTGACCAGGCTATACACTAAGACCTTTTTATTGGGATTAAATATGCATGTCTTATTGTGGGTTTTTCTTATTTACTTTTATAAACTTAGGAAGTTTTTATAACATTTATGTAAATAATTTTTTTGAAAGTGGGTATGTAATGGAGCGTTATGAGCGCTCATGAAAAAGCATCATTAGCAACCTTTAAAGCACGTATGCAAATTAGCTTTCACTGGAATTAGAAAATGGCTTTCTCTGGAATTTGAGTGTCAAAAAGTTTCCCCAAGGCTTGAGCCCCCTTTGCAACTATCCAGTAAAGGTCTGGTAAGTGTTTACACTCCTTGGTCTTTCTATCCTATCGTAACCGACCGTCTAAAAAACCTTACAAGAGTGATTGCTCACGGAAAGTATAATAAAATGAAGTGATGAGATGTTAACATTGCACGCAAGAAATTAAGGGCGAATTATTAGAGAATGTTTATGATTATATACAGGAATTCATGATCAGCGGCAGAAAATGAATCGCTACGGCGGAACAGCTGGAGTATGATGTAGCGGAATACGCATTCTCAGGAATTATATTAACCAAGTTAAATGCTTTCACGAAAAGCTGATCAATTTCCGCGATAAGATTAAACAATTATATCGTCTGGCAAGAATTGTTAAATAATATTCAATATATTGCGTTAGGACAGTAAAGAGACGTGGTGCAAGAGGTCCAGCTGGTAGTACCAATATGCCCGAAGCAGTAATCTATCTATTCTAGATTGAAACCATGTTATAACACAACAGTAGATTTGTTCTAATACAAACCTTGCATGAGGAAGTAAGTAGCGAGACGCTTAAATTGCATGAAATGAAAATCACATACAAGGAAATGAGTTATTAGGTTACCAGAAGGATATTCATGATCGCCACACATAGATAAACATAGTGATGCACACACACAAGCACACTCACACACTTTACTATGCTTATTTATCTATTTATATCTGTATCTATATATGCATATTTTTCCTATTGTGTGAAAATATTTTAACGTTTATGATTTATAGACTTTTCAAACCCATTTACATTTTTTACTCTGAATTCATTTTGGCACCATACATTAACATTTCTAGAGGTTTTGATAGATTATTCATGCGTCTCTGAAATATTGTTTAGTTATCTCTCGCTTTACAAGGAAAGATGTGTAAGCCGAAATATAATTAAAAAATGGGTACCTGCCTCTTACAAGCGTGAATTATTTTTTAAATTTTGAATAAGAACTAAAAAATCTATCTATCAATATATATATATATATATATATAATTTATATATATATGTATATATTATGTGGAAATGTGTATGTTTAGCCGCACTGCTGGCTGTAATTAGGACATAAAGTACCATTTATTATATTATTTTATATTTCATAAATGTTATGCGCATACGTTCTGTAGATGTAAGATCCGAGGAAAGCAGCCACCTTGTATTAATCAGTTAGTAACGTAAACTATTATAAGACTACATTTAATTACCTACGAAACTTTACATTCTTATAATTTTATTTTATTATAAATTATTATTTTTTTTAACGTAAATAGATCATAACAGAGTAAGTAAAGACAAATAGATTGTTTCCACCAAATATTTTAACGATATTTTTAAAATTATATGTATATGTAATAGTAATGATTGCTTACGTCAAATCATGATGATGATGATGATGATGATGATGATGATGAAGATGACGATCATAATCATCATCATCATGATCCGCCCGCCATAATATTTTCATATGGCTGTTAATGTTTGCAAGGCCGCCACACATAATGGAAAACAGGACAATTGACCTACATACAGCGCCTAGACAGTTCCAAATGGCCATCTTACTAGAAGGGGCCATAATCAATGTTGCATAATTTTGCTTATCTGGCAAGAACCGATGTGTCACTATGATGTGGCTGTATTACGTAAAAACATAAGAGATATGAAGATTTGAATTAAAATCAATTGTTAGAATAATCCTGTTTAAAATACATCATCACTACCGGCTTTAAGCGATATTCTATATCAAAATAAAACTTTGATTCACCCTAGACATATTACCACTCAGACACAAGCCGCTACTGGTAATTGTAGACAATAGTTCCAGGGGCATCTGAAGAATTGAATTCAGTAGCAAGATATTTGTTCACATATCATTTAAATTTCTGCGTTTTGATACAGTCAGAGGAACACCGAACCGAACGGAATTTCTAAAATTTAGTAGTTCGAAGGTCGATTCTGTTAATGTAAAGATCTTTTTCTGTCGCCTAAAAAACCTTTCCCTGAATGCTTGGGGTTTTGCTGCGTTTCATGTCAGTCGGGTGTGTTTAGGTCAGACACAAGGGTTCCACGTGTCCATTGGAAGATATACCGATAAAGTGCTTGTAAAATAAGCACATGGATACAACTTGTGGTGATTGAGAATTTGTTTTCAGTTTGTGACCTACTTGATCAGATACATTTTTATATCTTGTTTATTAAGGGTTCTTAAGAGTTTCATTATACAACTTATGTGATAACAATACTACATGCATGAACTGATGTGGAATCTGTAGCGTCATAGGATATTGCCAGTTGTGAGACGATTTCTGTTTGAAATAGAAAACCTTACTCCTTTACAGCAAACGTTGCTATATATTTTATATATTTGTTTTAATTTATAGGACCTGTAATAGTTGGGCCAAGAATTTTGAATGATGATTTCTCAGGTAGGTTACTAAAAGCAATGGTAATCGGCGGATGAAAAGTGTTTGTAAGAGTGTTTTAAATGACAAATCATATCAGATAAGAAAACCCTCACGCTCTTGGACGTCTACTTTTTTGTATTTCAGACATTATATTGAATGATTATCAAATAATTTTGTGTAGTTTTATTCCACAGTGAAAAACTTGGAAAAGGGCTATATTAAAATGTTTTTGACCATAATGAGGGTATGCCACCGATTATTTCGGCGATCGTTTTTATAACCGCAGTTATAACAACCAACGAATCAGAAGCTTAAGTGTTACTAAAAGAATGTTGAATTTTGGCTTAAGCTCAGTTCGCCGTTGGCTTTTGTCTCGAAACGACTCAATATCGGTACTGCACTGTTTCTTCGCCGTCATCTTTGTTACTAGAAATTACTTAACACTTAAGCTCGGGACTACATTGATTCTTCGCCGATTTGATTTACTGCCGCCATCTTTGTTCAAGATAATATCTCAATACTTGACAGGTTATGTGTGAAGGGTAAGGTGAAACTTAAGGCGAACCGCTGGACAAGCTGTTCAACATACTCATATGCCGTAAAAGCGACAGCATAGTAGTTTGACAGTGATTGAATCGTTCATCGCCAGTCAATCACTGAAGTATTATATATTTTCCAGAAATTCAAAGTTTCTAATTTCTGCAACACAATACGTTTACTTTGGATGCTGGTGTACTTTCTTTTGACTACGTCTGTTTTCTCTTTAGAATTAATTCCATTGGCTACAAACATTTACGTATTAAGACCTGATTTACGACGCTTGAGTAAAGGGGGTGCATCCTGCTTATCTCCTATTACAACATCACTTGTTGAAATGAAGCGCTA
Organism: Euprymna scolopes; assembly: GCF_053919585.1. Taxonomy (NCBI): domain Eukaryota; kingdom Metazoa; phylum Mollusca; class Cephalopoda; order Sepiida; family Sepiolidae; genus Euprymna; species Euprymna scolopes. The sequence continues at coordinate 124,454,894 of NC_136486.1, read as the reverse complement.
GGGATAGTGGTACTTGCTATAGAATTTTCACGTAGGGGACATGTGGCGTCAATGCCTACTTTAATTTATTGTTTATCTCATTTGTGAATTATGTGTCAAGGAGGGAAAAGATTTTAATTCATGTCCCTTCTCTGCTGCCATCTCGGAAGAATTCCCATCCAATATTTTAGTCATGAAATTATTAAGTAAATCAATATAAAATCATGTGAAAAACATATAAAATCCTATCCGTGACATAAAAGTCATTAAAAAAAAATCCCGTTATATAATCGAATAGCATGACTTTTAAATGAGAAATAAGGTGTTTCTGCACTATAGCAATAGCTTTTTTTTACATGGAGTTCACCACTTATCAAGGCCCAATGGCTACTCAGGGATAAGGATTATTGTGTGTACAGTAATCAAAGGGACAGTGTAGCAATAGTATTGGAGAATTGGTAGGGTGTCATTACTTAGAGGGGGCGGTTCATCAGGAATTTGTTTGTGTTGGACATGAAGACATCGAGGTTGAAGTCGGGAGGGAAACAGGCAAGCAGAACAGAGTTCGACAGGCGTCTAGTTCTAAGAAAGAATCTTTGTTCATAGTATCTACGTTTTGATTTAGGCACAGATAAGGAGTGGCGAAAATTATTGACGGGGGTTTCAGCTAGTCGGGTGTTTTTTGGGAAAGATTGGCGAGGGGGGACCAGAGAATGGAGCTCAGACGAGCACCTGTCATGGAAATAACGATAGAAAAATGACAGGCTCGCTACGTCTCTTCTGTGGGAACGAGGTTGCAGGGTAGAGAAAAGGGCATACCCCACGAAGCCACGAAGTCTATTTTGTACTCCGTCAAGGCAGGATAGGGTATTTTTAGCAGCCCCTGCCCAGATGTGGCAGCAGTATTCCATTTTTGGACGTACATGGCTCTTATATAGATAGAGAATTGCATCATTAGTGAGATATCTTCTGGAGCGGTAGAAGGATCCCACCATTTTCCCAGCGACCTTGGCCACAGACTTGATGTATGTGTTCAATTTTAAATCAGGTGTAAAGGGCAAACCCAGGAGCTTATCAAATCCTGGGGCCTCCCTTAGATTGAGAGCCATCCATTTCAATTGATACCGGATGGGGATCAGAGCTTTTATGATGTAGAGATAGGAGCTTGGTCTTAGGTGCATTAAAGATAACCAGCCACCTCTTTTCCCACTGTACCACGCGCTCAAGATCAGAGGAGAGAGAATCAGAGAGAACATCATCATTCACGGCCTTTGATGTGTTGCCATAGATGGTCGTGTTATCAGCAGAGATGTCAACGAAAGATTTTAGTATGTGTTTTGGGAGATTATTGGATTAGATCAGGAAGAGAGTTGGGACCAGTATGGAACCCTGAGGGACTCCAGCATTAATACTGTGGGCCTCTGATTTCTGCCCATCAACTACTACTCTTATGAGCCTATCTGAGAGAAATGACTTAATGATAGAGAAAACATTTCCAGTGATACCGTAGCTGGAAATCTTGTGTAGTAGGCCTTCATGCCAAACCTTATCGAAGGCCTTTGATATGTCCAGAGCAATTGCCCTAGAAATGAAAGCTTTGTCGAGATATTCGCTAATCCTATGAGATATAATCGTTAGTACATCTGCTGTACATCTAGCAGAGCGGAAACGATATTGCGTGTCGCTAAGAAGGTTATTTCTGCTGAGGTGCTTGACTACTTCTCTATTTATTGTGGATTCCAGCAACTTACTCATGACACACAGGATACTTATTGGTCTGTACTGAGAGGGGGATGACTTATCACCTGAATACTTAAATATAGGACATACTGATGAGGGTTTCCAGGGTGTTGGAAAGCACATGTCCTTAAGGCAACGCTTAAAGAGTTTGGAAAGTATGGGGGCAAGTTCTGGTTATAATTTTGTTAACACTATAATCGGAATACCGTCGGGACCAGTTGCTTTAATTGGAGTCAAGGTTCTTGATTAGCTTGGTGACCTCACGCACAGATATTTGTATGTTGCATAGTGTGTTGTCTGTTATAGGAGGGAATATGGGGAGTTGATGGCCTTCGTCACACAGGGTAGAATTTGCCGCAAAGTTTTTGGCAAATAGTTTGGCCTTGTAGGATACTGTCTAGATGATCTCTGGTCCATTGATAATGGTTGGGATAGAGCGCACGTTTCTGCTCAATATCCTGTTTGCTATTTGCCAGAACTTGTGGGAACCAAGCCACTGCTCAACTGCTTTGAACTTAACGGATTGCGCATATAGTTCTCTTGCATTTTTTATTACTCTTTTACAGTGGTTGCTGGCGGTTCTGAAAGCACCTTTAGTTTCAGTACATCTATTACGTTGGTAGGTATGGAAAAAGTGATTTCTGTATGCGATGGCAGCAGCACATTCGGGGGAGAACCATGGCTGGCTTTTAGGTTTTTGTTGGAATTTTTTGGATGGTATGAATTGGCCTATGCCTACGGTCAGATCCGATACTATAGAGGACCCATCCTTTTTAAACATGGAATGGAGAGGGAGATCAGATATGAATGTACGGAAGCTATCCCAGTCCGCCATAGAGTATTGGTATACAGTACGGTGGAGAAATACGTCTGTAGATTTGGTATATTTCATTTTTATCTTAACTGATACGACGGAGTGGTCGGGGGATCCCAGAGGAGATAGAACGGAGCATGAGTATAGCTCAGGGGAAGTGGATAGAAAAAGGTCTAGGAGGCTTGCGAACTGACCGGTACTATCGGGCACACGCAATGGCAAAATCATGACAGAACCTCCCCTCCTCATCAATCTTATTTGAGAGGGTCAGCGATTCCACATTATGGACATTGAAGTCACCGCAAACGTGAATGTTAGCCGAGGGATGAGTAGACAGGATGTGGTCAATTTTTTCTGATATACTCTTAAAGACAGTAACTCCACTGTTGGTGGGGTGATAGAGGGCAAATATAAATGCGGTGGTGTAAGCAAGCGCAACCCGGAAGCACATATAAGGTAGATTAGGGTCTTCTCTGGAGATATCCCTGCCACATGGGAAGCCATCTTTAATTTAGGCACATATTCCATGCCCGTGGCGATCTTGGGGGTCAGATTTAGATGTTAGGTTAGATTATCCTTTAATTATGAACTTATCTAGGGAGGTGGTCGGCCCTATTCCAGTTTCGCTTAGAAAAAATATGTTAGGTTCCGTCTCCTGTAATTAGGTTTCAACCTCTGGAAGGTTAGAACGTAGACCCCTGATGTTGGAGAAGGAGATATGGTAATAGGAGTCTGCGTAGGAGGATGGGGTTCTAGGTTTATTCGTGTTTTCTTTTTTGAGATATGTCATATTGAGGATTTTGGGGTTTGTGGTCAGCATACTTGGTTAGAGCAGAACAGAGAGGGAAAGTAAGAGAGGAAAGACAGGAATTTTTTTTGTAGCACATGATAAGGTAAAGCCGTAACAATTACCCACTAGTATCGCATCGAGAGGCCCCACCAGATACTATTGCATGGTTCAGAATCAATTCACCAAATGACAATACAACAGCCCCAGTACTTTGCACCTGCTGATAGGACAGCCTCCTTAGTGGTTATTCCAAGATTTCGGTCCCTGACTATCAGGCGGTTAACGTCAGCCCAGATAAAAGGTTTACCTCCAGCAGCCTTACTAGTGACATGCCTTCAAGGATAGACATAGAGACAGAAAATTTCCGACATCTCAGACTACTGTTCACGAAGTGCTACCAACCTGGGAAGCAGCTTTATCTTCACCCTTTGTCAGAAACATCACTCATTAGAAATGAGGACTGAGGGACAAAAAAGAAGAAGCGATAGTTACTGGAGCTGCCGATTACACATCCGCTGCATTATCTACTTTCCATGAATCAAAAACAAACACATTATTACGCAAGATGCGCAGAAAATTTAGCAAAAAAAGAAAACATACTTAAACGTATCGAGTTTTTATATTTTTAATTAGAATAAATTGTACTTCTACAGTATCCTACCCAGGAAATAAGGTATTTGTACAGTGAAGTAGCCATATGAAAAACAAAGAAATTCTTGTCTGTGACGTACATCAAAATCGAAAGTCATGTAATATATTCGAGTAGTATAACATTCATATAAAAAATCCGGTGCTTCTCCACTATAGCACTCTGATGTAAAAACAGACACACTCTTACCTGTGACATACAAAAAATTTAGCACAACATAAACTTATGGTAATAATTTTAAATATAAATGTTGTTCATTACCCGCCCTATGTAAGGGATTTTTCCACATAGTGCTCTAAATTTCCTGTCCAATGAAGGTACAATTGTTCCATACATATGTTGTGTAATACCCATCCATTTGCTCAAGATGGCAGATGATACATAAACATAAAATCTTCCTCTATTCTAAGAATAATAGGTATGTTCAAAATTTTTCTCATTGTTTTATACGGTTTCGGGCTACGCCGGGTTGCCTTGCTAGTTATTAATCAAATCAAATTGTTCTAATTATTTTGATTACTTCTACTGTTGATACATGTAGTGTTGTAAGTAAATTAAGGCGTAAAATCAAAACCCCTTTCCAAGGCTTTATTGAACAAAATTCACAGCTACTAAATCAATAGAGAAAGAACTCAGTCTTTTAAAGGAAAAGGAATCACGTGGCAAGAAACTGAATTTTCATATCTACTTTTGTTTTAGTAAGAACAACATTTAAATGAAAATATTTTAAACAGTAAGGGCACAAATTTAAAAAAAAATTATTTTAAATAGTAAGAACAAAACAATTTAAATGGAAATATAACAATCTCCCCCACTTGTAAAAGAGACTGTAAATATTTTTTTTTGTTTTATAAATCCAGTCGCTGGACTCGTCTGCGAATTCTGTTAGATCGGCGTGGAGTTTTTTTTGTTTTTTTTTTACATAGGCATCACCACATTATCAAGGCCAAGAGGCCACTCAAGGATAAGGGTTAAAGAGTGTACAGTAGAAATTGGACATTATAGTAATCATTAGTAATGAAAATAGGTAGTTCGCTATTCAAAGGACCGGTGGTCCTCTGGGAAGGTTGGTTCTCAGAGTTCTGACTATTATAGTCAAATTCATTTTCGGTATTGGGCGTAGTACTAACAGGACTTGTTTCGATCAAATGGGTCGGGTATGCATTTGCAATGTCGGGTTGAATACTTTTTGTAGGATTTTGGGGTCTATCAGAGCGTGGAAACTATCTAGATTTCTCAGCGCTACTGGATTACCCCGGCTATCATTATGTCGTATCCTTGCATGTGTAGGGTTAGCTTCGAGGAGTTCCACTACCTCAACAATCGGGTCATATTTGCTCCTGTTACCGAACCGTTTTAATAATACCTCCCCAGGGTCACAGAGCCAAACAGGTAAAGCAGTACCGGTAGAAGAGCGCCTTTCAAAGCTGAACATGCGTTCGTGAGGAGTTGCATTTGTAGTAGTGCACAGCAGGGAGCGAATAGCATTTAAAACATCCTGTAGAACATCCTGCTAAAGGCTAAGGGTTAATCGTCTAGATTCCAGAGCTTATAACAGAGTGTGCCAAATAATGCCGTTGTAGCACTCGCATTGATTGTTGCCTCTTGGGTTGTATGCAGTAGTGTTGCTTGATCCAATTCCAAGTCGCGTCAAAAATTTTTTGAATTCTTCCGACATAAACGAAGTTCCTCGATCGGAATGGATAAATGAGGGATGTCCGAATATGGAGAAAATATTTGTCAGGCGCTGGATTGCGGATTGCGAAGAACAATGCCTCAAGTAATGTGAAACGATTAATAGTTTGGGAGAAATCAACTACTAATCGTTTCTTTTTATTAAGCGACGAAGTCACCACAATCTGAGAACGACATGGTGAATAACTTTTTCAATTACATCATCCTCAAGCAGTTGTGAATTACCTTTTCAATGAATCGAGCATCATCCGCGCGGAAATTTCGGGATTTAGTAGTAATAGGTTTGCAATCAGGGGTTAAGTTTCGAAACAATTTCACCGGTACACAAATGATCGTAGTTAGGACGCTGATTTTTAGAATATCCTGAGGTTCATCAAAAGAAATAGTGATGCCTTGACGTAGTTTTAAAAAAGGCACTCCGAGTATAATATCCATACAGGAATCAGGAAACACTGTAAAGTCAATTTTTTTATACTCGTAATCATTGAAGGAAATGTTCTCCGTGCAATATCCCGATAGGTTGAGGGAAACGGCGGATGATGACATATAAATCACAGAATTACGTTTTGAAGTAGACATCTTCATTGTTTTAACAATACGAGCACTGATAAAATTATCAGAACTGCCGGTGTCTATGAGGGCAGTTAATTTTTCTCCTTTTAATTCAACAATTTTAGTAATGGGATGGCACCTACCACCGCCTTTAGCATGGGCTACCATAATAGCAGAAGTGGAACGTGAAAGTGTCGGCATATTAGAACGGAAAACTTTGGAGAGATTACAGAGTTTTCCATAGTTTCGACATACCTTATCGCGGGCAGGACAATGACGTCGATCATCCTTAAAGTGACGTCTCCCTCCACAGTTGTAACACTTGCCATGAGTAGAAAAGGCAGCAGAAAATTGTACAGAGTAACATTCCATACGAGAACGAATAGAATAAAAAAAAATAGTAATAGTGGCAGCCTCGGCAGGATCAGTAGACACATTGTTAGTTATAATAGAAGAAGTAGTAGTAGTTGCAGCGGATGCTCCAATCGGGGAAGCGTATGATTTAGCATGAAAGTGAGCCCTAGCACATTGAGTAGCCTCTTTGAGAGTGTGCGTATCAGTGTCAAGTAGTCTAGCACGTATTACTGAGGACCGGAGACGACGTATAAACGCATCACGGACAGATTCATCCCGATAAGTATTATCCGTAACGTCTTTAAAGTAACAGTCAGCGGCATGTCGATTCAAGACCTGAAGATATTTTTCTCGTAACAATCTGCGATGTAAATGAATCCTAACTTTCCAATCTTGGTAATTTGCTAAGAACTTTGACGTCACAAATTATTTTCACATCGACAGCTTACATGCTGCAACATTCGAAGTCATAGCATGTTTTATACTCTATTAAACTATACAAGTGTTAAAGCAACTGACTTGTGAGAGAGAAAATAAAAACAAATGCGTGCTCGTAGATTTAATTTCATAGCAGAATTATATGTAAATAATTTGGTTTAAGTTATTGCATACGTGGCATCAATATATAATCGATAATTACTAAAAAATATATGAAAATGCCGAAGTATACTAGATGTGAGAGGGACACATGTACACATAGACAAGCGGAACGATTACACAATTTTATTAATCTAGCAATAGTTAAGATGGAGCATTTTCACTGATAAAAGACGAGAGGTTCATCTAAACAATGTTTCGAAAATTAATTCTATCTAAATAAAAAATGATACAGTCTCAAACAAATTAACTAAATACGTTTTTCTAAATCCACAAGGACCGTATTTCGCCATTTTGACCACAGGGAAAATACTGGAACTTCTCTGATCTGTTTTGACAACCAATCACAGCCAGAAACAGATTCTCTTGTTACCCAGTTGTCAATAACGTGTCCGTCTACTGAATTATGATGAGGTTAACAATCGGATTATTTACATATCATGCATGTCTCTTCGGCAAAACATAATATCAAACTCGTCATTCAGTCTCGCGGCTGTCGGATATTCGGTGTACTGAGATATCTGCTTTTTCTCAAATAGAGAAATGGACATCGACAGGCTCTTGGCGTGATATCGAAAGACGCGGGAAGACAGATAAATGCAATTTACAAATGAACTCTTTCAAGACCGTTTTGCAATATTTCAGAGATTCGCAAATGAGTGAGCTAATATCATATCGAATAGTATGACGGTCATTACAACGTAAATAGTGTATAATTAGGAGACGTTTAAAATTATTTAAGCTTTATAGAAAATATCTATGTATGTATGTATTTACCAAGTGTCGATATCGCAGACCATGGCATCGGTGTGCTACGTTCGAATTGTGCCGCAGCTATTTCACAATTTTCATTTAATTCATATGTGCAAGATGGGTGTAATAATAAAATCGATTAAACACTTAAAAACTATTAACAAAACTTCATGATCAAAAACTAACTGTTACAAAGCATTCTTAGCGTCTCTGATCATTGTTCATGTTTCTGACAGAAGGTATGACCCGTGTTTCCACAACTTATAATTTACAATACATTTATAATGTATTTTTTTTCTGAAACTCATCTTATAAGGTTGGATATTAATCAGTATGATCAAGTTGATACCATATATGCTCATATATAGTTTTATTTTATTTCAGTCGAAGTTCTTAAAAATCAAGGGGCTGCGAACAATTGATCTCTGTATGAGATACATAAATATTCGAATTTTTCGTTAACCTTATTTCACGTTTCTAAATGTAGAGTTAGTAAAGAAGTTACGAATATTACTTTACTCTACCCAGCTGACCAGTTAAATATGTTATCGTATATCCTTTTACGTTTCTGATATTTTGAGATGAGGATTGGTTATACGTAGTATTATTCATCCGACTACTGTTCTCATCTTATAATATTACGTATATCTTTTTAATAGTTTCAGTCGCACTAGATTCTTGGACAAAAATTAATCTCGTCTGGTAGAGTATCCAGCTTAGTGCTGTTTCTATATGCAACATCATTTGAACAAAGTGCACTGTTACTAATAAAACAGCCACTGTTGTTTAGCCAATACAACGAGATCTAATTTTTGTAGCGAACACTATGTTATTTGGATATTTAGTCAAGGTCTACTTGTAGGGAAAATATCGCCATGCCAAGTTGTCCGGACAGCCCATTATACAGCGAACTTAGACACTAAGGGAAAGTGTCTAGTAGGCATTTAAGTTCTTTTTCAGTAGGCATTTAAGTGTTGCTCCATAAATCGAAGAGACGTAGTTCATTGCCTGATATTGCAGGATTTAGTGTAAAACAGTATTTTCGTTGCTCTTAAAAGAAGAAGTTTAAAATAATATTCATTGGGGTGTCTCATTTATCTGACAAAATATTTTCATCATCAAATCTGGTATCTCCACTATGTAACATTCACCCTCGGTGGACTCGACTGAATTTTTAGAAAACTGGAGGATTCGATACTTACAAATAATTCCCAGTCGGTGGTATATTTCAGTAAGAAATGCTGTCGATATTAGTTTTAAATATTTTTACTGCGAAGTTAATCCATCCTCCCTCACACAGCGTCCAAATGTGACGGTGGATATGTGGTTAACAGCAGGGGCTAAAACCTGGGTATGTCAAGATCTAATCCAGTTCATTCCACAAAAACACTATCACTTAAGATGTTGGTAACCTTCACATAATTTATACCTAAGTACCTAATGTTTCTGGGAAGAATTCTGGCAAGGAAATAAATGCCAACAATAATCATCTAATTACTATTCATTAGATGATGCTCAAAAACAACAACAAAACCAACACACAGCGCCTGGTATTTTGTATTGATAACCCATGTAGCTCTGACCAGGTTTTCGTCTCTTAACCACGATGATCTAATGAAAGCCTGTGTATTCACGTTGTTATAATGTTATTCGCTTAACATAATCTGAATTGACGTATGTTAATAAAATAATTTTCTTGTTCATATTAATTCCATTCCATTCGCATTTATAAATTTCTTATTGACTGTTCTTTTAAAACATTCTATTATATTCACTGCAGACATGTTACCCTTTCAAAAGAATTTGATTAAAGACATTTTGCAAGTAGATTGATGTACTACATTCTTTAGATTTAGCCAAATATGAAAAAAGAAAATAAACTAAAAAAAGTACCTTCAACAAAGACATATTTGTTTTTTGCTACATTATTTCGGATTAAATATGGAGAATAGCGATACCATAAATATCAAATAAAAATAAACAAAGTTAACCAATTTCGCAGAAAGTCGCTTTCAGTGAAGTTTCCTCTGAGCCATTTTTGAATAACTGATATTTCTAGAATTACGTATCCAATATTCTTGAAAGAAGCAAAAGGCACAAAATAATGAACGAGTAAAAGGAGACATTGATATTATATAAAAATATAAATAGTTAATTACGTTGAGAGAAACTTTGGCATTATTTCAATCTTATATGATTAATGCAACAGAAATGTAACTGCATTCATTTTATATTTTTATTATGCTATCATTATTTTAATAGGGCACTCCTCTTGTCTATGTTCATTTATAAATACACACATATAGGCACGCGTAAATATATACATGTTTATTTATTTCTGTTTTGTTATTTAATTATATGTGATATTTTCTGCATTTTCTATTCACACACACACACACACACACACACACATATATATATATATATATATATATATATATGGATACACATTGATGTCGTGTATATAAGTGTATATTTTTATTTGAGATGATCAATCTCTCCTATGTTTACTTATAGAAATTCACAATGTTTTAAACATGATTTCTTGAGAATATACGTGAATGCATTCTGATATATATATATATATATATATATATATATATATATATATATCTATATATATAAATCCCAAATGTCTGTGAGTTTGTATGTTTGTATGTAACGCTAAAACTTTTGAAAGACACAACCAGACTTGATAAATTTGGTATCATATCGAAGCCCCGTGTCCCGGATGACAAATATCGAAATTTCACGTCAAACGGACGAGGAGAAAGGGGTAAACGTATCAGTTATCTCCAAGGGGGTCCCAAAAAAAACTGTCATTGTAATGCTTTTTATTACGTAATTCTTGAATGATCCAATGTAATTAATACGTAAAAAAAAAAAATCTTAGTCATGTCACGTGACGTGACGTCAACGTCCACTAATGGCGAACAATTGTTAATAAAAAAATCTTTCTCCGATACTTTTGCATTTTTCTCTTCGGCTCAGTTATATCTTTTTTTTTACTTTATGCCAATGTTTCCATCGTTATTACCTGGTTAAAAATATTATTTATACAAGAGTTTTAACGAAAAATGTCAGGAAAAAATGTACGGGAATAAAAAAATTCACCTTTCAAAATATTAGACGATTATAAAAATATCGTAATATTTATGTAATGTAAAATAATTAGCCATTTTGTATATTACCACGTGACCTCATACCTCTTAAGCTGGAAGGGGGGGGGAGTAAAACCAACACCGTCTCTCTCTCTCACACTTACTCTCTCTCTCTCTCTCTCTCTCTCTCTCACTTTCTCTATCACCCTCTTTCTATTTTTCTATTCGTTTAAAAACACTTAGTCATGTCACGTGACGTGACGTCAACGTTCAGTGTGCACCGGTTTGGTTACTATGGAAACACTTAATTTTTGTGCTGCTTCGAAAAGGAACAAAATTCAACATACACCGGTTCCTCTTCCCTCCCTCTCTCTCTCTCACACACACACACACACTTTCTTCGGTGTGTTTTTGATGTTACGTACGTATTTTTTATATTTTTATCTCAGTAATTTTTATTATATTTAATAGCATTTTCTTTTTTTTTTTTTCATGGGAAATTATTTTTCTATTCGTTTTAAGAAAATGCTATTAAAAAATAAAAATGCGATAAATTCTGGCAACAGTTATTTATTTATGCTATTCGCAGCCGGCCGGAAGAAACGCGCTTAGACATTTTGTAAACATTGTTTTTAAAAAATAAAAAATAATACTTCTATTATGTTTTAAACGACTGTAATAGTTTATTTTGGAAGTATATTTCATAAGGAAAATAAACAACCCACTTTAAAAACAGAAATTACGAGTTTTATATATTTTATTCGCAGTTTTTTTTTGGGGGGTAGTCCAGTGTAACAGTTTGTTGAAAAAGTGTAGAATTCAATTAAAAAAACAACACCGTCTTTTTTTTTTTTTTTAAATAAAACTAAAAACTTTATTTTTAAAATTTCGATGTTTGACAAACAGTCCATTATGTCTGTAACAGTTTGTTGAAAAAGTGTAGAATTCAATTAAAAAAACAACACCGTCTTTTTTTTTTTTTTTTAAATAAAACTAATTTTAAAATTTCGATGTTCGAAAAAGAGTCCATAAAGAATAAAACAGTTATTAAATACAAAAAAAAGTCCATTAATTTGAACTTAAAGCCTGTTTGAATAAAACTTATATAAAAAAAAACCGTCACTTCCGGCAAATGGCTATGTAAACAACGGGTGGCATTTTTCGAATACATCGGTAAACACTGTATGTTTTTCGAGCTGAATAAATATGTTACATTGAATAAAAACACAAAAAATATATCCAGTTGGATAGAAAAGTAACTTATCTTGCCTTTCCTAACATTTATTTGTTATATATTTGTCTTTTGACCGTCCACTAATGGCGAGTTTTTTTTTTTTTTTAAATAAAACTAATTTTAAAATTTCGATGTTAGAAAAACAGTCCATCACATGTCAATATAAAAATTCTCTTTTTGTTTGATAAAAAGAATAAACAGTTAATAGATACAACAAAAAAGTCCATTAAGTTCAACAAACTAAACTCTTTTATTTATAATAAAACTCTTCGACAGTTTAAATGCTTTCAAAATCCTATGTAAGTATATCGTTTTTACTGTACACAGATTCGAAAAAGTTGTCATCAAACAAATATATGACAGAGTTGAATAAATATGTTACATTGATTAAAAACACTTCTTATTAGCATTTTCTTTTTATATGACAACGTTAATGTTCATGAATCTCTCTTTTAATCATTTTTATCGACTATCAGCCAAATAACCGGGGTCTAAAATTTGGGAAATTATTTTTCTATTCATTTAAAGAATATGCTATTAAAAAAGAAAAAGTCGATAAAAGTTAGACATAAACAGTAAAAAAATAGAAGATATTATTATTAAATAACAATAATTATTAAAAATAAATATTAACATTTACAATAATAAAATGAGTTAGTATTAAAAATAATTATTAAAATAAAAATGAGTTTATTATTAAAAATACATATTAATATTCAAATAAAATTGTTTTTATTATTAAAAATAAATATTAATATTTAAAGTAGAATAAAATGTGTTTATTATTATAAATAAATATTAATATTTAAAATAATATGTGTTTATTATTAAAAATAAATATTAATATTTAAAATAATATAATGTGTTTATTATTACAAATAAATATTAATATTAAAATAAAATGTGTTTATTATTAAAAATAAATATTAAGGAAGGTCAACAGGTGGAGGAAAAATAGTCAATGCAGGTCATACCACCTGACCAGCTAAAATCGCCTTTTTATATAAGGCAGACAGTCAGACTATTTGCCTTGAGGGCGGGCTAAGCCCTCCTACCCCCCCCCAAAGCTGAGAGCTGGGGAAACTTCTCTCAGAAGGGGTATGGGAGGACAGGGAGACCTTCCCTCTTTCAACTAAGAGATAGATATCCTTTTGTATGGTTGATTGACCCCCCCCCTGTCGGTTCCGCTTACTCCATTCAGAAAGAGATCAACCTTACATAAAAAAAAAAAAAATATGGGGACAGGGAAGCCTTCCCGGGCCCCCTTTCTGGGAGGAGAAGTTCCCCGGCTCCTACCTTTTTGGGAGTGCTCAGCCCGCCCTCCAGTCAACAACAATATTTGAAGAATAAAGATATTTTTGTTTTTGTGTTTTAGGTGGTGAAGGTGATCTGGGGAGTGTTTTTTTTTTCACAAAAAAGGTACTTTTTACGAATGGGTATCCAAGAAAATTACAGTATTTTGTCAGAAATTAAGGTTTACATTGACCACTCTCAATACTATCAGAAATGAACAAAGTTAATTAAACAGTCTACACAATATAAACTAACTGTTTTGTTGGCTTTTTATTCTAACTCCAAACTAACCCATAACTACATTTTTCTTTTATTTTGCAAATTTTATTTCCTTTAGTTTATATTGTGTAGCTGAATCAGAAATTGATTTATCTTTTGTCACCAAAATAAAATTACTTGGTAATCACCCAATTTCTGCCACAAAATTTTAATTGGCAAAACTCATAAGCATAAAATATATATTTTCTAATTTCATCTTTTTTTTTTTACATAATCTGGTTTGATGTTTTCCTAAATATTCAAATCACTATATTTTGCTGCTTAATATTAAATACAGCAAATGAGTTATTTTTATGCATCAAACAATTACATTTTCTCATTCATCCAAACTAATCACTGAACATCAATTTCATATTTTCTTCACTAAAATATTACTATGCTTGATGTCATCAAGTAGAGCGGATCATTTTTTTTTACATTTGTTTACACATTTTTTACAAATGTTTTTGAGAGTCCATACAAAGTTATAAGTGTTCAACATTTTTTTTCATTTGAATATATTTTGTCTAAGATTCTTAGCCTATGTCATTGCATACCAATTTGTTTCTTGAAAGTTAAGTTCACTGTAAAAACATCTGATACACCAAAATCCCTGATACCTGTTTCTTATAAGCGCCAAATAACTATCACTATTTCGATTTGTGTTTCATGAGAACAATTCAATATTGATACATTATAAGAAACATTTCCAGTGCTTTTCTCTTTTTAGCAATAGTTGGTTGATAATTACAGGACACAACTAACCCTATACTATGCTTTACTTTGTTTTGTATATATATTTTGTATTGTGTGGAATTAACAAAGATTCATATGCAGGAATCTGTTGATACATTCCAAGAATCCCAATGCGACCAACAAACTTGAAAGATTACAATTTCTTTTTACTATGACCAATAAGAAAGCTCAAGGACTAAGTTGTTGGACTCATCCTGATCACCATTTTAAATTATTGTTAACAGTAAGTTTAACATTTTAAGTACAGAATAATATTCCTTTTGATATTTATAAATTACTATTTTCTGTGACAGATGTTACTTTTTCAATATTGATTGTACCCTCTTTTGTGTTTTTAAATTTTGCATACAATAATATTAAGCACACCATACCAAGACCACTATTTGAGCATCTAATAAACTGCCTACCAAGACCAATGTTTTCAAGTGACAATGGAGAGTATTCATGTTATGTTTCACATTTTTATGTTTTGAAATATTTTGCTGCTTAATAACAAATTCAGCAGATGTTTACTTTGTTTTATGTATATACTTTATATTAGGTAGAATAAACAAAACTTAATTTCGCTACCATCATTATTTGTAGTGACATGCACTGTTAACATAAATAAAATCAATGGTGACAATCCCTGATACCTGTTTCGTATAAGCACCAAATAACTATGATAATGTGTTATTGTTGATACATTATAATAAACATTTCCATTGACTGGTCGTTTGCTTAGCTTAGGTTTACATCATTTTTTCACAATGTTTCTCTACTTGCTTTCAGCATGAGAGCAGATCATATTCTGCACATGTTTCATGCATATCACAAAAACTTATAATATTTGATCAACATTTGACTAACAATTTTACAAAAAAGACCTACCACCTTAAGGGGGGTAAAGGTAAGGCTCCCCACATAACCATAAAAGAAAGCCGCCCCCCCATACAGTGGGAAAGAGCTCCCTTCCCATTCTGGGGCAGAGAAGGGGCAAGGAAAACTCTTAAACATAAATGGTCAACGGAGGGTATACACCCTGGGAAACTAAAAGTCTATATGGAATCTGCATAAATTAAAATATCCTGTTTAAGCGTATTGTATGACAGGGAGGGAAGGTCAACAGGTGGAAGAAAAATGGTCTAGGCAGAGCATACCGCCTGACAAGCTAAAATCGCCTTTTTATATACGGCAGACAATCAGACTCTGATTGCCTGGACGGCGGGCTGAGCAATGAATGTGGAAGCCGGGGAACTTCTCTCTGAAGGAGGATGGGAGGCCCAGGGAGCCTTCGGTCTCCTCCTAAGAGAGGGATATCCTCTTACTCCCTTTGGAAAGAGATCAACCTTACACAAAACAAAAAATATGGGAAGAGAAGCCTTCCCGGGCCCCCCCTCCCCCTTCTGGGAGGAGAAGTTCCCCGGCTCCAACCTTTTCTTTGGGGGGGGGGGGCTAAGCCTGTCCTCCAGGCAACCAAATGAAAAAGAAATTTACCCATCCCACCTTTGTAGGAAGTGTGCTCAGCCCACCTTCTGAGCCACTGTGAAAGTTTCCTTCCACCAAAAGGGAAGGGAACGAGGAAGGAAAAGTCTCTGAGAATCTTCATGCAATTTCTTTGACAAAGAAACTGTTTTCACTTGATTCCACACAAAATTTTTATTGCTTTTTCATCTATTGTCTTATATTAGGATTTCTTTATGCATGTTATTTTATTTAAGAGTACTAAATAGCTTTTCAGTTTCTTGAGACTCTTTCACCTGTCTGGATTCTGCAGCAACGTTGTGGAGTGATATGTAAAACATAAATTGGTACTATATAACAATAGGTATGTAGAATTCTAACTCGCCAGTGTTGATCGTTTCAATTATTTACAAATTCACCAGGTCCTAGATATGACCATAAACTGTATCCAAACATGGGGCTTTGTGAAGTGTGAAGCCACCATTTAATTGCTATTAATTATTATTACTGTTAAAAACTCAAGAAATATCCGAAAATATGTCAACCTTACAAAAAAGAACTACCACCTTAAGTGGAGTAGAGGTAAGGCTCCCCCACATAACCATAAAAGAAAGCCGCCCCCCCCCCTACAGGGGGAAAGAGCTCCCCTCCCATTCCAGGGTAGGGAAGGAGTAAGGAAAACTCTTAAACATAAATGGTCAACGAAGGGTATACACCCTGGGAAGCTAAAAGAGCCTTTTTATACAGCTCATCTGATGGCAAAACTTAAAAAGATAAAGAGATCAATAGCTATAGCCAGCCGGTCTCATGAACACAGGTTTACACTCCATCCAAGTTCAGTTGAGGCCTCTATTTCCTCCGTGCGAATAAGGTCCTGACCCCTCCCCAAGTGCGGGGAGTTTGCCCGACTCCACTCCGGGCACACTTAACAAGAAAACTACCCCCTCCCTAATGCAGGAGAGAGAATGCTCACTGCTTGATCTCCTTCTTTGGTTGGATGACTGCCACCTCCCCATAGCGAGGGGTAAAAAAAAAAAGCAAATCACCCCTTCAGCCCTTCCCTGCATAGCACGGCTCCCTCCTTCAGGGAGGGAAGGTCAATAGGTGGAGGAAAAATAGTCAACGCAGGGCATACCGCCTGAGAAGCTAAAATCGCCTTTTTATATACGGCAGACAGTCAGACTCTATTTGCCTTGAGGGCGGGCTAAGCCCCTCCCCCAAATTTGAGAGCCGGAGAAACTTCTCCTCTCAGAAGCTGGAGGGGAGGCCAGGGAGCCTTCCCTCTTTCAACTAAGAGACGGATATATATGTATCTTTCTTTTCTTTGCTTATTTCTTGGTACTAAGGATTTCTGTATGCATGTTATTTTATTTAAGAGTACTAAATAGCTTTTCAGTTTCTTGAGACTCTTTCACCTGTCTGGATTCTGCAGCAACGTTGTGGAGTGATATGTAAAACATAAATTGGTACTTTATAACAATAGGTATGTAGAATTCTAACTCGCCAGTGTTGATCGCTTCGATTATTTACAAATTCACCAGGTCCTGGATATGACCATAAACTGTATCCAAACATGGGGCTTTGTGAAGTGTGAAGCCACCATTTAATTGCTATTAATTATTATTACTGTTAAAAACTCAAGAAATATCCGAAAATATGTCAACCTTACAAAAAAGAACTACCACCTTAAGTGGAGTAGAGGTAAGGCTCCCCCACATAACCATAAAAGAAAGCCGCCCCCCCCCCCTACAGGGGGAAAGAGCTCCCCTCCCATTCCAGTGTAGGGAAGGAGTAAGGAAAACTCTTAAACATAAATGGTCAACGAAGGGTATACACCCTGGGAAGCTAAAAGAGCCTTTTTATACAGCTCATCTGATGGCAAAACTTAAAAAGATAAAGAGATCAATAGCTATAGCCAGCCGGTCTCATGAACACAGGTTTACACTCCATCCAAGTTCAGTTGAGGCCTCTATTTCCTCCGTGCGAATAAGGTCCTGACCCCTCCCCAAGTGCGGGGAGTTTGCCCGACTCCACTCCGGGCACACTTAACAAGAAAACTACCCCCTCCCTAATGCAGGAGAGAGAATGCTCACTGCTTGATCTCCTTCTTTGGTTGGATGACTGCCACCTCCCCATAGCGAGGGGTAAAAAAAAAAAGCAAATCACCCCTTCAGCCCTTCCCTGCATAGCACGGCTCCCTCCTTCAGGGAGGGAAGGTCAATAGGTGGAGGAAAAATAGTCAACGCAGGGCATACCGCCTGAGAAGCTAAAATCGCCTTTTTATATACGGCAGACAGTCAGACTCTATTTGCCTTGAGGGCGGGCTAAGCCCCTCCCCCAAATTTGAGAGCCGGAGAAACTTCTCCTCTCAGAAGCTGGAGGGGAGGCCAGGGAGCCTTCCCTCTTTCAACTAAGAGACGGATATATATGTATCTTTCTTTTCTTTGCTTATTTCTTGGTACTAAGGATTTCTGTATGCATGTTATTTTATTTAAGAGTACTAAATAGCTTTTCAGTTTCTTGAGACTCTTTCACCTGTCTGGATTCTGCAGCAACGTTGTGGAGTGATATGTAAAACATAAATTGGTACTTTATAACAATAGGTATGTAGAATTCTAACTCGCCAGTGTTGATCGCTTCGATTATTTACAAATTCACCAGGTCCTGGATATGACCATAAACTGTATCCAAACGTGGGGCTTTGTGAAGTGTGAAGCCACCATTTAATTGCTATTGCTACCAGGTCCACTCTGATCTAGAGTGGTAGTACCTGTTAGGGTCCCAATTATGAGTTAAATAGAAACCAACATTAAATAAACAAATATATTCAAGGAAAAAAATGTCACTGGATTTGGCATGAAATAACCTGATATAGTGTTGATATGTCATAAAACAAAATGAACCAACAAATTCACCAATCGACACATTATCAACAAATGTATCTTTCTTTTCCTTTTTCTATGCTTATTTCTTGGTTCTAAGCTTATCATTAACAAACCCTGACATTTCTTTTACTTTGTTTTGTGTATATATTTTATTTTGTGTAGAATTAAAAAAAAAAAAAAAAAAAAATTACATTTCGCTACCACATTTGCAGCGAAATGTTAGCATAAATAAAATCACTGGTGACAACCCATGATGTTTTTTCTAATGAACACCAATTAACCAACACGCTTTCCATTGGTTTTTCATAACAATTTAATATTGATAAATTATAATAAACATTTCCATTACTTTTCTCTTTTTATCAATAAATATACTTGGTTGATAATTATAGGACACAATGTTTATTGTAATAAAACTTGTGATCTATAACATCCAATTCTAACAATTAAACTTTCCTTTCTCAATTGAAACAAACAACATACCCCACACTATGTTCCTAAAAATGAGGATTTTACTATTGCGTTTACATAATTTTTTAGCTATGTTTCTCTTACTTTCAGCATGAGAAAATATAATTTTCTACATGTGTTTCATGCATAACACACAAACGTATATGTGACCAACATTTTACCTCTGATATTTTTCCAAAAACACCAAATAACATTCACGCTTTCCATTGGTTTTTCATAATAACAATTTAATATTTATAATTTATAATAAACATGTCCATTCATTTTCTCTTTTTATCAATAAATATGCTTGGTTGATAATTAGAGGACTAAAATCAGATTTGTAAAAATTTCATTTTTTTTTTTTTCACTCTGAGAATTTTCTTTTTATTTCTTTGACAAACTATTTTTTTCAATTGACTTCAGCACATGATTGTTATTGCTTCTTCCCCTTTTGTCTTATATTTTTTTTCTTCATGCCAAAGATTTTATATATCAAATTTTTTCTCATTTCTTACATTTTATTTCTTTAATTCATAGTCCGCCAATATAGTATTAGTTTCAATTCCATTGAACACAATGTTTTATATAGTAAACATCAGCATATTTCACTTTTCAAGTACTTTTTTAATTTAATTTCAAATACTATGTTTTATTTCATTTTGTTGACACTCATTTACCTCTCTGGGGTGCTACAAGGAACATGTAGAGTGATATATCAAACATGAATTGGTACTTTATAACAATAGGTATCTAGCATTTTCAGATAGCAATGTGGATAGTTTTCAACATGTATACACTTAAAATCTCATAATATAAAGAAATGTATCTTTTTTTTTCTTTTCCTTTGCTTATTTCTCTAACCTAAACATATCATTAACTAACCATAAACTTTGTTTTAGTTTTATATATCTATTTTATATTGAAGAATACACAAAAATCAATTTCACTACCACATTTACAATGTTAGCATACACAAAAATCACTGGTTACAATCATTGATAGCTGTTTCTTATAAGCACCAAATATCTATCACAATTTCGAATTGTTTTTCATGATAACAATTCAATATTGATACATTATAAGAAACATTTCCGTTGCTTTTCTCTTTTTATAAATACAAATAATATTAAGCACACCATACCAAGCCCACTGTTTCAGCATCTAATAAACTGCCTACCAAGATCAATGTTTTCAAGTGACAATGGAGAGTATTCATGTTATGTTTCACATTTTTATGTTTTGATATATTTTGCTGCTTAATATCAAATTCAGCAGATGAGTTCTTTCTTATGCATCAAACAATTACATTTTCTGATATTCATTCAAGCTAATTACTGAAAATCAATTACATATTTTCTTTACTAAAATAATACTGTGCTTGATTTCATCAAGTGGTGCAGATCTGTTTTTACACTAACAATGTGCACATTTTTTGAAGAATAAAGTTATTTTTTGTTTTTATTTTTAAGGTGGTGAAGGTGATCCGGGGAGTGTTTTTTTTTTTTTTTTTTTTTTTTTTTTTTTTTTCAAAAAAGGTACTTTTTACGAATGGGTATCCAAGAAACGTTCAGTATTTTGTCATAAATTAAGATTTTCTTTGACCACTATCAATACTATCAGAAATGAACAATCTACACAATACAAACTAACGGTTTTGTTGCCTTTTTATTATAACTCCAAACTAACCCATAACTACATTTTTCTTTTATTTTGCAAATTTGATTTCCTTTAGTTTATATTGTGTAGCTGAATCAGAAATTGATTGAACTTTTGTCATTTGTAGTTAACATGCTTTCAGCGCAATTACTACAGTGTAATCACACATGATCTACCAAAATAAAAACACTTCAGATAAAGTCTTAAATAGAATTCAGTTCCTTACATGACATCTGATGAAGTCAGTAGAAACATTACAAACTAATACTTGAAAAACAATTTGACATTTACTGTACTACAATAACACATTTGTAAAGAAGTAGAAATCTGGATACCTATTCTGATACCTAATAAAAGAAAGGACACTCTTTGGGGCGGATTTTGATGATAACAAGTCACTAATTAGACATTATAATAAACATTCAAATAATTTAAGAATTTTACCAAAATAAAATTACGTGGTAATCACCCAATTTCTGCCACAAAATTCTGATTGGCAAAACTCATAAACATAAAATATATATTTTCTAATTTCATCTTTTTTACTTTTTACATAATCTGATTTGATGTTTTCCTAAAGATTCAAATCACTGTATTTTGCTGCTTAATATCAAATGCAGCAGATGAGTTCTTTTTTATGCATTAAACAATTACATTTTCTCATATTCATCCAAACTGAAAATCATTATTTTCATATTTTCTTCATTAAAATATCACTGTGCTTGATGTCATCAAGTGGAGCGGATCATTTTCTTTCTTTTTTTTTTTCTTTTTTTTTTTTCATTTGTTTACACATTTTTTACAAATGTTTTTGAGAGTCCATACAATGTTATAAGTGTTCAACATTTTTTTTTTCATTTGAATATATTTTGCCTAAGATTCTTAGCCTATATCATTGCATACCAATTTGTTTCTTGAAAGTTAAGTTCACTGTAAAAACATCTGATACACCAAAATCCCTGATACCTGTTTCTTATAAGCGCCAAATAACTATCACTATTTCGATTTGTGTTTCATGAGAACAATTCAATATTGATACATTATAAGAAACATTTCCAGTGCTTTTCTCTTTTTAGCAATACATATAGTTGGTTGCTAATCAGAGGACTTAACTAACCCTATAATTTGCTTTACTTTGTTTTGTATATATATTTTGTATTGTGTGGAATTAACAAAAATTCATATGCAGAAATCTGTTGATTCATTCCAAGAATCCCAATGCGACCAACAAACTTGAAAGATTACAATTTCTTTTTACTATGACCAATAAGAAAACTCAAAAACTAAGTTGTTGGACTCATCCTGATCACCATTATACAGTATTGTTAACAGTAAGTTTAACATTTTAAGTACAGAACAATATTATGTTTTGATTTTTACAAATTACTATTTTCTGTGACAGATGTTACTTTTTCAATATTGATTGTACGCTCTTTTGTGTTTTTACATTTTGCATAAAATAATATTAAGCACACAATACCAAGCCCACTATTTCAGCATCTAATAAACTGCCTACCAAGACCAATGTTTTCAAGTGACAATGGAGAGTATTCATGTTGTTTCACATTTTTATGTTTTTAAATATTTTGCTGCTTAATATCAAATTCAGACCCCTATTTCCTCCGTGCGATTAAGGTCCTATTTGCCTTGAGGGCGGGCTAAGCCCTCTTTCCCCCCCCCCAAAGTTGAGAGCCAGGGAAACTTCTCCTCTCAGAAGCGGGAGGGGAGGCCAGGGAGCCTTCCCTCTTTCAACTAAGAGACGGATATCCTTTTGTATGGTTGATCTCCTCCCCCCCGTCTCTGTCGGTTCCGCTTACTCCCTTCGGAAAGAGATCAAGCTTACACAAAACAAAAAAAAATATGTGGAGAGGAAAGCCTTTCTGGGAGGAGAAGTTCATCATGATCACGGATCGACATTCTTTATTGATGCCCCAGGTGGAACTGGCAAAACTTTCCTGTTAAATCTGCTCCTTGCAAAAGTTCGTCTCACAAACAATATTGCCCTTGCAGTGGCATCCAGTGGAATTGCAGCAACACTTTTGGATGGTGGTAGAACTGCTCACTCTATGTTTTCTCTCCCATTGGACCTTACTAGACAGGAAAAACCATTGTGTAATATTAAAAAAGATTCAGCAAAGGCTAAACTACTGCAAAACTGTAAATTAATAATCTGGGATGAAGCAACAATGAGTCACAAAAAAGCTATGGAAGCAGTAGATTCTACACTACAGGACCTAAAAGATAACACACAAATAATGGGTGGAGTGACTTTGGTTTTTGCTGGTGATTTCAGACAAACCCTTCCAATTGTTCCTCGAGGAACCAGAGCTGATCAAATGAATGCATGTCTCAAAAACTCCTATTTATGGCATCATATTAAAACAATGAGTTTAACACTAAACATGCGAGTACATTTACATGCTGATGATGCTGTTGGTGACTTTGCCATTAAACTTTTGCAAGTGGGTAATGGACTTCTGGACAAGGACTCCTATAACCAGATTCAGTTGCCTTTTACAACAATTCAAACAGAAGAGGAATTTATAATGAGAGTTTTTCCAGATCTTCATAATTTGCATACGGATATCAATTGGCTAAGTAGCCGTGCAATTTTAGCAGCAAAGAATGAATCTGTAAATGAAATAAATAGCAGGTTGTTGAATAGATTACCTGGAGAAATCATATTATACAATTCAGTTGATACAATCTGTTCACAGGACGAAGTAACAAATTATCCGACTGAGTTTCTTAATAGTCTTGAACCACCAGGAACGCCTCCACATAGTCTGTTTCTAAAACTTGGAGCACCAATAATGTTACTTCGCAATCTTGATCCACCAAAACTCTGCAATGGCACAAGGCTCACCATAAAGAATATGATGCCTCATGTACTGGAAGCAACAATTATGTCAGGTAAGTATGCAGGAGTACACTGCTTCATTCCCAGAATCCCAATGAGACCACAAGAATTGCCATTTGAGTTTGAAAGGCTGCAATTTCCTGTCAAGCTAAGTTTTGCAATGACAATAAACAAATCACAAGGACAGTCACTAAAAGTTGTTGGGCTCAACCTGTCAAAACCAGTATTTTCTCATGGACAGCTATATGTTGGCCTATCAAGAGTTGGACACCCTGATGGACTCTTCATTCTGGCACCAGATAAAAAAACCAAAAATATTGTATATTCTGAAGCATTAAGATGAAGCATAAATATATAAACATGATTACGAAACTTTTCCCTGAAGCAAAAAATATATAAACAACATGATTACGAAACTTTTCCCTGAAGGAAAAATATATAAAGATGATTACGAAACTTTGCCCAGAAGGAAAAGAATGCGAAATGTGCCATGGAAAAACCCTTTGCGTTACATACATGTGCGAGGGAGTCTTAAAGCTAACTGTACAAAGCAAGGTATACCACCATCCTCCTTCAGATTGGATTGGACAAAAATGAATCGAACCCACAAACTAAAGTTTAAAAATCTGGTACAGTATCCATCATGCCATGGCAATGAATACATTGGACAAGATTAATTTAATGTTAAAAACTCAAGAAATATCTGAAAGTATGTCAAACTTACAAAAAAGAACTACCACCTAAAGTGGAGTAGAGGTAAGGCTCCCCCACATAACCAAAAAAGAAAGCCCCCCCCCCGCCCTACAGGAGACAGGAGCTCCCCTACCATTCTGGGGCAGGGAAGGAGCAAGGAAAACTCTTAAACATAAATTGTCAACGAAGGGTATACACCCTTGGGAGCTAGAAGAGTCTTTTTATACGCATCAACACACAGCGAAACTTAAAAAGATAAAGAGATCAATAGCTATAGCCAGCTGGTCTCATAAACACAGGTGTACACTACACCGAAATTCACTTCAGGTCTGCATTTCCTCCATGCGAATAAGGTCCTGATTCCCCCCCAAGTGCAGGAAAGTTGCCCAACTCCCCTCTGGGTACACTTAAAAAGAAAACTACCCCCTCCCTAAGGCAGGAGAGAGAAGGCTCCCTGCCCCATCTCCTTCGTTGGTCGGATGACTGTCACCTCCCTAGAGCGAGGGATAAAAAAAAAAAGCAAATCACCCCTTCAGTCCTTCCCTAATCTGAGTAGCACGGCTCCCTCCTTCAGGGAGGGAAGGTCAACAGGTGGAGGAAAAATAGTCAACGCAGGGCATACCGCCTGACAAGCTAAAATCGTATTTTTATATACGGCAGACAGTAAGACTATTTGCCTTGGGGGCGGGCTAAGCACTCCCTCACCCCCAAAGTGGGAGCCGGGGAAACTTCTCCTCTCAGAAGCGGGAGAGGAGGCCAGGGAACCTTCTTTTTCCCCTAAAAGAGGGATATCCTTTTGTATGGTTGGTCTCCCCCCCGCCCCCTGTTGGTACCGCTTACTCCCTCCGGAAAGAGATCAACCTTACACAAAAACAAAAAAAAAAAATATGGGTAGAGGGAAGCCTTCCAGAGCCCCCTTCTGGGAGAAGTTCCCCGGCTCCCACCTTTTGGGGAGTGCGCAGCCTGCACTCCAGTCAACCAAATAAATAAAAAATTTACCCATCCCACCTTTGTGGGGAGAGTGCTCAGTCCACCTTCTGAGCCACCATAAAACAAAAGGTTCCTTCCACCAGAAGGGAAGGGAAGTAGAAAGAAAAAATATTTAAAAATACATGGTCAACACATGGTATAGCCCCTGGGGATCTAAAATCACCTTCTTATATACACCGACACACACAGACAGTCTGATTGATTCTTTGTTCCACAGATTATAAGAATAAACTTTTCCCAGAAGGAAAAGTATATAAACAACAGGATTACAAAACGTTTCCCAGAAGGAAAACAATGCGAAATGCGCCACGGAAAAACCCTTTGTGTTACATACATGTGCGAGGGAGTCTTAAAATTAACTTTACAACGCAGGGTATACCACTCACCTCCTTCAGATTGCATTTCACTTCAGGCCTGCATTTCCTCCGTGCGAATAAGGTCCTGACTCCCCCCCCCCCAGTTGGTTGCCCATCTCCCCTCCGGGCAAACTTAAAAAAAAAAAATACTCCCTCCCTAAGGCAGGAGAGGGTAGACTTCCTGCCCCATCCCCTTAGTTGGTTGGATGATCAGTCACCTCCCTATACCGAGGGGTAAAAAATAAAAGCAAATCACCCCTTCAGCCCTTCCCTAATCTGCGTAGCAGGGAGGGAAGGTCAACAGGTGGAAGAAAAATAGTCAACGCAGAGCATACCGCCTGACAAGCTAAAATCGCCTTTTTATATACGACAGACAATCAGACTCTGATTGCCTGGACGGCGGGCTGAGCAATGAATGTGGAAGCCGGGGAACTTCTCTCAGAAGGAGGATGGGAGGCCCAGGGAGCCTTTGCTCTCCTCCTAAGAGAGGGATATCCTCTTACTCCCTTGGGAAAGAGATCAACCTTACACAAAACAAAAAATATGGGAAGAGAAGCCTTCCCGGGCCCCCTCCCCCTTCGGGGAGGAGAAGTTCCCCGGCTCCAACCTTTTCTTTGGGGGGGGGGCTAAGCCTGTCCTCCAGGCAACCAAATGAAAAAGAAATTTACCCATCCCACCTTTGTAGGAAGTGTGCTCAGCCCACCTTCTGAGCCACTGTGAAAGTTTCCTTCCACCAAAAGGGAAGGGAACGAGGAAGGAAAAGTCTCTGAGAATCTTCATGCAATTTCTTTGACAAAGAAACTGTTTTCACTTGATTCCACACAAAATTTTTATTGCTTTTTCATCTATTGTCTTATATTAGGATTTCTTTATGCATGTTATTTTATTTAAGAGTACTAAATAGCTTTTCAGTTTCTTGAGACTCTTTCACCTGTCTGGATTCTGCAGCAACGTTGTGGAGTGATATGTAAAACATAAATTGGTACTATATAACAATAGGTATGTAGAATTCTAACTCGCCAGTGTTGATCGTTTCAATTATTTACAAATTCACCAGGTCCTAGATATGACCATAAACTGTATCCAAACGTGGGGCTTTGTGAAGTGTGAAGCCACCATTTAATTGCTATTGCTACCAGGTCCACTCTGATCTGGAGTAGTAGTACCTGTTAGGGTCCCAATTATGAGTTAAATAGAAACCAACATTAAATAAACAAATATATTCTAGGAAAAAAAAATGTCACTAGATTGGGCATGAAATAACCTGATATAGTGTTGATATGTCATAAAACAAAATGAACCAACAAATTCACCAATCGACACAATATCAACAAATGTATCTTTCTTTTCCTTATTCTGTGCTTATTTCTTGGTACTAAGCTTATCATTAACTAACCCTGACATTTCTTTTACTTTGTTTTGTGTATATATTTTATTTTGTGTAGAATAACCAAAAAGACATTTAGCTACCACATTTGCAGCGAAATGTTAGCATACATAAAATCACTGGTGACAACCCATGATGTTTTTTCTTATGAACACGAAATAACCAACACGCTTTCCATTGGTTTTTCATGATAACAATTTAATATTGATAAATTATAATAAACATGTCCATTACTTTTCTTTTTTTATCAATAAATATACTTGGTTGATAATTAGAGAACACAATGTTTATTGTAATAAAACTTGTGATCTATAACATCCAATTCTAAAAATTAAACTTTCCTTTCTCAATTGAAACAAACAACATACCCCACACTATGTTCCTAAAAATGAGGATTTTACTATTGCGTTTACATAATTTTTTAGCTATGTTTCTCTTACTTTCAGCATGAGATCATTTTCTACACGTGTTTCATGCATACCACACAAACATTTTACCTCTGACATTTTTAATTTTTTTCCAATTTCCTTTCACCATGAACATTATCATTAGTACAGTTTTCATTTAAAATGAAGCTGTACATGGTTACTATTACTTGGAAAGCAGATCTAAAAAAAAAAAAAAATAACTGTTTTCACTTTGAAAATTTACGATTTATAGATCTCGGATTTGGCCCTTCTTCACCTTTTATCTTACATTTGTAAATATTGTATATATAAACTTTTTTCTTATTTCTCCAATGTTATTTCATTCATGCAATTTCATAATCCACCAACATTGTATAAGATTCAATTCCATTTGACACTTGAAAACAACTTTTTATATAGTAAACAGCATTTATTTCTTTTCAGACATATTCTTATTTTATTTTATTTCCAGTACTATGTTTTATTTCATTTTGTGGACACTCATTTACCTCTCTGGGATGCTGCAGGGAACATGTAGAGTGATATATCAAACAAGAAGTGGTACTTTATGACAATAGGTATCTAGGATTTACACATACCAGTGTTGATAGTTTGAAATATTTACAGACTAACATTTTACACAATATAAACACATGTACCTTTTTTTTTTCTTTTCCTTTGCTTATTTCTCGAACCTAAACTTATCATTAACTAACCCGTAACTTTGTTTACTTTGTTTTGCGTATATATTTTATATTGGGTAGAATTAACAAAACTTAATTTCGCTACCATCATTATTTTTTAGTGACATGCACTGTTAACATCAATAAAATCACTGGTGACAATACTTGATACCTGTTTCGTATAAGCACCAAATAACTATCACTATTTCGATTTGCTTTTTCATGATAATATGTTCATCTTGATACATTATAATAAACATTTCCATTCACTGGTCGTTTGCTTAGCTTAGCTTTACATCATTTTTTCACAATGTTTCTCTACTTGCTTTCAGCATGAGAGCAGATCATATTCTAAACGTTTCATGCATATCACACAAACTTATAATATTTGATCAACATTTGACTAACAATTTTTTGCCAATTTCCTTCAACATTCTCATTACAATTAGTACAGTTTACATTTTGTCGTTAAAATGAAGCTGTACATGTTTCCTATTACTTGGAAACCAGATTTGTAAAAATCCCATTTTTTTTTTCACTCTGAGAATTTTCATTATATTTCTTTGACCAACGATTTGTTTTCAATGGACTTGATAAGTGCTAATATAGAGAGAAGAGAAACAGGGTGAGAGAGAGGCAGAAGAGAAAGTTGTTCTATCCTCTTTCCCAAATTTGACTACTGTGCGCGTTTGAACTCTCATCCTCGAGTTGCCTATTAGCCTTGATAAGTGCTAATATAGATAGAAATACCTATTCTGATACCTAATAAAAGAAAGGACACTCTTTGGGGCGGATTTTGATGATAACAAGTCACTAATTAGAAATTATAATAAACATTCAAATAATTTAAGAATTTTAACAAAAATAAAATTACATGGTAATCACCCAATTTCTGCCACAAAATTTTGATTGGCAAAACTCATAAACAGAAAATATATATTTTCTAATTTCATCTTTTTTTTTTTTTTTTTTTTTTTTTACATAATCTGGTTTGATGTTTTCCTAAATATTCAAATCACTATATTTTGCTGCTTAATATCAAATACAGCAAATGAGTTATTTTTTATGCATCAAACAATTACATTTTCTCATTCATCCAAACTAATCACTGAACATCAATTTCATAGTTTCTTCGCTAAAATATTACTGTGCTTGATGTCATCAAGTGGAGCAGATCATTTTTTTTTCATTTGTTCACACATTTTTCCAATTTATATATATTTTGTCTAAGATTCTTAGCCTATGTCATTGCATACCAAGCTGTTTATTAAAAGTTAAGGTTCACTGTAAACACATATGTTACACCAAAATAAAAACGCTTCAGATAATGTCTTGATATTCAATTCAGTTTCTCACATGACATCTTATGAAGTTAGTAGAAATGTTACAGACTTTTGAATCTCAAACATTTTCAATACTGAGCACTGATATTTTCTTTTTTGGAATATAAGCACATTCATGATTTTTTTTTTTACAAACGTCAACAAATTTCACATTGTGTAGCAATGTACTGAAACAATTATAAAAATATTTGTTTTTATTTTGGATGATGCAGGGCATCCGGAGAGAGATGTTTCTAACAAAATGAAAGTATAATTTTTAGCAATAGGTATCTAGGAAAAGGCCACTACATATGTTATAAATTCCAAATTTCCACAACCTGGCAAATACTGGTACACGCTAGCAAATTTAGATTTGCAATTACAGAATATGATTCTAATTTTTTCCTTTGCTCTTTATTCTAACACTACACTAAGTTTACTGTTTTATTTCGCTACAGTTGATATTGTGTAGAACAATAAGAAAATCATAGTGAACAATGCATTCAACAAAATTTCATACACATTTCTAGATACCTATATCTAATAAGTTCAAAAGAAAGGACACACTTAGGGAGGTATTTTGGTGGTCAAGTCACTAAATAGAGATTAGCTGGTTTCCCGGCATAGCCCAGGATGTAATAAAGATTGACTGAAATACATGTTCTAGCTGGTTTCTAGGCGTTGCCAGGGATGTAATATAGACACATTATGTTGTATATTACCTGTTCTCTTCTCCCTAAGGTAAAACAATTTCATATACATGCTGTAAATTACCTACGCTAGGGATAAAACATGAACAATACCAGTCCTAGGGTAGATAAAACAAATAATACATAGAGATGAAAGATTCCTCTCCCCTAAGAATAAAACATATATTCAATATCTGCTTTTGTTTTTTCATTGTTTATACGGTCCCGAGCAACGCCGGGTAGCCCTGCTAGTATATATATAAATGGCAAAGGCACATATTCTAAATTTCAAGATATATTTAGTTAATTATGATGACGTGCATAATTCCTGACATCACTTGTTTCTTAACGAAAAATCATTCATTAATTTATTGTATTTATCCATCAGTATGTAAAAACACATCATCAATTCGTTAAAAAAAATTACGCATTTTCTTTTGTTATGCCATGTTCGAATTTTCAGATATATTTATGGAATCTAAATTCCTGTATTAATAAATGTATTACTTTTCATATACATTATTAAGACTATTTACTTTAATATTTTATTAATTGATTATTTTTATTAGTCTATACTTAGTATTGAAAACTTTAAATCTATTACATATGTCTATACATTTATTTAATATTTAACAAACTAATTAATAAATATATTTTATTCCGGTAACGACATTTGTTGAATAGAACTAAATTATCGGCTACCTATGAAATTTAATATATTTTTATTAAATTATTTGCTACATAAACTATAATGCTTTTGCCATTTAATTATTTTTAATTTATGATTCTTAACATTAACATAATATCTTATTGTAAATATTTTTATACGTAATATATTTTGTAAATAAGCGAAAATCTACTTTCCGGATTTTAGTGAATTCTTTTCTCTGATCTATTTTTTTAAAGTTTCTTTTTACCGTATTAAAAAGTATTCAATGATTTAATTTTTACGTTTTCCCAAATTATACAATTTGTTTAATTATTTAATTTGTATTTTTATTGATTTATTTTTTATTTAAATTTTAATATTTAAAACATATCAATATAAATTCATTTATACTTTTATGAGTTTTTATCTATTAATATAATCAATTCAATTAAAATTGTTAAATAAACGATTTACCAGTATATCAATTAGTATTCATTTCCATAATTATATTTTAATCTTAATTATTTAATTAATATGTATTTAAATGTTTAACAATTTTATAACGCATCCTTAATATAAAAATATATTCTATACTTTATTTATTTTAAATTTTTCCCAAAAGTCAACATTAACAATAAAGTATCCAGTACTCTTTTCTGTGGTTTTATAATAAGTTTATTAAGTATATATGCTATTGGCATATATTTCGCATAAACTTTCCTATATATTCATAAACTAATTTGTATATTGTCTTACGTTTTATCTATTTTTTGTGTATATTGTCTTGAATTTTATCGATTTTATTTTGTTTTTATACATTTCCATTATTATTTAAAAAAATAGGAACTTTTATTTTTTATGTGCGTATAACCTGTTTTGCTTAATATTCTATTTTATATTATTCATTACTAATAGTTTATTTTTATTTCTCTTATTTATTTACTTATATTAATAATGTTTGAAAGCCGTACCCAACAGATGTATTATTTTCAACCGTGTATTATTATTATTCAATCAAGGTTTTAGTAATTATTTTTCAAAGAACTTAATTTATTCACTCCCATAAACAATTTTTCTATTTGTATTTATTTTTAAACAATGGTAATCATATAATAATTTATTATTTTAATTAAGTAAGTAAGAATATATATTTTTTATTTTTATTATGCTTTTATTAAATTAGGATTATAAAATAATAGTTTATCTTCTCTCACTACCTATTTAATTAGATTTTTAATTCGAAGTGTTAATATTATCAAGGAATATTTAACATGGTTTAATATCTCATTTAAACAAATAGAATATTCCAGCAAGTCATTATTCAAGCATGTCCGATTGAACACGACGGGGTTATTGTTTTCGGATTTTGCTCTCTCTATATATCTAACTAATATACTATTATTGCTATTATTCTAAGAGTATATGGTTTTGTTTATCTTGGTTATTACTCTAATAATAAAATAACTTATTTTAATTTATTAATTGGGCAATTAAATTAGTATATTAATCATATCATGATATAATTCTAATTCTGTATTTATTATATTAGGATTATTAATATTGCCATTAAACATAATATTTTATATTCCCACACTTTCCTATTTACTTTTTCTATTTCATTTATATTTTTTCAACTAATATTTTACATGTTTAAATATTGTCATCATACCACTTTTAGAATACTATAAGTTCTACACCAACCTTTCCATACATTAATTTGATAGTTTAATTTATTATTCACATATGCGTATAAAATACAATTATCAACCCATAGTTATCAGATGCAAATTGCAAAACTTAATTATGTTCTACAAAAAACAAAAACACAAACCACATTTGCCCCTTTTCCTTCTTCCTTTTTCTTCTTTCTCTTTTTATCGCCACCACTTTTTGACTGGTTTCCTAACTTAAAATTGTACCAAACATTAATACTGTAACATTTCTCTCTCTCTCTCTCTCTCTCTCTCTCTCTCTCTCATTGCAAGACTCATACATGTTCTGCAGGGAAGGGAACAAAAACGGAACAATCATCTATAAAGCAATCAATCAATCAAACCAAAGCAAACACTACAAACACGTGATTGAAGATACAAAATGCTTAAATAATAAAAATCCTCAACAAAATTACATAATTCGGCATTAAATATCCCGAAAAAGGTGATATGCCGTAAAACAAAACAATCAAACCAAATCAGATGTAAATACGTAACATAAAATATATGACCATGTTTAATGTACTAAGCTATTCCATATTTGATTCTAACTAATGTTTTCATTGTTATTATTCTATAATTAAATTTCGTTTATTTACTTGCGTTATTCTGACTTTCGATTACTACTTTATTTTACCTTATTTAATATATTTATTTTTATAAGAATTGTTTATTTTCATGCATCTAATCAAGTTTTAATCGAAACAAGATATACTTATATACATGTAAGCATTTTTGTATTTCTTCCTGTCGTTGGTTTAGAGGGATTTCTTTAGATATAATTGCATAATATGATTCTAAATTGCATAGGTTACATCGGCAAGACATTTGGTGAATATTTACTAGCGCTTCCTATTTCTGCATACAGTATAATAAATTTTCTAGTTATTCTTCATACAGCAACTTTCGATAAAGTTATGAGTTGATACCCGACATTTGAAGCAATAAGAAATGGGTTTTCCGGTTATACATCATAATGAAATATACATTTATAAGTACGTGTTTAACGTATCAATAAGAAAATGGCTTTATTAGTGATGTTTGAAGTACATACTTCCTAATCCTGCTCATTGTACTGCCGTATATCAAGTTTATTTGATATACAATAGCGCATTTTTTATGTAGGTAGTGTCAGACTTATATACATACTACATTAATACGTATATATATATATATATATATATATATATATATATATATATATACTTTTTCAGTTTATTACTACAGTTTTATTTTTTATTTTCTTATTCTTTAATGGCACTTTGGTCACAACATCATTAAAACTAACGCGGACTTACATTGGATGAAAATATTCGCGGTTGATGAAGCAGAAAATGCATAGATGTCACATGTTAGTGTAATTCATATTTTTTTGTTTTGTTACTAGAATATATTCGATGGCTTGTAAAAAACAATAGGATATTTAAAAAATATTCGAATATGTCTGACATAATACATTATATATACCTATTTATGCACACACAGAAATATGTATATGTTTGCGTACGGGTGTGTGCATGTGTCTCTGTAACTATATATATATATATATATATATATATATATACCCACATATATATATATATATATGTGTGTGTGTGTGTGTGTGTGTGTGTGTGTGTGTGTGTGTGTGTGTGTATGAGTATGTATACACACTAGTAGATGTACCGGCGTTGCCTGGTATTTAACTTAAAGTTACATTCATTTAAATAAAATGAAAGAAAAGAAAGGAAAAGTAACCAAAACATGTGCATGGTGGTATTATGTCTTAACTTATTGTAAGTAAAAAATAATACTCGAACTGAGATCAAAACTAGAACCTAAATCTGTGAGACAAGTACAGTAACAATAACGCAGCTTGCCACGTTCTTCAAAAAATGGTTTCACACTTAGTTATACTTAACAAGCTGTCACGTGAACGATTCTCGCATGCATAGTCGTGAAACAGTTGCCAAACAGAAAAAAAATCCGATGAACCCTAAGTATCGATACTAATTTTTTACTCCTCGGGAGCGATTTCTAGGGATGACTACTCATTACAAAGTTGCCCACACGTCTGAATACTTTATATACCAAATTTAAATCGTTAGATTAAAAAAAAACCTCTTGAGTATATTGATGGTGAGTTGTACACTCACACACACCCACACATTCACACATACACACACACACGCACCCCCCCATATATATATATATATATATATATACGAGGGGCGTGCAATAAGTAATGCCCTTGACCCACTTCCAGTTGTCTGATCTAGCTGAAATTTTGCATGTGCAATGATTTATATCTCTACGGATTATGTGGCAAATTACAGCTCTGAACTAAATGTGGTTTCTGTTTTCAGGTGTTAGAACTGAGTCAGGTGTGAAATGGAGCCTTTGAATTTAAACATGCCCGGAAGTCTGTAGAAACAGCTCCCATACCTGGTCGCCCCCATCCTGCCATTGATGAGGCATATGTCTGTCAAGTTGAGGCTGCCATTTTGGAAGATCGGCGCATTACTATTCGCCAAATAGCCCAAGATGTCAAAATTAGTACAGGGTCTGTGGAAACTATCATTCATGACCATTTGCATATGCATAAGGTGTCTGCCAGATGGATTCCCAGGTTGCTCACACCATTCCAGAAGCGAGAACGCGTCGAGTGCTCGAGGATGAATTCTGAGATGTGCCAAGAAGATGAGTCAAAGTTTTTCAAAAGACTGATTACACAGGAGTAGACCTGGGTCCATCACTATGACCCAGGGACGAAAACCCAGTCAATGCAGTGGAATCACTTGGACTCGCCACCTCCAAAGAAGGCAAGGGGGCAGCCCTCCGCTGGCAAAGTCATGCTCACAGTCTTCTGGTACCAGGACGGAATAGTGATGACAGGTTTCCTGGCAAAGCGTACCACAATTACAGTTGCTTATTATGCTTCACATTTTAGGAAATTAAGGGAAGCTATCAAAATCAAGAGGCGGGGCAAGGTCAGCAAAGGTACCCTCCTCCTGCAGGACAACGCTTCGGTTCACAACTAGCATGTCGCCAGATCAGAAGCACGGACGTGTGGTTATAAACTCAACCCCGTCCTCTCTACTCTCCTGACCTTGCACCCTCTGACTTTCACGTCTTTCCAGCCATAAAGTTGTTTTTGAAAGGAAAGCGTTTTCCAGATGATGCAACCTTGATTTCAGAAGTCATGTCGTGGTTGGAGGACCAACCTGGGGTGTTCTGCAAAAACGGTCTCCAGAGTTGCATCAAACGATGAGAGAAATGCATAACTCTGGGTGGTTCCTATGTAGATAAAGACTAATAAATAATAAATAAAAGTTTCGTTGCTCTACTGCTATGGGAAGTGGGTCAGGGGAATTACTTATTGCACGCCGTATATATATATATATATATATATATATATATATATATATATATATATATATATAATTTCATTACCAATATCGAAGTTATACATAAACATTATACAGAACGAGGAATAAAAGAGAACTCTATCGTTTATGGCATTTCTAAGGGCAATACTTCACGTGAAAAGAGGAGAAAGTGTCGGCAATATATACCTATTTACTATGCCTCCCCACGGGACAGAGTTAGACACCAGGGTCGTTTTTTAACGTGGAGAAAAGGTACACAAATAAAAATTGTCTCAGTGGTGAAGGATTTTTCCTCCACCGAAAGAGAACAAGAAATAGAAGTGCAGCATCTGAAGAACAGATGGTATTTATTTGCTCCCCCACCGAGCAAATTAGGCACAAGGCCGATTTTAAATGTGAGGAGTGAAGGGAGGGAGAAGGGAAAAAGGGAACCAGCTCCCGAGAGGTGGGAAATGGGAGCTGGTTAAAGGTCAGGCATGTGGGGTTGCCCCCACATCTGGTCTTTGCTAGTCATAGCTACTCCTAGCTAGTCATAGCTTGCAGTATCTGCCGGAACAGATGGTATTTATTTGCTCCCCCACCGAGCAAATTAGGCACAAGGCCAATTTTTAATGTGAGGAGTGAAGGGAGGGGGAAGGGAAAGGGGGGACCAGCTCCCGAGAGGTGGGAAATGGGAGCTGGTTAAAGGTCAGGCATGTGGGGTTGCCCCCACATCTGGTCTTTGCTAGTCATAGCTAGTCCTAGCTAGTCATAGCTTGCAGTATCTGCCGGAACAGATACTACACTTTGATCTTGTTTATATATTTTATTGAGAAAGAAAAAATTGAACATAAAAAACGTACAAAAAATTCAATTCAACAAAATTAGGCACAAGGCCCTACAAGAAATTGGGAGGGGGAGGGTACAGGGTCTTTTTGACTACGTAACAGATGAGACTTTGAAGTCTTACTCTTGACTGGCAACATTTACCAAAATACCTCAATCACTCTGTGGATCCTAATCTAACTAATAACCCCAGCGTTCAATGTAAAATTTAACTATGTACAATTTGTATATTCATTTCTGTATGTTGTGTGTGCATTTTTTTTTTTTTTTTTTTTTTGTGTGTGTGTGTATGTGTGAGAAAATAAAGTTCGATTTCATTGGAAAGAGTTCTTGAATTAATTGGCATAAAATGTTCGTGGAGTGGGAAAAAACTAATGAAAATGTTCATTTCAAAAATAAGGAAAATCTACTAATGTGTTGTTAGTAAGACCCCCCCTGTACTATTCTATGTGGCTAGATCCCCCACTGTTTTCCGGGGAACCGAAAACAAGCAGAGCATCCCTAATGGGGTTTGGGAAAGTCGCCTTAATGGAGGTGGGAGAAAATAAAGCAACGGATGGAGGGGGTAGGAAGGTGACCTCTGAGTAGGGGGATGATCGGGGGCATCAGAAAATAAAGATGAGGAGCAGGGGGGGGGGTTGGGCAGACTCAGAGGTTCTCTAATACCAAAAAATAAAATCAGGAACAGGATCTCATTTGTACCACCAGTCAAGAGTTACTTTACTGAACTTATAATGCTAACCTAGGCGGGATGGGTTCCGTAGGACCCAGCACCGCCCATGCCATGCCTAAGGAGGGAACACGTATTGAAACTTGGCTCCTCGACGGATGCACAAACTAGTGCTGTGCACCCACCTCTTGTCAAATTCCACTCTAGGCAACCTCTTCCAATCGCATCTGATCTTTACTTTAAGCAAATGTTTAAAGTAAACGATCAGATCCCGATCAGGAACAGATGTCCCTTCGTGGACCAACTTGAGGCGCGCGATCCAAATGGTCATGCGCGCTACTGCTAGGATCGCCAGGAAAACCAAACTTTCCTCCCTGGGGAACGGCGGCTCCATGTTGTACACAAAAGTTCCTACGTCGAGATCGAGCAGACACTCGGCATCGATGCGAGCTGTTACCCCCTCGACGTACCTTAATAGGGGCTGTATCCGGCTGCAACTAAAAAATGCGTGCTCGATTGTTTCGGGCTCGCGTTCGTCACAGCACGGACAGAAGCGGCTGGTATGTTCTTTATACCGGAAAAGTACGTCGAAGAGGGGCAGCGCATTTCGGACCAGTCGCCAAGTCAGGGAAAATTCCGAGTTATTCAGAATCTCCCGTCCCGGCGCCCAATGCCATTGAGAACGGACAACCTCCATCGACCATCCCATCCGCCTACAAAGTGGATCCTTCGCGGTCCCCTCCACTAAATCCCGATACAGTTTCTTCCTTGGCTGATCGAGGACATTGGTCCCCGGCAAAGCTCTAAGAGCGGTTCGGCATTCGGAGAAGAACTTGGACTCCCCTTTCGGTCTACGACGACCTTCTACCGAAGGGTTGGGTTTGAGGTTGGGAAACGAGTTCTCAACCACAGGGACCCAAGGAGCGTCTCCTTCAAGCGAACGACCCAGGAAAGCCAATCTCTCGGCGTTTCTATGACACAAGAGACTGGGCTGACCCAGGCCTCCCTCGCTCGGATTTTGAACACAGACCTCTCTGCAGACATAATGCTTACCCTCGTTCCACAAAAGTGAATCGAGGCGCCCTTGTAAGCGGGTTAGTCGTTCTGCAGGGAGAGGAAGTACAGACAAACGGTAAAGGATGAGCGGAAAGACGTATGTAGCACACGCCTCCGCCCGACCCTTCAAGGACAATTTCCTTCCAATCCAAGTCTTTACTGACGATTTGACCTTAGACTGTACTTCCGACCAATTCTTTTCCAGCTGAAGTCCCGGTCCAAACCAGACACCGAGAATGCGGACCGGTCCATCGGTCCAGCTGAAAATACCTGGAAGCGAGTTTACCCCGGTCCAGGCCCCCAACCGCAGGCCAACAGACTTGCTACGGTTGAAGATGGCCCCTGTTACTTCTTCGTATCGAGCGAGCGCCTCGACCACCGCTTGAACGTCCGTGAGGCAAGACACGAACACGGTGACGTCATCGGCGAACGCGGAAACCCTGGCTCGTGTGCCTCCAGGGAGAGCTATTCCGCGCAGGACTGGTGTAGCCGCCTCGTCCCTTAACTTGCGAAGGAGGGGTTCCAACGCCAGGACATACAACAGAGGCGACAGCGGACAACCCTGTCGCACCGACCGAGAGACAGCGAATGACTCCGACAGCTTACCGTTGATCTGCACCGCTACCGTCGGCCTGTCATACAGAACAAAGATCCACTTGCGGAAGTCCGGATTAAATCCGGCGGCCTCTAGCACAGATCCTAGGAACCGATGGTCGACCCTATCGAATGCCTTGGACTGATCCAAACTGATCAGCGCGGCTTCGGCGTCGTCTTCTGTCCCCTCTATGATCGAGCGTATCAAGTGCAAATTGTCTTGAATCGATCTCCCCTTCACAGCATAAGTCTGGTCCGGTTCGATCAAGTCAGTGATGACAACCTGCAAGCGATTCGCAAGAATCTTTGCCAAAATCTTTAACTCTGTGTTTAGCAGAGTCAAGGGCCTAAAATCATCAAAGTTTTCCCTCCCACCATGCCGTTGACCTTTCCTCAGCAATGTGATCACACCTTTGGTCACCTGTCCAGGGATGGAACCCTGGGCAAACCAATGGTTGAACATATCCTTCAGAATAGGGACCAACATGGGCGACAGCCTCAAGTAAAACTCGTAGGGTAGACCATCAAGCCCCGGGGATTTGTTATAGCCGACCTGCTTCAACGCAGTAATGACCTCATGTTCAGTAATAAGACCATCACAGCTAGCCGCCCGAGCCGCCGTGAGGCGGGGCGAGTCAGCCAAATAGCTGCCAAACTCATCAACCCTGAGTCCGGGTAGTTGGGTGAAGCGCACCGATAGATGCTCCCGAAACCCCTCGCAGATCTCCCGAGTCGATACTAAGGGGTGTCCTTCCAGGTTATGTACTTTACGAATGTACCCATCCGAACCGCGCCTTAAAGCAGCCTTACGCTCAACAGCGTCAACATTCACAGCCTCGTTAGAAACTTTCTTTAACCTAGCCCTAACTACTTGACCTTCATACCGCTCGCTAGCCAAGCGGTTGAGATCTTGTTTAGCTAGTGCTAACTCTAGGGGGTCTCCCCCCTCCACCGCCCGGGTCAGCTTATCCTCTAAACGCTTCTTTGCCTTAGCCTTATCTATCGCGAGGCGTTGGCTATACTGGACAGAGAAGCGCCTAATTTTGGCCTTGAGACTAACCCACCACTTACTCCCTGTAACCGCCCCCACTAAAGCCCGCTGAATTAGCTCAGTGACCTTCAACCGGTAGTCCTCCAGCTCCAACAAGGTGCTGTTGAACTTCCAGTATCCGGCCAGTTTAGGCCTAGCACTTAAGCTCAAACGGGCCATAACAAGTTTATGGTCCGAGTGTCCTAGCAAGTGGAACGTGGGGCAAGATAGGAAGTCTACATCGCCTCTTCTAACTAACATCCGATCCAAGTAAGTGCTTGGATGGGAAGGCACTACAGGATGCCACGTCCACATCTCCCGCCCAGGATGATCCAGACGAAATCTGTCGACGAGATCGCACGAGGCCATCAGGTCAGACAGACTGCTGTCACACCACGCCGACCCGCTAGTCCCCCCGACCTTATCTATTTTGGGATCAAGGATTGCATTCCAATCCCCCATTAAAACTAACCGTTCCGGATCCACTAAGAAGCCCTCCAACCGTCGAAAAAAGGTTGCCCTCTCTACAGCAGCATTGGGAGCATAAACAGCAACAATCCGAAAAACACTACAATTAACAGCAACATCAACAACAAGCGCCCGCCCGTCCTCGCCTGCGTGAACAACATTCACCGACGCTGACAGGGTGCGACTCACTAGCAAGGAGATTCCACGACTATAGGTATTGCCATATGCTGAGTAGACATCGTAATCGTTTACCAACACCTGACAATCTCCGTCACAAACAAAGTGGGTCTCCTGGATAGCGGCAATATCTACCTTGAGGGACACCAAGTCTCTCACAACGCGCGAGGCCTTGCTTCGACACCTGATGCCCCTCACATTCAATGTAGCCAAGTTCAAAGACATGATCACTTACCTCAAGCACTGTCACAGACGGGTCTGAAATCCTGGGCAGTGAGGACATGGCAGGCCTGGCCAAGGCTGCCGGTAAGTAAATCCGATGAAGGTGATCCATCCTTGGCCACGCCCCCCACGTCCAGGGGGAAGGTTAGTTTGAGTGCCCTGTATAGCGATGGGTGTACATACATGGGGATTCTACCCTCACATTTAAAGAAAATGTTGGTCAGCGAAGGATGGTCCCTATCCACCAGCTGCTGGCCTGGGATCGCATTCTTCGCTGCCTTAATCATTGCCCACATTCCTCCAGTCCTAGCGTCCTTGTCGACCCTAACGAAAGTGGTCAACAAGGGAGCGTCCTTGAATTTAGTGGGGTCTGTTACTAGGTCTCCACCGACTTTTTCAAAGTTTTTGAGTTTATTGTACCGGACCTTCTGTTGTCCTTTAAGGTCCGGAGCCGGTTGGAGAGGGTCTGTTTCACAAATCCTGCTTCCTGGCAGGAAGGGGAGCTTTTTGGTCCGTTCAGTGCGGACTTTGGGAGTGGGGGAGGGGACCTCTTTTGGTTGATGGGGAGGCTGAGCGCTTGGGGAGGGGGTAGCCTGCTCGTTTTCTTCTTTTTGGCTCCTGTCACGGGATGAGGGGCGGGAAGAGTTTCTTGGGGCCTTTATAGGAGAGGGGGAAGGTTGTTCGGGTTGCTGGGGTGTTGGGATCACAGGGGGCTCATCCTGTGTTGTTGTTGCGAGGGAGTCCTTCTCAGTCTCAGTGGGGGTAGGAGGGTTTGCGCGTGTCTTGCGGCTTTTCCTCCTCCTGGCCCTCCTGATCTCTGTTGCGCTCAGGGCCATAGAGACTGTTGTTGTCTCTTCCTCTGCCTCTGACGCGGCCTCCTCCTCAGATTCTGGTAGTTTCCTCTTGCTTGAGGAGGAGGGTGTCTGTGTGTCCATCTTCTCCGTCTCGCTCTTCGGTTGTTCTTGGTCTTGGGTGACTGTCTGCAAGAATGGCTGTTTGTTGGTCTTGCCTTTCTTTACGACTGTCACCCAGCCTGTCGGTGCCTCTGGAGGATTTGCGGCCGGCGCGGGAGCAGCGGCTTGATTTGTTGTGACGCTTGTTCCCGCCGCTTTTGTGGGCTTCTTCCCTCCATTCCTCTTCGGACAGTCCTTCGCCATATGCCCTTGTTGTGTGCACAGCCAGCAATGGGGCCTCCTCCCTTCCACTATAAGGGAGAGTGTCCACTCTCCGAACTTGAGTGTGGCTGGGATGGCGTAGAATCCAGCCTTGTCCAGGACCATCTGTACTTTGTAGTCCCCGGTCATGATGTTTCTTAATCCGCGGACCGGGGTGACTTCCTCTACGTCCCCATACTGGCTTAGGATAGCCCCCAGTTGTTTGGCCTCCATATAGCAGGGGACGTTTAGAGCAGAAACATTTGCTCTCCTCTTGTTCATATAGATGGGTTGGAGCTTTATGTTCCTGCTCTGATGGCAGGTCCTGGACAGCCTGACTGCGTCTTCGGAGGTGGGGAGCAGAACATCCCACTGTGCGTAACTCCTTCTACAGATGTAGTTGGCGGGAATGTTCTGCTCCAGCAACACGTTCATCATGGTGTCCTTGTTGACGCCCGTCAGACCCCTTGTCTTGGTGTCTGAAGTTATCAGCGAGAGCACTCTTTTCTCCAGAACTTCCACTTGACCCGGGAGGGGTTGGATGTTGTTCCCCTGGGTATACTCCTTGTAAGTGGAGTCGAAGAGTGCTCTGTAGTCTTCGGGCGTCAACTTCCCTTGCTGCTCTTTGGGGCCCCATGCCGGTCCTCCATCCTGGTGGGTGTCAGCTGGACTCGGGTTGGGGGGCGTAGCTGATGTTGTGGGACTCTCCCCTGTTATGGGCCTTTTTGGTTTCGGAACTGGCCCGTTACCAGGCAAAGTAGGCCATTGTGTTTTTGGCGTTGTTTTGTCCTGGCTTGGTTTGCTCTCCGGGCCGCTCCCCTTTCTTATTTTCTTCCTTTGCTGGGTGGCTGTCCCCTTGGGGGATGGAGGTGTCTCCCCTTCTGGTGCCGTGTTCCCAGCTGGAGCCTTGGTGGGTACTGTCAAGGGTGTCTCTCCTTCCAGCTTGCTTTTGTTACCACTGGCCGGAGAGTCACCCCTTTTCCGTATTTGGTCCTCTTGGGGAGTGTTGGGGGGCCAATCACTGTCTTCCCCGCCGAATAGTGAGCAGATGGAGGCTATTACGTCTTCATCCAGCGCCTCGGTTTGGTCCGCGGTGCTGTTCTCCTCCTTTTCTGTTGGAGAGTCGCCCTTTGGGGGAGCGGGGGATGGGTTCCCCGGTCTTCCTCCCTTGGTTCTGCCGTCCTGGGGTGCAGCTGGTTGGCTGGGTTCTGCACTTTCCCCAGCTATTGACTTAGCGGCAGCTTTTTCCGCTGGGTTGCCCTCGTGGGGAGCGGTTACAGGTGCTTTTCGGGGGGTCGCCGCGGGCTGCGGCCCTACCCTCCCGCTTTCTTCCAAGGTCGCCACGCGCCGGGGCCCTACCTTGTTTCCTAGCGCCGTCTTGCCGGGAGATGCATCAGCTCCCTCACATAGGGAGTCGTTCGCAGTTGAGATGCTGCGCATTTGGGGTGACGTACCCCTCCTGCCTGGCATCGTGGCAGTTGCACTGGCCGCTGGCGCGGACCAAAGTGTAGTGGGGGAAAAGAAAACCCAGGGGGGAGGAGGGGGAGGAGCGGACTTTGAAGAA
This sequence comes from Euprymna scolopes, assembly GCF_053919585.1. NCBI lineage: Eukaryota > Metazoa > Mollusca > Cephalopoda > Sepiida > Sepiolidae > Euprymna > Euprymna scolopes. Next base: position 124,411,016 of record NC_136486.1, on the reverse strand, counting down.
ATTAGAGTTTTTGACTTCCCCTCACGGGGATGTCGGGTTAGCAGCTCAGATCCCCCCGCGAGGGGGGAGAGCAGAGAAGAAAGACGCAGTGGGTGCTAGCGGGTCAGAGTGCCGCGTCGCAATTAAGAGAGAGAGGGGATAGGCATCCCTGCCCACAGAGGGGAGCAGAAACGAAGCACCCGCCCTACCCCACGTCACCCTACCCACTAACTTACCCCAACGGAAGCGAGAAAGAGAACCCTGTCTGCTCGATCCACTGGGAGAGCAGCGAAGATAGACAAAGTTTGGGCCTGGCAGGTCAGAGTGCTGCTCAGGCAATTAAGTGTTGAGAAATTAGACCATCCCAGTCTTTAGAAGTGAGACCGAAACGAAGAAAAAACAACATGCAAAAACAACAAATGAAAAAAGAAGGTCTCAACTACCAGCGATAGTGGTGTTGGTCCCGAGATTCCAGTCTCCCAAAAGAGGGGATCGGTTTCCGGGTCCAAGCTCCCACAAATGTGGAGTCGGTCCTCTAGGTCCTGACTCCCCAAAGGAGGGGGTCGGTCCTTGCTAACAAAAGTTAGTAAGAAAAAACACCTTAACCTAGCCCAAAAGCCCGGTGGTGGGTCAAGTTTAGTAACTGAGAGAACAGATACTACACTTTGATCTTGTCCCGAAGGCCAAGTAAACTAAAAGTAAAAAGAAAAACATCAGTTTCTTTAAACATTCAGATTATAAATCGAAACATGGTGATGGGCAGAAATGAACGATAAACGCTAAGAGAATGCACAAAACATTACACACAAAAATGAAATACTAAGAAATGTGTGTTTTTTTATAAAAAAAACATTAACAACGTTTTAAAAACCTCTTACGATTTTTTTCAAATTTCTAACCTGAGCACATTTATTATAGGCGTATCATGCATCACGTCATAATCACATTACCATACCTGTTGCCGAAGTTAAGCAAAGATGAGCCTGGCCAGTATCACATGTGTGACCATTAGGGTATCCTAGGCGTTGTATGTACCGTGCCGTAAGTAAACATTTCCATGTTAGTATCTGCAGGCGAATTTAATCCATTGTGATAGATACTCAGTCTTCGTTAAGATATGAATCAAGAAGGGAAGCTCATGTAAAAGCATGCTATGTACATTCCGATCTGGTTTGAGGTTTCTATTGTACCGACTAATATTAGCAGTTATACCAAATAATGTTGTTGGCTCAGCACAAGACCGTTACCACTATTAACCAATCATCTTCGTGGATTTCTGAACAACTTAGTTTTGTAGCGGGCCTTACACGTCGAAATTCACAGGAGTATCGTCAACATCCACTTGCAACTTGTACATCAATTGCACTTTATTGACCATCTTTAGTGTATATTTTGGCAACCTATGTCTTGGACAGAAATCATAATGTTATTTCACTTTTAACCTCAATCAGATTTTGCCGAAATTTTAGAGATTTTCTATATGTTTAGAATTATTTGTTTTAGGCTATTAAGAAGGTACTAGTGGCAACCGTGGGAATTCCACAGGGGACTAATTCATCTGTAATATATTGATGTTGGCATTTTGTAGATATTCAACGTAAATGGAGACACTCTGATATTATGGTAGTACTTATCTAAGCTAACAGGGACGCCCGGCGTTGTCAGGGCAACAATAACGCTTAAATCTAATATTTAAATTCTTGCAGATTTCGTATATATTATTATAGAATTAATGTTCTATCGATTTTTATATATTATAAAGTTGCGATTTTAAAATAAAAAAAAAATATATATCTATATGACCTGGGTTCATCAACTTAAATCGAAACCGAATCCCAAACTGTTATATATATATATATATATATATATATATATATATATATATATATATATATATATATATATATATATATTAGTAGGGGGATAATTCAACATTTCCAATGCCGATTCAATTCCCGATTCCGATTCTTTTAATATTTATAAATATTTAATAAAATATTGTTTTTTTTTTTTTTTTTTTTTTTTTACAAATTCTCAAATTATTACATAAATCCCAGGGTAATTTCCGGGTATATTTTTTCTAAATATTTTCTTTGTAATATATTGCAAATTTGAAAAAAAAACAGAAGGTTTATTTTGATTTTCAACAAAGCCAAATGATATCAGTTCGTCGTTGGTATACAGCGTGCTATTGGAAAGTTTTCATAACAGTTGAAAATAGTCGACGATTTGTAGGTTAAATGAAAAAACGATGTAAGAACAACATATTAATAACCCCCCCCAGTGTTAAGAACGAATTTCTAAATAATAATTTTAATATTTAGAAAACCAGTTTTAACATAAAGAGGGCGTTGGGCTCTGTTAACTTTTATGTTTCTTTCCTTCTATGCATTTTATATTTCATTTTAATTATATAAATTTGGTGGGTTATAACATTGATTTGCTTTGCTGTAAAAATAAAACAAAACAAAAACAAATACGTTATAATACATTATATTTATTTGCACACCTGAACCTCCATTCAAAATTCATAAATAAGATTACATTGTGCTCACACATAATGACCTAAAAAGTAGAACCTCATACGTTTTGGATATTTTAAACGTAAATGAAAGTGTTGTGTTTAGTTAACAAACTTATCAATGTTTGCTCTTCTAATGTTTTGGTATACTTGTGAGATGTTCAGCTATATTTTCACTTGTGCCAAAACCAAAAAAAATATAAGGAAACATGAAATATTTCAAAGGATGTGGTGATCATAGAAAACCAGCACCATAAAACATCCAAGCATGTTAAATCTTTTATAATAAAGTCAAAAGTCTCTAGTGGACGCAATATGGCCATTTAGCAAATAGGCGTGAAAAGCTTTTTAAAATCTGTGAATTGAATAGGCAAGTGCACTCTAGAATATTTACTTTGCATACAATAAAATCTAATAAAACAAATTAAATTAGGTTTGGAGAGTCTGAGCATGTCTTTGTATCCAAGAAAGTGCCATAAAACTTTAATTGCCGATTACATACATCCCAATGTACAGCTGGCGCAAACGAAATGTAACAAGAACATTTAAAACTTGTTAATAACCATATGAACTCTCTCGGAGGAGAGCATATAAACATTTTAGCGAATAGATTAGAAACGATTACAAAGACAACAGGCAAGTGGTCGATAAATAAAATAAATTAAACTATTAATCAATGTTTAATCTGTAAATGAGATTTTTACCTCATTCTGTGACACTTCTCAGTGTTATGTTGGAAAGGAACACATTTCTAATAAAAATTTAAAAAAAGAACAATTTGGGCTTGCTTCATTTTTAATTTAAAAATAATTTAAAAAAATCGGTTTGGAATCGGAAATTCACTATAATTTTTTTCTGATTCCGAAACCGATTACGATACCCCAAAAAGTTTAAATTTTTTTCGATTTCCGATCCCAATTCTGATTAATCGTCCTAATAATTATATATATATATATACCTTGAATTCTTTCAGCTATAATCGAAACCAAAACGAAAACTTATAAAGAAATCTTGATAAAATTGTTTATAAAAAATAGATTACTAAGGTGCCATCAGCTTAAATCGAAAGCAAAACAAAGACTTATAAAGAATTCTTGAAAAATTTTTTAAAAAATATAGATTATTGGAATGCCAACTTATGAGGAATTCTTCGTATAATTATTTAAAAAAAAATGGAAACGCATAACAATTGACTGACCCGGATGTAAGCGTGACACAGAAAATAACACACACGCTATCGTATTAACATATACATTGTTTATGGTTTTGTATGCTTACAAGAAGTAAGCAATTAAAATTTTGAAGGCCAGGCGATTCTACATTAACGAGATGTGATGTTACTCTCGGTCTCGTTGGTCACATGTCTTGTTGTTGAGGGGGTTAACGTTCAGAAAAATAGTTGAAGTACGTATTGTGAAAGTACTTGTAAAACGAGCACAAGGTTGAAAAACTGCGGTGATGCGAAATGGATACAGCTTCATTAACAGTGCAGAACCTATTTGGTTGAACATTTTTTGTTTGTATTTCGCGCAAGATGCAGAAACTATATATCAGCTTAAATAGAAACACGTTTCTCCTTTAAAGGAATGATAGTATTAGGGTGGTGCAAAATAATGTCGTTTTTTATATGTATAGTTGAACGTCACAAATGACATTATTTTTACACCAAAAGAGTAGCTCTATAGAACATGAGGTGTTTATTAACAGGCGAAAAGAGTCTAATTTCTATTATGTAGATTTTGAAAGATATTCGATATGTTTATTACAATTAAAGTTTTCTGAGTATAGTAAGCTTAGGATGTTGAACAACGGCGTCTCGGGAACGATGCTATCAGGTATGACAATCGGCGATTATTTAGGTGTGTTGCACCTGGTACAATGTGTCATCTGATGTGAATTGTTCACCCCTGAAATATTTTGCCAGATTCACATATGGCGCTCCAATATCATGCCCCCAGTTGATTCAGTGTGGAATAACGTACTAAATTAGAGATATGGATATTATTTAATTAATGGAAATTCATTATTCAGATGAGTAATTCGTATTATTTATTCATTTATTTTTCAAGGACTATAATCTTAATCTTTGTTGTTTCACGACGTTTCAGCCAACTATACTTCTGGCCTTCGTCAGGTGATTAATGCGATGGGATAGGAACTCTGTATGTCCTAACTGCATCCTCAGCAATGACTGCATTCTGACAACAACAACTATGGAAGGTAGTAATTGCTGAAGATTCAGTTAGGAGATTTGGAGTTTCTATCCGTCGAAGGCCAGAGAAATAGTTTGCCGAAATGTCGTGAAAAATCAACTTTAAGATGAGGATACTAGTCCATAATAAATAAATAAATGAGATATGTATATATACAGTAACTTAATTGAAATCCAATGTATCATACTGAAAAATGATTTATACATTTTATGTGACTCGTGGAATGTTGTAAAGGGACCCGACAATATTTTTTGGACACTTTAGTATTCGACTTTCCGAGTACCATAGAGTGGCGAAATTCCTTCAATAGAATAGCATAAACATATAAAGACAATACCTGTAATAAAAGTGGAAGAAAATCGATTAGGTAAGGAAAAATATTTAATTTTCATCATTTTTTACAAGACACACGCGACATTATTTTTCGGACATCGTTGAAAAACTCTTAGTAGTCTGCAATATCACCTTTCTTCTCAATGACTTTTATACATCTATCTACATAATGAACACACACATATGCACAATAACATTTCTACGTGTTTCTATTAGTTGTTTTGGCATCAAGTATTCGTTCCCATAGTTGAGCCTCTTTCGTTATTTCAGGTCTCTCATAGACAAGTTGCGCAAACATTTCCCCCCAAAATCCTTTTAAATTTAGATCTGGACTTTTTCCAGGTCATTCCAAAGTAGTCATATTCACTTAAGTCTTCAATTCTTTCATGAGTTTTGACACATGGATGCTGTAATTGTCTTGCTGTGGAACAAAACCATTCCCCGTCTCTCTTCTTGTCCTTGGTAGGGCTTTCTCATCCAGCTATTGTTTGTAGCTTTAGCTGTTCTGCCGTTCGTTTAGCCACTCCAACCATATATTTCCATCAGAAAAGACTATACCCCAAACTATAACTGTCTTTTGTTTGGTACAACAGGCTCAGCGCCTCTCAACTAAGTACACCGTTCATCGGGCCGATCAAACTTGAAACGCTACTCATCAGTAAATATACTCTTCTTTAAGTCAACATGCTTTGTAAACCATCAATAAGCACACCCCAGTCTTGCTCATTTGTGTTTCGTTGTTAGGGTAATTTTTCTTAGTCTTGCATACTTCAAACCAATCCTATGCAGCGTTCGTTGTACTGTTCGGACGTTTACATCCAATTCACATTTCTCCTACACTTTTCATGCTGTAACTTTTTCTCCAGATGTCAAAAGCCGTGTCGCAATCCTCTTCAGTCTCCTTTCAGTCGTCTTGCCGATTGATATTTTCCGACCACTCTTTATTTTCAGCTCAGGGTTTGTCCTCAGCATGTATTTGCCCATTGCTTTCGCCAGCTTCAAATCCATGGCAAGCATTGTGGTGCTTAGGCCATCTTCCCGCTTGTTTTGTGACAAACAAACTTCTTTTGAATGCATTTTACCCGGTTAAACTAAATTGTTTTGCCAGTAGAATAGAACATAGAATTGATTCTAA